>NC_135597.1:4427328-4728610 GCF_965152235.1 Eretmochelys imbricata
GAGGTTTGCTGACGTGATGAGACTCCTGAAGCCAGAGCTGACTAAGTGAGTAAGATCACTTGCCTGGGGGGGTTTGCTTGGTGAGGCTTGGCACTAGTGGGTCAAAGGACTGGAGATTGGTGAGCATTGCAGTGAGGTTAGGGGCACTGCTGGACTGTGGTCAAGTTCTGAATCTATTGAGACACTTGTGATTTCAGGAATAAATAGTTCAGTGAACAAGCTTTACTGATTTCAGAGTAGCAGCCGTGTTAGTCTGTATCCGCAAAAAGAAAAGGAGGACTTGTGTCACCTTAGAAACTAACCAATTTATTTGAGCGTAAGCTTTCGTGAGCTACAGCTCACTTCATCGGATGCTTATGCTCAGACAAATTTGTTAGTGTCTAAGCTTTACTGAGAAGATTGGGCAAGTAGCTGGGATCAGTGTGGGTGCCTAGGTTGGGGAGAATCAATTAGCCAAACATTGGATTTCACCCCCACCCCTGGAAGTTGTATGCACATCTGCCCCAGTAGCGGAAGTTGCTGGTTGCTCCTCTGGCCTGGTTATTGTTCAGCACATGTTACTGAAATAAACAGTGTACCTGTTTGGGGCCTGTTCTTGCACTTGTTCTCCTTGAAGTTAATGGGAGCTCTGCAGAAAAGCAGGCCCAAGGGGTTTCAAAGGTGTACTCCAAAACTAAGGCACCCAAACCCAGTGGCTACAGAAACAACAGGTCATGGGTAGCATAAAGATGCTGACTTTGTAATATGGTAACACAGTTAAATAGAGAGAACGGATGATTATGTTACTGTATAATGTTTCTCTAATCTAAACAAAAGTCACTGTTGCAATGATTGATTATTGTTATGTGTCTGATATTTACATGGCAAGGATTTGTAAACCTCTTAAAACTTCCTAAACATGTAAATAGTTAAAATAATAATAATAATAATTTGTGGTTTCTTGTGAAAATATTAATGTTAATGGTTTACGTACTTGGAATCTTCTTTCTGCTGCTAATTGCCTTGTCACCTTTTTGCTGGTTAAAGTGTCAAAGACTCTTTACAGAGCAAGAAACTATTTGATTTAAAGGGGGAAAGGGTTTGCATATAAAAAAGAACAGAAGTCTGCCCTAACCACGTGCTAGTCCTGGTCTGTTATCTGAATCTTGTGGTGCGATGCTGCAGTGAAACCACTAGGGTAATGTTTGCTTTATGCATTTTTCCAGAGAAACGTGGAAGCACAACCCTGCCACAAAGCATGTGTTCTCCTGGACGCTGCGTCAAGTCACCCGGCCATGGCTTAGCCGTCACCTGGAGAATGTCCTCCCACCATCACTGCTCCTCTCGGATGATTACCAGGAGGAGAATAAAATCCTGGGTGTGTGCTGCCTGCATCATATCATTCTCAATGTGGTAAGGAAAGATCACTGCTGGGAGGAGGAGGGACCATGTTGCCACAGGCAAACATAAGGAGGAACTGTGGTCTAATGTTTAGAGCAGAGGACTCTTGAGTCAGGATTCCTGGCTATGCTGTTAACTCTCAAGATGACTGGACATGGCACACCAATTCTCAGCTTCATTTTTCTAGTGTTCAAACTGCAGTAATAGTGGCAGCTGGAAAATATTCATATCCATCTGTGTGTGACTCATGAAAAGGTGGATGCTAATCGGGGCTATTTATAAGATGCTGGGCACATCTTAAAATATTTCCACATATGTTCCTAATTACTTTAAAGTTAGTTTTGTGGGGGTTTCCAGCAGTGCTGCTGTGTGCGGTTTTGTAGCTTAAGCAGGAGCAGGAACTTGGTTTATTAATAATAACACTTTGCTTTTCTCTAGACCTTTCACTTAGTATCTCAAAGCACTTTATAGTCACAAATACATTTACCATCTCCCCCCTCCTGCAAGGTTGGTGAATATGCACCCAGCTATAAAAGATGGTTTTTAAAAAAAGGTACAGACTTATGGCCACATGGTGAGTAATGGAAATAGAACTCGTGGCCTGTTTCCCAATTCCCTCTAAGCATTAAACAAACAGCACTCCTTGCTTGCGGTATGTCATTTGGAGCAGTATTTTAATAGCCCTGGTTTGTAAAGCACAGATGTGGTGTTGCACTCTCCCTGTATTGTGAAGGGCAGCAGAGCTAGTATCCTGTTCCTTCTAACAGAGCTGAGGTGATCAGCTTTGTACAGAACTGCTGAATATGGTGTATCTTCCATCACACTGAATTACACACAGATGTTTCCGTTGTTGTTGCAGCCAGCTGCGGATTTGAACCAGTTTAATAGGGCACAGGTTGTCTACCATGCACTGTACCATCACCTCTACGTACGGGAGGCACAGCTCATTCAGGTAAGCCACTGGGGTTTAGTCTAAACCTTGATCGATCCTACTGGGATTTTAATTAATGTAATGGATAGCTCAGAGGACTGGGATATAGAACCTCCATTTTCTAGGTCACCCTTTCTAATCTAGCATTAGGTTATTAGTATCTGACAATTGGCTAGTGGCCCCCATATGAAATTAATTTGGATCTCGGTTAGGTCTTAATGGACAGGGAAAAGGACCCCACCTCCTGGCCCCCCTGTTCACAGTCTATATAGAGAGGCCAAAGATGTGAAAGGCTATGAAAGAATGACATACATTCTGGTGCCCCAAGACAGGGGTTCTTAACTAGGGGTACAACTCATCTAGATATCTGCCTAGTTTTACAATAAGCTACCTAAAAAGCACTAACGGAGTCAGTGCAAACTAAAATTTCATACAATGACTTGTTTATAGTGCTCTATATACTATACACTGACATGTAAGTACAATATTTATATTCCAATCAATTTTATTTTATAATTATATGGTAAAAGTGAGAAAGTAATTTTTCAGTAACAGCGTGCTGTGACACTTTTGTATTTTTGTCTCATTTTGTAAGCAAGTAGTTTTTAAGGGAGGTGAAACTTGGGGGTATGCAAGACAAATCAGACTCCTGAAAGGGGCACAGTAGTCTGGAAAGGTTGAGAGCCACTGCCCTCAGACTACCAAAGGAGCTGCATAGTGACTCCTTCCCTGCTTCTCATTGCATCAGGTGGTGCTGTTGTGCTTGCTGGACCTGCTGCTGGTTCTGGAGAGATCCCCGCAGCGGCTGTCCCAGGAACCCAGAGCAGCTACTCCCTGTCATGAGGTCCTGCAGCTAGTTCTGACTCACATGGAAGCAGAACACCGGCTCCCACTCCGGAGAGTGTATGCCAGGAACCTACCTGCCTTTGTGAAGAGGTAAGAACTGTGCATTAGCCCTTCGATGATTACTTATTGGCCACAGTAACTTCCTTCCATGACTTTTCTTGTCTTGGCAGACTTGGCATCCTGATAGCACAGCACCTGAAGAGGCTGGAGCGCGTAATTGTGGGATACCTGGAAGTCTGTGATAGTCCAGATGAAGCAGCCAGATTGGGAATACTAGAGACACTGAAGTGCACCATACAGCATGGCTGGCCAAGGTACCTTTAGGAGACATCGCTATAATATCAGAGGGGTAGCTGTGTTAGTCTGGATCTGTAAAAGCGGCAAAGAGTCCTGTGGCACCTTATAGACCAACAGACATACTGGAGCATAAGCTTTCGTATTGCATTCGATGAAGTGGGTATTCACCCATGAAAGCTTATGCTCCAGTACGTCTGTTAGTCTATAAGGTGCCACAGGACTCTTTGCCGCTTTTATAGCTATAATAGGAAGCAAAACCTGAATGCTCTCACTCTTACTGAGCTACACTTGCTTGGGGATCTGAGGAAGATGTTTTGAACCGTGTGAAAAATGGGTCTCTAGTCTTAAGTTCTATGTAAACAGGACTCACTCCTGTCACAGCACTGAAATCCCCTCTACGCGTTGCTAGTTGAGAAAGTCCCACAGCTAGACCAGTCCTCATTTTGGCCTCACTTGGCAACTGTGGAAGAATTACCACATGCAGGACCGAAGGCTTTTTCCTGCATGTAGATCTTAGGATAAATTAAGCAGCACTTTATATTTACTTTAGTCCTATCTATGCAATCTTTAATACTCAGTTTCCTTTGTATTCAGGGAATATGAATGCCCCCTGGTGGTTACATTAAAACATTTTAGTCATTCTGCCTCATGGCCACAGTATTTGCCTGCATTTTAGGAGCGTTCAAATCACAAGGGTGGCTCTAGACAGCAGGTTACTGTGCAGTGAGCCAGGCTGTGAATTGACAGCCCACCAGCTTGTTGTGTGGTAACACCCCATGTGGACACTGCTAGAGCACCGTCCAAGTCCTAGCGTGCAGCTTGGCACGCTTGCGTAAGCCACACCGTACTGCCGGGCTTTCACTGCACTGTAGCGACGTCCACAGAGGATGTTAACACATGGCAGGCTACCATGCTATAGATTCAGACCCTGGATTGCTGAATAAAGTGACTAAATGGGGGAGACTTAATAGAAGTGGGAGGGGGAACACACTGTATAAGCCATGTTCTGTCAGGCAGTATTTCCTAGCGTTTGTGGTATAAGGCAAATGCTAAACTACTCTCGCTGCTTTAAAAATGAGCCTCTTGCCCCCGCCTCCGAAGTGTTTTCTAACCCAGCATGTAGTTTAGGCTGCTGTCCGGATCACAGCTGAGCTCAATGGCAGTCTAGAGCAATGCACAGTTGAATGGCAGACAGGCACTCTCTAGTAAGTGGCTCCTGCTGCCCGCAGAGTTTAGGGCACGCTTTCTCCTATTCTCCACCATCCTAGAGACAGGCTTGGGAAGAGTTTATTCAGAGTGTCTGTTTTCCATCACAGAATGGCATGCAGGCTTGCTGTGCTCCTCAAGGCCCTGCTGAGGATGATCTGGGACGTATCTACTGATGGAGGCCTGACACAGCCAGTGAAAACATCTCTGCTCCATGGGGCCACAGAGTGCCTGATCCTGCTGGATCACTGCTCTCAGGGGCAAGTGAAGGTGAGCCAAGGACTCCAACCAAGTCCCATTCTGTAAATTTTTCTTTAAAAGGAAAAAAAGAGCACTGGTGACTTTTTAGGACAGAATATCAGGTAGAAGGGCTTTGGGCACGTGGGGCTTTTTTTTGTTTTCCTTTAGCAAAGTCCTGACGTCCACAGCAGCACCTGTCAAGGGAGACAGCTAAACACACCACCCTTATGGAAATGTAAGGCTCTCTGGGCTAGCATGTAACCATAAAGGCACATAGACAGACACAGTCAGGTGTCCTCTTCTCTAGGTGATGCAGAGGTGGCTCAGGAGGTAACTCAGATGCATACATAGGGAAATTGTGGAGATATAAAAATGACCCATTGAAGTGCTGGGACACTATCACCCCATAGTGCCTCAGTGTTTGCAGTATCCTTCTCTGGTTGCTACAACATAATGAAGATGGTTAACAAGAGAGTAGAAACATATGAGGAAGGCTTGAGGGCCACACAGCATTGAAAGTGAAGTGTTTGTGCTTTTCCCCTTTCAGATCCTGCTTGAAGGAATCTACCACAGCTGTGACAACTGTAGCCTTCAGGCATGCATCAGGCAAGTGCAAGAGAACACCTGAGACATAGCTACTAATAGCCAGAACCTGCTTTTTTGTTTTTTATTATATTAAAATATTTAAATTTGATTTTGCACCTGTCAAAATGCCCCCTGCTAAAGTCACACTGTCATACTCCTCCAGCTATACAGTCCCACTGTCCAGCATACAGCTCAAGTTATACCCTCTTTCGAAGGAGTCAGGTTGCTTTTGATTTGGATGCAGGTTCTGTTTCCTGTTCATACTCTATTTCAATGTAGGCTCGTTTTGTCCTGACTGGTCCTTTCACAGGAGCTTTGCCCTTGGATTTGGAGTGACAGGTTCTCTCCGCCATCTCTCTCTCCTCTTCCTCACTGGAGGATTTGTCATCCTGCTCCTCCTCACTGCTTGTCGCCAGCTTATCCATGTCCTGGACAGGAGGGAAGACAGGAGGGTTAATACAAATACTGACTTGAAAGCGCTGTACTTTAACTAAGCCTCCACTCCTCTGCAAATGCATTACTCCCATCGTGCAGGTCCTGGCTCCCTGTTGTCTATTCCATGCTGCCTTTGAAGGGAACAGAATGAATACGCTGCAGTCTGATATTACAACATGTGAATCCAATTGCTCTGACACTAATCACATGAACACAGCTTCGAACACAGCCAGAGGGGAGGATGTTTGGAATGAAAAGGAGCTAAACTGGGCAGTTACAGGAGGACTGAAAATGCAGGATGATCGGGGCTGCATTCCATTGATTTAACATCCCTTCATGCGCTAAGGTTAGCTATAACCTTTCAGCCGGTTTAGTGTAATCATTGAGCAAGATTGGGGCCAGAACTCTTGGTATCTGTATCACTGCACATGCATTATGCCCCTTTCCATTTGATGCGTAGCTGGATCAGGCTATCAGGGTGTTTCACATACCTCAAAGTCACTGAGGTCGCTCTCATCTACCTCTACAAACTCCCTCTTGTCAGCGTCCTGTAAGAGATCAGGTCAGAAATTGAGCATCTAGACTGGATGCACTGCACGAGGATTGGAGTGTGGGGGAATGTCACTGTAGGAAGGGTGTGTGCAACCCACTCAGATACTGGGAGTCAGGGTCCTGGACCATCTTCTATAGAGCTGAATTTACAGGGGAGCCTGTAGCACTGTTCCCCATTTGCTACACAGAAGACTCAAAACTATAAATGATGAACTAACCGCAACTTGCTCTCCCCACCACACAGCATTCACAAAGGGCCAGTTCCAGCAGCTAGTGATGCATTTGTCTGGTGTCTCTGCTGAGCAGGGAACACTACTAACTGCAGAAGCAGCATTCAGCATGCTGCCTTCTGCAAGCTACAGTGGTATCTCTACAATCTGACTACTTTCTTGACTAAATCCCCCAATTATTGGCACTGATTCTCTAGTAAGGGATTTTAACACTCGTAACAGGTTACAGACAGTGGAGTCATCTGCAAAGAGCTTTGGGGTAGGAGGAAGGGATTAGGCACAAAGCGACAAGCCAGACTCCCACTGTACTTGGCTAGCAATAGGAGAGGGGAGAATGGAGACGTGAGTGAATATTAATATGCAGTTGTCTACATATACATCCCTCTTCTGCAAAATTCATACAACCCCATGTGCATATATATATATAAAATGGGTCCAGCACTACAGCAGTCATGGCTTAACTGCCCCACTCTGATGGGAGAATTTTACAACCATTACCTCGTCTTCCTCCTCTTCTTCCTTCTCCTCCGTGTCAGACTCTGCTTCGCTCTCTACGTCCTGCTCTTCCAGAGCCTTGTCAAAGGCATGTATGGGGAAGTTATAGATATCTCCATACTGAAAGGAAAACAAGCACCTGCTTTAAATCATACCAGGAAGATAGATCATCTAGGAACTGACTCCTTTTGGCTATGGTCCACCCCATGCTGAGGGCTAAGAACACAGGTTACACCAGACTAGATTAGACTAATGGGCCACAGAATCCATTTATCCCACATTTGTTACTGGCCCTTAAGGAATCTGTCCTGACTCGCAGTGTGCCCCAGGAAGGGAGGGGTACGACTTACTTTCTTGACTGCTGCATTGGTCACCTAATGCCCTGAAGCATGAGAGTCAGCTCCTCCAAACTCACCCCCTTATCTTAGCCTGCACAGATCTGTTGATCATCAGGTCACACACTGTAGCCAAACCCTATCATGCGCTGCCTCCAGAAGTGACGTGCAGCAGGTACCAAGTGACCCAGCTATGTGAAATCTAGTGCCTGATCCACAACTGCATGACCTGTTTCTGGTTTGGCAGGTGGTGTTAAATCTCAGAGCATCGGTAGGGTTTGCAGGATTTGCTACGTAAAGCTTCCAAGCTGCCTTGCCCCTTGGGCACACAGAGAGCTGATTGTTAGGATTGGTGGAAAAGACTGAACTTTTGAATATTTTAACATGATAAAAAGGGACAAATTTCAGTGATTCCCCCTCATGTGCCTTTGTTTTTAATCAGCTCTCCTCATCAGCCCTTGCTAAAGGCTGCACTGCAGCCCTGGCCAAGAGAGCCCTTTACTCTGCTGACCCTGCTGTAGGTGGCCAGAGGCCTTGCACAGACAGAGATGCTGAGGAAGTAAAGGGTTTGACTCTAGCAGGTGGGCGAGACTACTCAGATTATTCACTAGTTTATAGTGCTGGTTTATTATGCATTTTATGCCAGTCACATTATACAGCACTTCAGGACTGAGGCTCAGAGCCAAATACAGCTATGAACAAGTACAGAGCCAGTGACCAATAATTCTGTCCTCGTAATATTAGAGAGCTCATCTTCCCAACAGCATTCCCCAAAGGCAGAAGAGTGGCTGTGTAAGAACAGCCTCCCCAATCTCAGCAGAGCTAATGATCACAAGCAAGTCTGAACTGTTAGCAAACATGGAGCCAACACAGCAATGGGAGAGCAGGCTGGATCCTATTCTGCCTCATGCATCGCTGTTCGAATGAGCTTGGTAAACACCCCCCTAGCTTAGCAGAGGGATACACTTTTGTGCTAGGAGACGGGAGGTGGTAACCCTTACCGTTTCCTGCTTTAGTCTCTCCAGTAACTCCTTCTCAATGGCATTGTCCAGCTGAGCAGCAATCAGGGCTTTTTCCTAGTACCAGGGGAAAGAGGAGTTGGCATCAATTCATTTCCAAAATGCAAAAAAACTGAAACATTGAAAGAATCAGGGCTGCACAAGAGTCACATTACCTCTCTCCTTTTCTCTCGCCTTTCCACCTTTTTGCTTAAAGGAACAAGCTTCCTCCTGTGATGGGGAAGAGAGAAGGTCAGTTAGTGAAGATTTCAGTCTACCGGCCACTGATGCACACCAAGCGAGTGACTGTTTATTCAAGTCCCTCCCCAGCCTCCGATACAGGATGCTCCCTGCTCCCCACCTGGCACAAACTGGCCTCTCAAAGGAAACTTAGGCTAAGCTCATAAAAGTGCAGTTTTAATCAGTTTAAGTGCATCTACATTAGGGTTGTAACTAAATTAATTTCAAACAGATTCAGTTAGATGGACCCAATGATTTATTTATTTATTTTAAACTATAGACCAGCCCTAAGAGAGGCAGACAGGCTGATGGTATGGAGCAGAGGGAAGGAAGTGAACCGTCATCACTTACTGTCGCTTGAGTGTCAGCTTCCGAATGCGGATCAGATACTGTGTGATTTTGGTGAAGCGCTGCTTGCATTTGTGCCGGATGAAGCGTGGCCAGTAGATGAGGTTCTCATCTATCTCCTCCAAAGCTTTCTCATAGTTCTTGCTCAGTCGGACCTGACAGAGAGAGGGAGGGTGAAAAGCTTTGGAGCAGAAGCAATTCTGGGACATCCTCACAAAGGGGAGTGGAGTTTAAGGTGGTTGTGGTGCTGGACCACTTCCGCCCCTGGCTTTTTTCTGAAACCCAGTGGGCAAGGGGAAGGATGTTCTTGCTGTTAAGACACTGGACTGGGACTCAGAAGATCTGGCTTTTAATCCCAGCTCTGCCACAGACTCCCTGTGTGACCTTGGGAAGTTATTTTAACCTCTCTGGCCCTTATTTCCTCTTCTATAAAATGGGAACATTCCCTTCCTACCCTTTTGTCTGTCTTGCCTGTTTAGACTGTAAGCTCGTTGGGACAGGGCCAATCTCTTACTATGGGTGTGTTCTAAAACAAAAGGAATTCAGTCTGTAGTCCATCTATCCAATCTTTGGTCTCTCTGCTGATGCTACATACAAGGATCCTGCTGTGGTGATGGCTTTTGTGACATGGACACTTGCGAATGGAATTATTTCCCAGCATCTCATTTTACAGATAGGCCAAAGAACAGCCATCAGTCAGATGAGAACTGAGCATCAGACTAACTCAGATCAGATTTGAAGAGAGAGGTTCAAGTCTCTGTATTAACAATCCCCAGAGCCAACCAGACCAGACACATTCAAAGAAAAAAAATCCCTTGGGCATTACATCAAAGGAACACTTTTCAAACATTCCTGGCTTCGGATTCTATTGATCATAGGTTAGATTATCAGTGAAAGCCTAGCAGTTCGGTCAGTGATTCATCCATTCTGTGTTCTACCTAGTGTCTTATACAGCCTCTATCTCCATGGTATCTTCACGTCTTCCCAAGTACTATCCCAGTTATACAGCTGAGTCACAGAGAGATTCAAAGAGCGTCTGTGGCAGAGCTGGGAATTGGGAGATCTGAGTTCAAGACCCAGCTGTGGGCTCTAGAAAGCCAGGGCACGCTGTGTTAACGAAACAGTCAGTGTAAAATGACAGCGCTAATAGTCTGTGAAAAGCAGGGACTACGCTGCCATTGGATATTTTCTTGGCATAAGACATTTCATTAGGTTAAGTGCCATAAACTGCCATGACACAAGGGTTCTGCAGGGCCAGTATACAAGTAATATACTGCATTAATGCTCAGCAGTGGAGGATATGTTCTCTCCAGAACAGCTGACACTTTTTAAAATATGTTTAAGAAAAATTAAAATAATGTGGACTAGAACAATCCCAAGGTGGAAGTGTCCGTATCCCATTGCCGGTCCTGAGATGTTTACCCACATCAGAACCTGCTCTTTATACCGCCCACACCTAGGGACAAAAACATCAGGGTTGATTTAGGTGGGCTTAAACAGGAATGCTTTGGATATGTTGTAAACAGTGGAACATTTTTTTTAAAAAAACAACGGTGACATCTATCAACTTGCTAGATTAAGTTTCAGGCACGGTATGGGATTTAACTCACCCGCTCCCAAAGTCGACTGGGGAAAGCCGCCCGCTCTATTGTCTTCATGTACAGATAACACTGACCTAAGGGAAAGAGGAATAACATGAACTCATTCAAACCACCAGTAGGCACTCAAGAGACAAGCTTAGCTCGTCCCAGTCACTGCAGAAAACTCCAGCACTGGGACACTTGCCCAGATCTCCAGTCTGAATATAGGCAGGGATCCAATGTCAGACACAAGCATTCATCACAGGGGGGCTTACGCTCCAAAGGGTAACATGCTCAGCTACTGCAGCATCAACAAACTAAGTGAAAGGCTGCAAGCCTGGGCTCACCCACTTGGCATGGAGCATGCGTGGCTTTGCTGTACTCTCAGCCAAGGCTACCACTGACAGACACAGAGCATCTTTCCCCACAAAGAGCATCACAGACAGCCCTACAGAGAAGCAGCCACCTTCAAGGTGGAGGGCAGCAGCAATCTGCTGCCCAACAGCTGTTTGGGCGAGGGGGAGCAGGAGGCCACACACCTCAAGGCAGACTACTCTTAGAGGAAAGTCCCCTGGGACGGAGCTTTCACACCCACACAGGGCAAAGGTCTCATACAACTGAACTGCAGAGGGGGTCTGAGCCCACCCTGTGGCTCCAGAGGGAATGTCTACATTGCAGTGTAAACCCAGGGTTCGAACTGAGACTCAAACCTAACCCTCCTCCTTTCTATACACAAACCACGCTAACTTAGGGTTTCCTGGGGGTGGTGGGTCCGAGCCTGAGTCAAGCTGACACGCAGCATTCAAGCCCTAATGCTTTGCAGTCTGGATGCAGCCCCACTGCACTTGTGCTCTGGAAGTATCCCACAATCTGACAGGCTGACTTTCTTTGTCCTCTGAACAGTCCAGTTTGGTAGACAGTAAAGTTTTCCCACCCTGCACCATGAACAAAGGGCTAGAGTGGCCCTTTGGGAAGGCACAAGGAAGTTTGGGATATGGGCAGTTGGACTTCAGCATGCATAATGCAGTGTAGATGCAGGAACCCAGGTTGGGACCCAGGGTTGAACAATTCGTAACCTGGGGTTACAAATGAGGGTAGATGCTCAACCCCTAAGTTAACAGACCCAGAGTCTGGTAACTTGAGTTCTACTAACCCAGGGCAGTGTAGACATACCAAGAGCGTCTAGGGGCTTCAAACCTGAGGCTTAGAACCCTGAGCCATTCTCTCTGGCCTACAGTTAGCTTACTAGGGAGGTGAAAAGAGGAACACAAAGAAAATTCTTGAAAGCACAAAGCTGGGCAATTCAACCCATTGGAGAGAGACACACACACACACACACACACACCAACCTTACTTAATACATGGCAGATGTCTGGCTGGATATTTTACCAATGTGCATTTGAGACCCAAAGAAGCCTTAAAGGGACCCTGTCAACCAGAGGAAAGAGCAATAGCTGCCCATGATTCCAGTGAAAGAGACAAGGGGTAGGGCTGTGCAAGGTTGCAAGGCCCTTGCTGGGGCACTGCAGAAGTCTCACCTTTCTCCTCTTTGATGGTTGCATACTGGCTATTTGCCAGCGGACAGGATGATCGATTGCACAGACCTGTCAGGTTATACTCATTGCGGCAAAAGTTGTGTGTCTTTGTCCTGGAAAGAAGAGACTTTAGATGAGCCGCTAATACGGAAGATTCCATCTGAGAATCTCACATATTATACAAGTCCTCTTGCATTAAACTTCACAACTGCTGCTGTCAGGTAGAGAAGGATTATCTCCAGTTTATAGATGGGGAACTTAGTCACAGAGACACTCAGGGTGTGTCTACATTACAGTAAAACACAAGCGGCTGGCTCATGTCAGCTGATGTAAATCTGCTGGGTAGATGTTTGGGGTCAGGCTGGAGCCCAAGCTTTGGGATCCCACAAGCAGGGAGGGTCCCAGAGCCCAGGCTCCAGTGCGAACCCAAAAATCTGCACATCAATTTTTAGCCCCACAGCCCGTTAGCTGACCTGAGCCAGCCACGGCCATGCTGTGGGTCTTTTATTCCAGGGTAGATACACCCTGAGCTTCCTAACCTTTTAATTCCAGATTGTTGGTTCCACCCCAGCCTTTGGAATGTGCCGAATTCCTGAAGCAGTCAAATTAAAGCGCTAAGGGACACTCTGAAACAGATAGCACTTGGCTCTGGCAGCCAGGAAGTCATCCTCCCAGTAGCAACCTGGGTCTCAAATTGGAATCTGAAGAGCAAGATGCAGAGCTGGATCCTGACATACTCACTTTATTTTGTAAGAGCAGAATTGTTTGTTTCCAAGACTATCCCAGACAACCTGAATAAACCAGAGGTCAGTTAGTACATTTCATAGGGTAGCACATGCATTTCTAGAGAAGCCAGTCATCCAGGGCTCTCACAGCATTTTACAAACATTCATTAACCAAGCCGCCCAGCACATCAGAGGGAAGATCTGGGTTATTATTTCCATTTTACAGATGGTAACATTGAGACAGAGAGCAGTGAATTGTCTGGGTTAAAGTCAGCAGAAGATCCTGGAATAGAACCCAGGAGCCGAGACTCAGGTGGATCTACTACAGCACATTGCAGGCAAGGAAACCAAGCTTGGAGCCTGCACAGCATATGTATCCATACTTTCTCTTTGTTTTTGTTTGTTTTGGGGGGTGAGTTCACCAGCAAGGAAAGATGCACTGTTGCTGACATAACAAGTTATAAGTTTTCATAAGGTAAAACAACAGCTACAAAAACCCAAACAAAATATTAAAACCCACTAACATGGATGCATGGTTCTCTAAACCAGCATATGAACTTCCTGTAATCTACTACCCCATCCCCTGTGGGTCTCTCACATGTTTTCATTTTAACCCAAAGCTCTTTAGGATAGAGACCATGTCTCCTATGCAGTCTGTAAAGCCTTGGGGCATTCCAAGCTCTACGGTTATAATTACAATAGTGTTGGGTACAGTGATAATCACATGCAGTATTTAAACACACAACAGCAATGCAACTTGCTGCCTTATATGCCAAAGCAGCAGCCAGCTGCTAGCACATGAGCATCACAGATGAAGCCATAGCTGCTTGGACAAACCTGCTAACCTGAGCACAGGCTCTTGTCCTGACCGTGCTCTTTCACTCCCAGGACAGTCCTGGGGGTGACCCTATGGTTACCTGCCATGCAGGAAATCCAGTTTCCAAGCCTCGGAGGGGAGACCCTATGACTAGGGGTGCTGTACAGCCATTCAGGAGACCTGGTTGCCCATCACCACACCTTTCTCCCACCCCCAGAGGCCAGGAAGCAGGAGGTGGGAGTGTTGTCCCACTTCATGTCCTGAGCTGTCCCATGGGCGATCTGGGTCTGCTTTCCCCACTAGAGCAAGCAGCCCCCTGTAACGCTGGGGAGGAGGGCACATTTCCCTGCTCCAGCATGGCCAGCGCCCCATGGGAGCCGGTGGGTCCGTAGGTTACACAGAGTGGGGCTGGGACCCAGACTCTTTAGGGAGCCGCAGCTTTGGGGTGACTGAGACAACCACCCCCAGAGCTGCAGCCAGCCCTCGCACCTGTGAGCTCCCCTCCCGGCCACTCAGCGCCCGGGGCCCCCCGATGCTCGGCACCCCTCTGATTTCCACGTGGGCAAGGGGAAGGGAAACGCGGCCGGACGCAACCGAATCAACCCTGCCTTGGTGGCGCTGATTGGCTAGGACGCGGCAGCCTGGAGCCGGCGGACGCAGCCGAACCAACCCCCACCACGGACTCACATCGTCCGAATGCATCTCGCCTCCGCCGCTCCCCTACTCCGGGCTTCCCAGACAACTCCACGCCGGGCTGAGGCTGGGGCTGATCGGCTTCAGGGAGTCACCATGACAGTGGGAGGGCACAGGGCCGAGCCAGTGCTGGGTTCTCGCGAGATCGGGGAAAGCGAGGGGAGGGGGAAGGAGAAGGGAGGGGCTAAGGGAGGAGGAATTGGGGAAGGAGCGGTGGGGAGTAGGATTTGTTTGGGGGGTGGAGTGGTGATGGAGGGAAGGGGTTAATGGGAGGGAAGGAGGAATGGGAGATGGAGGGAGGAGTGGGGGGTGTTGCGGAGAGGAGGGGGAGTGATGCAGAAAAGGGGGGAATAGGGATGGGCTATGTGTGGACACCCCAATACGGCTTCCAAAACCACCGTCTTTCCTCTGCTCCTGTCTAAGAGCTTTGGGCTGGTGAGAAACACCAGGGTTAGCGCTGAACAATAAGACAAAAGAGCATCCTGAATATCAAAATGTGGGGTGTAGTGCGCACCTGCAGCCAGCAGATGGCAGCACGAAACCTCTAACCGCGGTTCATTGGCCCTAAGTGCCTAACTAGGGCTTTTGGGGTTTATTAGTTTCGCTATTCGGGGGTGGTGGTATTTTTAGCAGGGCATTAATTCTGTGTCCAAAATGGAGTTTGGGGGGCTTTCTCTTTGATACTGTAATGAGAAGGGTGGGTTTTTTTTAGCTATTTCCCAAAAGTCTTATCTAAATAGGATCTACTTTCATTTCTGTTTGGCCTATAAAAATTCCTTATGTGTTAGTTTAAGCTTTGTACCCTTGTTGCTGAGTCCCTAGTTTAGCATTTAGTGTGTTTGTTCCCTCGTGCACTTTAGCATAGGACTGTTTCCAAACGCGCTGTGTTACAGTGCACTAGGGAGCCTTTAGTGCCTACCAGCAGGGTCTGCATGGACCAGTTAATACTCAGCATATTAGCGTGCTTTCAAAATCACACTCCCGTAGTCCACATTGCTGCTATAGGTCAACCAGCCCTTAGGGCTTTTCTACGCAAACATTGAGTTTATGGCAAGCTGTGGTGTGAATCTACCCCACGCTAGCCTGCCACGGTCTGTCTGTCTGCACCTTGCTGATGCACATGCTTTGATCTTGTCCTCTTTGAAACCCTCTCTCAGGTCCCTGCTTTTCTGTCTGTCTCTGCATCCCTCATACCCCAGTGATTTAAAAGCATCTAAAGTTCCAGGCTGGCAGGAATAGTTTACTGCTGAGTTCAATCTGGGCATGTACTAGAGGAACGGATGTGACATCGACTCTTGCTGATGCCTTTTCCTTCTCATGGAGACCAGGGGCTGTCACACTCTTTAATAACTACAGTCCTGACATTGGGGGAAGATGTACGTGCACCTCTGAGTTAGCCTCCCGGAGAAGCCATGTTCCAGTAGGCTCCTCCTCCAGGTCCGGCTACCTCTCTGTCATTGTTCTGTTGCTCCGACAGAGCCCACATCCCTCTCCGCTGGCTAATAATAATAATAACAACCCACCTTATCAGGTGAAAGCAGCCGCCCTGTGCGTGCTGCAGGGAGCTCAGTGAAAAGCAGGAGGAAGTCTGGGCTTTTAGGTCTTATAGGTTGTTGTGGGCCGGATTAAAGTCAAGGTCTCAGCTGATTGTATTCAGTGGCTCTGGATGATTCATGGAGTCAATTGGAGAAGGCCAAATAAAGGGATTGTAATGTCTGATCAGCTAGGAGCTTGTTATTTAAACTGGCTGCTGTAATGGGCTGAAACAGAGCAATGGAACATTTAGCATGAATGTTAAATGGTGAAGTTTCTATGAGATCATGAAACCATCCCCCTAAAAGAAACAGTGGGAGCCTCCTCACGTGGGACTGTTAAAATCAGATGGGACAGAGCCCTGACAAATAGATTGTAAGAAGCAATCCTATACTAGGCCCAGGTGAAGTTGAACTAGACGCCCTAGGAGGCAGAATGGAAGTGCACCGAATCTAGGTCAGTCACCAGTGTTAAGGCCCTTGCACGGGGTCTCCGGATTGCAATGACCTCAGGAGGTCAGTTTTGCATTTCATCGGAACAATTGCAGCTTCCCCCCCACCCCCAAAACGTGCCAGCATTGTGTTCAGAAGGAAGAACACCCCCTTCTGAGCCACAATACAGCTCTTTGCAGCACCTGGGTTTTCTAGGGAGGTGTCTCATCCAGGAACTGGCCAGACTCAGCCCTTAGCTTGTGAGATGTTGTGACTGGGATCCCAGTGGGGGCCAGCTGAGGTCACTCAATTAGGGTGAACTGCAAAGAATGGGGCAGATAATCCCCCAAACTGGTGGATATTCGAATACTGAGGTTTACCCAGCCAGCACAAACCAGCTTCTTTATTACCTTACTGGTTGCCCAGAAGCTAACAATACAGTTCCCTTAAAGTAACCCAGCCTCAGGCCTCCATCCAGGTACCCAAGTCAAATATGATGAAGATTTCTGAAAATTTTATTTCACCATATAAATGGACAGGTTCTACCAATCCCAAAGGATCAGACACATTACTCCCAGGTTAATGAATATTCCAGATCTTGCCCAAATACACGCTACAGACAATTCTTATTAACTAAACTAAAATTTATTAAGAAAGAAAAGAGAGGGAGAATGGCTAAAAGATCAATATACAGACAGACATGAGTTCAGTTCTTGAGGTTCAGGTACATAGCAGAGATGGTGAGCTTTGTAGTTGCAAAGAATTCTTTTAGAATGTAGTTTATAGTCTATAGTCCAATGTCCAATAACATATCCAGGGTGTTTCCAGCATAACTGGGATCTCAGTCTGGTGACTCAAACTTCCCCTGATGAAGCTTAAGCAGATATGAGATAAATAGGATTGGGACCCAAGGATCTTTTATACAATTTCAGGCCTTCTTTGACAAGTCGGAGTCCCTCGGGGAATAATAGGTAATCAGGGCATCTTTGAAGTGGGTCCATCACCGGTACTTAGCTGTGCGAATTAACACAAGACAATTGCCTGTTTCTCCACTGTTCACTGATGATTTGCTATACATTTCAAAGAGAGATGAATACAGAAATATCCCGAGTTTACAATTCATTTAAATGCTAGGATGTTCTTTTGATCTCTGAAAGATCAGAATACAGCATAGACAGGGACTGTTGATTACATTGTTGACCACTACCCGTATGTATGTAAATACACAAAAACACCAACATTATCTCCCCCGTCTTTAAGGGTTGAATATGAGTCATTTATTTTGCAGGATGTTTAACCCTTTCTGGACATGTGTCACAGATGTGAAAGGATCACAGGAGAGGGTGCTCTGGCCACAGGGCATATCTGTTCTTTCCATTCACACGCTCTGTTTTTCAGAAAAGGAAATTGCAGCTGCCGCAGTGACAGAGACCGACTGATACAATCAGCTCCTGACATAGACGGATTCTTTTTAATTCCACACTGAGCAGACATGCACCTGAAGCTGTGAGGTGTGTGTATATCTGCAGAGGTCCAGTCCCATGGGGAGCTGTTCCCTCCTGTTTACCACCAACTCCCTTGTCTCCCCGAGGACAGATAGATGTTCAACTGAATGAGTAGGACTAGAATCAGTTGTATGAAAAATAATAGAATCATAGGACTGGAAGGGACCATGAGAGGTCATCTAGTCCAGTCCCCTGTATTATCTAGACCAGGGGTGGGCAAATCTTTTGGCCCGAGGGCCACATTGGGGTTGCAAAACTTTATGGAGAGCTGGATAGGGAAGGCTGTGCCTCCCCAAACAGCCTGGCCCCCACCCCCTATCTGCCCCCTGGCTGCCCCCCTCAGAATCCCTAACCCATCCAACGCCCCTGCTCCTTGTCCCCTGACCACCCCCTCCTGGTACCCCCATCCCTAACTGCCCCTGGTACCCCACCCCCTCTCCAACTTTCTCCCTGTCCCCTGACTGCCCCAACCCCTATCTACACCCCCGACCCCTGACAGGCCCCCTGGGACTCCCACCCCCTATCCAATGCCCCTTGTTCCCCGTCCCCTTACCACCCCCCCAAAACCTCCGCCTCGTCCAACCGCCCGCTGCTCCCTGTCCCCTAACTGCCCCCCCCAGAACTCCCAACCCATCCAACCCCCCCGCTCCCTGACTGCCCTCCCCCAACCCATCCAACCAACCCCTGTTCCCTGTCCTCTGACTGCCGCCCCGGGACCCCCCGCTCCCCACCCGCTTTCCATGCTGGAGCCAGCCACGACGCCACACTGCCCGGCAAGAGCGGCAGGCCAGAGCGCTGATGGCATGGCACAGTGCGCTCAGACTGCAGGGGAGGGGGAACAGCGGGGGGGAGGGGCCAGGGGCTAGCCTCCCCGGCCAGAGCTCAGGGGCCAGGCAGGACAGTGCCACGGGCCGGACGTGGCCTGCAGGCCATAGTTTGCCCACCTCTGATCTAGAGTATCCCTGACAGGTGTTTGTCTAACCTACTCTTATGTAGTATACTTTCTCTGCTTAGCTTGTACCCTCTCAAATGCTAGCAAATTATTTTCTCTCTCTGTCTGGATCTCAGCAACAAACTCAATTTGTTCAAACACAGAATTAGTGTGTGCAAGATGGGTGTATAGCCAGCGTGACGGGCACAATCAGCTGTGTGGGTGAACAATTGGGTATGCAAGTTCTCAGGCTGGCTGCAAATTTGGTCCTAACTGTCTCCAGAAGAGAAGCCGCTAAGCAAGTGACTGGTTAAATTTGCAAGCAAGGAAAGGCTCCTGTTCCCTAATCTAGCCCACAAAGGGCAGCTGTCACTGGAGCATGAAAAAACAACAACAGGAAATGTAATATAGTTTATAAAGTGAAAGGCTACCACAGACACAGAACATAGACGCTTCTCTGCTATGATGTGAAATGGGCGTGCGACTGGCTGCAGGGCAAAGATCTCCATCTTCATTGACAAACAGCAAATACCATCGATAGATGATATTGCAGTCACATGCAGGTTCTCTCTGGCCACACCTACAGTGGAGACACAGATTCTAAAACCAGAAGGGACCACAGGAATCGTCTAGTCTGACCCCCAGCTCCCCTTCCTGGAATGAATTCCTGTTTTCTATCTTTCAGAACAATTTCTAATCCTGATTTAGAAAGGGTTGCCTGTATAGCTAAACCAGCAAACCCTCTGGGCAGGACGCAGTGTACAGCATCAAAGAGCTGGTTTCCCCCAAACTGAATACGCTGCGTGTAGAACAACTGTTTTGCCAGTATAAGTGCCCCCCCACTAGTGCTTTTGCTGGCATAGCTTTGTCAGGCGGTTGATCTTTTCCCTGCTCCTAACCAACATTGCTAGCCCAGCAACACTTTGAAAGGTAGATGCTTCCCTGGGCTACCCTTGACATTTAGCTAGACCTAGCGACGTCCCTCAGTGGTGTGAAAAATTCGCAGCCCTGAGCACTGTAGCTAAGCTGACCTACCCACCAGCGTGTGCGCCTGACTAAGTCGATGGAAGAATTACCTACTTTGACAGAAAAACCCCTTTGGTCAATGTAGGAAGCATTTATGCTATGGCATTACAGCTGTTCCACTGTAGTGCCCGTAGTGTAGACGTGCCCTGAGCTTCTCTCTCGCCCCACTGCATGTTGCTCCAGGGCCCACCTGGAACAGGTTTCTTTTATTCTGTGCTAGGTTGTCTGTTTGACACAGTTCAATGCACACATTTCATCAACTCAGTCTTAACTATGACGGGTTTCAGAGTAGCAGCCCCGTTAGTCTGTATTCGCAAAAAGACCAGGAGTTCTTGTGGCACCTTAGAGACTAACCCATTTATTTGAGCGTCAGCTTTCGATGGATGCATCCGATGAAGCGAGCTGTAGCCCACGAAAGCTGACGCTCAAATAAATGGGTTAGTCTCTAAGGTGCCACAAGAACTCCTGGTCTTTTTTCAGTCTTAACTATGGAACCGTGACTGGTGCCTCCATAACGTGTGTGTGTGTGTGCCCTTAGAGGGGCATTTTTGTCCTATTCGTGTACAGTGCATGGTCGATTTATTACAGTGACAAACTCATTAGGATTAGAATCTGCATCTGTTTTAAAGCTGCATTCCCAGGCAGGGAATATCAGTGGGATTCTCGATTTTTCTCAGTTTGAAGTCCCTGGGTCTGATTCTCCTCTCACACCAGTGCAGTTCCATTGACTTCAGCAGAGCTACTACTAAGTGACACTAGGGTGAGATTAGAATCATGCCCACTGACTGGCACCTGCAAAGACTTCAATTTTCAGAGCAGAGTATTATGAGTCTGTACAGTGACTAGCACAATGGGGCCCTGATCCTGACTCGGGCCCCTAACACTACTGCCATACAAATAAAATACATGAATAATAACAGTTTACTTAGAAGGCCAATATACTGGCATTGAGAAATGTAACTGCCTTTGACCAGGCAGCTCTGGGCAGGTGGAAGACTGATCGCAGTATTTATTATACTCTAATGTGTAATGCACTTGAGGTCAAAATGGCTTTCTGTGTTTTCATCCCCAATGCCTTTTTCTACAACCTTTCAGAAAACAGAATATTTATTAGTAATTGCCACTGTATTTGTGATCCAAGCGGTTGCCCTATTTGCCCTATGACCAGCTGCCGAAATAAGGAAGAGGCAAGTGGTATGGTGATTATATGGTTTAATTGGTTTGTGTTCTTTTTAATGTGCATTTATATGTATTTTAATATTTTAAAATTATGGCTTTTGTTTTAAGGTTTATTGTAATATGTCGTGTTTTGGGCACGTTGGCTAAGTCACTATTAATAAACTTGACTGGACGGGAATGATAACATATCGCATGTGTGTACATCTTTACTTGGCTACATGTACAATTCTCTCCAAATTGTTGGCATAAAAAAAATCCCAAAAGCCACCATCCTCAGGCAGTCAAAGCGTTATAAACTCAGCATGCACAGGTGGGGTGGTTTCTGGGGCGCAGCCCCTCTGCTCTTGATTTATAAACACACACAGAAATGAGCAAGGGGTCTGACTTGCATTCCCCATCTGAACTTAATGGAGCATTGCCAGCTAAGGTGCGCAGCGGCTGAGTAACCGATGAGAAACCCATTGTGTGGGCACCGTTGTCTTCTAGTCTTGTCTGCATCCCTTGTCAGCCACGTTAGGTGAGTTTCCATAGCATCCAGCTGCAGGGTATACACACGTGAGGTTAAAGTTAATATTTAACTGGGAGACCCATTGTAGAGGTGTGAATAGATCTCAGCATAGGAAGGTCCCTCCTTCTGCCTCCTCCCTGGAGAAAGTAAACACGCTTCTCATTGGAAATCCTGGCAGCACAAGGAAGCAGGTGCTGATGTTCAGGAGAGCTGGGGAGGAAGTCGTAAAATAAAAATATCTGGTTGCTGTATGTAGGTTTTGAGCTAGTCAGTCCCAGGTGGCCTAAGAAATTTAATTGTACCATTTTCTATTTACAAGAAAAAACAACCTGGTGAATATGGACAGAGCAAGATGGGCACTCATGGCACACACGGACCCTTAGTTATGAGTAAGACTATGACTTTGACGTAGAAATTTCACAGCAGAGATGCGGAGGAAAAACTAAATCAGGGAAAGAATATAAGCCCTCTTGCTTCAAGGCATAAGCTGATCGCTCACTGATGAGGGTTAGGAAGGAGCTTCCTCTTTGGAAGCCTGCTGCAGGGCTCCTTGTACCTTCTTCTGAAGCACATGGTGATCGCCACTGTCCCAGGCGGGAAACAGGGCTACATGGACCAGTGATCTAAGCAGCTATAAAATTTGCTGAGTCCAGACAATATGGTAATATAAGTAATAATAAGGATTCTACATGTGGGTTCCACCCCATTTCCACCTGAATTTCTTCATCAATTCCCAAAGGAAATGAATGAATAGGTAGTAGAAGAGGCACCTAGAGGAGTCAACACTGACCTCAGAAACAGCATGCATGACACAGAAGCCGAGACAGTGGTAAGCAGGATTTGTTGTTTGTTTTGCCACCTTGATACAAGCCAGGGAGCACATTAATGTTGTGGCATCTTTATTGGCAGAGGTGCAGAGTGATGGTTCCACAGTGTTACAGAGAAAATCCATGCTGGGGGTTAAAATAGGATCCCCAGAGATGAAAATCCCCTGGAGATAATATTTTACCCTTTAGTGCTTTTCATCCAAGGAGCATAAGCACTTCACAGACATTAATTAACACAGCCTCACAACACCCCTGTGAGGTAGGCTGGTACCATCCACTTATCACAGATGGGTGGATTGCACCGCACGACTGCTTTTCTGTAGGACAATATGGGCTGACTCCACCTGATTATAATCCCTTATCATAGATGCGACTTAATGAGGTGAAGTGAGTTGCGCAAGTTCACACAGTAGGTGAGAATAGCCAGGGATAGAACCCAGGAGCCCCGGCTCTCAATGGCTTCCTGTCGACTGCCTGACCACCCAGTGCCATGAGAATGGCAGATTAATGAAGCCAGGACTCCTGGATCTTGTTGGCTGTCAGGAGGGAGGTCTCTGGGTTAGCCTTGTTTGATAAGACGTCCGGGGTTTTGTAAACTTGACACAGCTTCAGAGCAGGAGCTGCATCTTTGCTTCTGCTATTCCTCACTCTCTGCCTCCTCGTCACTACCATCTGTCAGGGGGAATTCCCGCAGAGGTTTCTGGGTGGCGTAGCATTTGGTTTGCATGGGGCATTCCTGGTTTAAAATTGCCTGGGAATTGGGGGAAAATAATATAATATTTAAAAATAATAATTACTAATACATTAATTAATACAAATATCTATCACATCTATTAATTAATACAAATATCTACCATAACCCAAAGCGCTACACAGACTTTGCATAATGATGACAAATGGTGGGCCATGGGAAATTTTAGGTGTGTTATTGTTTGTTTGCTTTTTTAACCATATAAATTGTTTGCCCTCCAAGGGATTCTGGCTTCTTATCCAAAACACAAGAGAAGGGTTTGTTCTGTTGAGTGGATAGAAGTGGCACAGGTTGGAATTCACTCTTGTGAGCAAATGAGTGAATATTTTGCTAATTGAGCATGGCAGGGTTAGAACTGCTGAAATATTATATTACCATTACAGTAGCAGTTAAAGGGCCCAACAAAATTAGGGCCCCACTGTGCTAGGAACACAATGCAAGACATACACAAAATATACAGTGCAAGACACTCCCTGCCTCAGATTTGCTTACAATCAAGCTAGACGCAAGGTAGAAAGAGAAACAGGTGCAGAGAGAGGAAGTAACTTGCCCAAGGTCACACAACAAGACATTGGCAGAGCCAAGGATAACACTCAGGTAACCCAAGTCCTAGGCCAACTCCCTGTCTACAAGACCACTATACCACAGATTTAACACTTAGTCTGGCCTCAGTATGTCAGTCCCTCAGGCATCCAGCCTATTTGTTAATATCTTTCTAGTACTGCGGTGCCCAGACCTGCATACAATATTCTACACACATTTGCACCTGTCACATGCAAGTCTCCTGGATTATCAAGACCACATGCTGTAGAATTCAACTCACAATCTTCTCCTCTTTAGCCGGAGGGCTCCGCAAGTACCAGCAGAGAGGGGCGTAAGCAATGTTGGTCACTCCAATGATGACCATCAGCCAAGGAAACCCAATAGCCCGTACAATCACACCCCCAGTAGATGGACCTGGATGTGAGGAAGGGTTAAACAAAGAGCAAGATTACAAAAACCTCCTTTGCCAAATTGGAGAGATCAGTGCAGATGGACTGTAAAATTACTGTATCATGGCTGATTTCTATGCCCACTACCAATTGCTTTCAGCCAACACTGAGGTGGGGTGCTGTGGATTAATGCTATGAAGCCATATACTGGGAAATCATCATATATGCTGCCCTTTCAGGCAAATGTTAATCCGTACCGATAGCAAAGCCCATGCAGAAGGCAACATCAGCAATGGCATAGACGCTGCCATAGACAGAGGTGTGGCGAAGGTCCACCAGGTATCCCATAATAGGCATCATCGAGGAATCCACCATGCCTGCCCCCAAAGCAAAAATAATGTGATCAGCCATTGCCCTCTCCAAGTGAATCTCTTCAAAGGCAGACAGAAGGGCATGCAACACTTCTCCCACACTTTTCAGTAAAGGGCACTACGCTTTGATTAGTCCTCACAACCTCCCTTTGTGAGACGAATAAATATTGTTATCCCCGTTTTACAGAATGCGGCAACAAGGCCAAGAAAAGCGATTTGCCCTAGGCCACAGAGCATGTTGGCAGCAGAGCCAGGACTGGGACCCAGATGTCCTGACCATGCTCTTTCCAGGATCTAGGGCTTTCAGTGTCTCTCCTGAGTGCAACACACACGATTCTAATCAAAGCAGCACTTGAGGGGGAGACAAGTGACTGAGCTCCATCCAATGGCCTCTGAAAGACCTCGTCCACAATCGCTGTCCCTGTGTTAGTGGCTCTGCAGTCGCTTAACAGCACAAGGTTGTTTCTTAGCCAGACTCATTCCCACCAAGCGTGGGAGGGGATGAGTGATACAGGGAAGTATTTGAGAGCAGGGTATAGGGCATTTTATAGGTTATAAGGGTTCCTGGGAGTTCATGCATGGACTAGAGGCTCTTTGGGTATGTTGTAGAGACATCTGCCTTCCAAAGGGATGGAGTTCGGATTGTGGTATATGGGACTGCCTTGGACAGAATGATTAGTCACCTTGGCATCTTACCTATGGCAAAGCCAAGCCCACCGTTCGGGCCGATCAGTCCATAAATATTTTGCGCAAGAGGCACCTTGGAGGGGAAAGAAAGAAGATATGAGGGAGGCCAGAGGGGCTTTGGCCAGAGGCCTTTCTTTGAAGGGGCACATGACCAGTGGAATAGATGCACTAATGCAGCCACTGGGTTCCCACTAACTGCCAGGCATGTGAGCACACTTCTCACACCTCCACCACCCAGTGGGACCTGCAGGAAGATGAGACATTAGAAAAGCCACTAAAAGCAGAATGTCAAAGGTATTAAGGTACCTATTTCCCACTGAAATAAATGGGTCTTATTCACCTAACGCACTTGGGCACTTTGCGAAATACCACTAGATGCCTATCTGCAACGTTCAATGCCGAAATACCTTTACACATCCGGCCCTAAGAAATTGCAGAGCACAAGAACCCATTCAGTGCCTCATGCCCCAGAAGAGTCCTGTTGGCTTTTGAAGAAAAGGACGGTTCCCCATTTACAGATTCCACAGAGGGAGAGATGGGGCACCAGCGTTACTTCACACACTTTACCTTGGCTTCATGATATGGAAAAACTCCACTAAGGGATGGGCTGATATGCCCAAAGTCAGCTCATGCACAATGCGGACCCCAACCTGACCCAGTTTTGCATAGGTGAAAGGCTGGGGCAGTGAAGTTCTTGGTTTCCCTGCCTAAAGCTCTGATGATTCTTCTGCAGAGAGGTCTCAGAATATCTTGCAGTACTTACACAAAGGAGACTAATCCCCACTACAACCATTCCAATCAGGGAGCACAGCCACCTGCAGTGAGGAAGAAGATAGGAAAAGAATGACACACTGTAAGCCCCAAGGGCACATGAACTGTCGTACCAGATGGGATCACTGGGCCTTCCAATCTACTACAGCACCAACTATGCAGTGCTACTCACGGAGGGGAAAAGTTTACTTTCTGACCCAGGACGTTTACACCCTGAAGCATGAGATTTCATCACCTTATCTTATCCTACATAGCCATAAATATTATTATTGGTCATAAAATTATTCAACCCCTCTGAGAAATCTAGACAGGCTCAATATCCTCCTGCAGCAGTGGATCCCATAGGTCAATTTCACTCTGCATGAAATAGTGAATCTTTGCATTGCTTCTAAATTTGCTGCCCTTTAATTTCATTGAGCTACCCTTCCTCCCCACCACACTGTAGTGTGAGACAGATATTCCCCTGACTAGCATCACCACCTCATTACAAATAAGCAGCTGGGTGGTCTGAAGACAGCTGGGAAGAACACCAAGGTTTGAAAGCCATTGAGTTCCACTTACCGCCCCATTTTGTGGGCCAACACCCCAAAGAGGTTGGTGCCAATGAGGTAAGATATGCTGGCAGGCAGGAACGCCATCCCTGCAAAAGAAGAGCCCCAGCCTCAAATACATAACACATGATCATCAGAGATTTGCCTAAAGACTTCAGAGTTTCCTGACACCTCCCAAAGAAGTTCAGAGCTCAAGCCCATTAGGTGCTAGAAGGCTCATAGTCAGATGCTCATAGTAACAACCACTTTGTAAATGCGTGGAAGATCTCAAGGTCCAATTTGATCTGGCCTCCATAGAGTCTGAATCTGCTCCAGTGGTAAATCATGAACAGTCTTTCCATCAGTCAAATAACATATGCTTTTGGCCATGTGAGCCAGGGCAGATTAGACAGGGCAAATGAATATCCAATGCAGAGTCCCCAGGTATAATGTATATTAGCCCTTGCAAGGCAATGGTTTCTCTTTTCTTCTCTGTTATTATTATTCTATATCTGTATTACAGCAGTGCTTACAAATCCCAGCCAAAATCAGGGCCGCATTGTGCATATAGTGAGAGACAATCCCTACCCCAAAGAGCTTGCAGTCTAAATAGCCAAGACACACACAGGGTGGTCGAAGAGAAAGATTTTTATCCCCTTTTTATAGATGAGAAGCTGAGCCATGAAGTGGTTTGCCCAAGGTCACACAAGGCATCTGTGATAAAACCAGGAACTGAACCTAGATCACGTGACTGTTGCTTTAACCATAAAGCCATCCTGCTACTCTGTATTGCTTTCTCTCTTTCTCTTCCTCCCCCTTCCATTTCACAGCGTAGAAAAACTGCCTACTGAAAAACCTCAGGGATTATAATTAAGTTAAAATCAAATATTTGACCATCCTGCTGGTTTACCAGTTGTTTATTTTTAATATACTCTCCCGTACAGACTATAACTAAATCATGATTGCCTCTATTTGCCTGTATATTAAGGCAACTTCCTTATTAAAGCACACTTGATTTGTTCTTAATTTCCTTTCCTCTTTTTTAAAGGTTATACAGCATTGTTAATCCTGCAGGTTTGCTGGGGAAGTCTGAGCTTTTCCCGTTTCTCCAGGGAACACAAGGGTAGGCAAAATGAAACAAACAAAGAATAACACTTGGGTTTATAGTTTATAGTTCTATGATTCTATAGTTGCTTTTAAGATGGATGCTGTTCAACAGCCCTGGGACCTATTCTCCTACTGCTGGATACCAGCTTTCCCTTTGAAATCAATAAGAGTTAACTGGTACCCTATGCAGAGTGGAGAATCAGGCCCCCTTTGTCTAGTGTTCAGCACTGGTACCTGAGAGACCTGGCCCTGGTGGCTTTCTTTCCAGGCTTTTAGGCTTCTGCAGCAAACTCAGCCCTGGGTGATGAGGGGAGAGAGGTCGTGCTCCTTCTGCAGTTTCCGCATGGGAGTGACATGTCAGTGGCATGGATAGGAGCCAAATGGCTGCAGATCTATGTGTGTGCAGCGCCTAGCACAACAGGATCCTGGTCCATGACTATAGCTCCTAGGCACTAAGTAATACAAATAATTAATAATGACAAGTCATAGATTCTGGAGGGAAGGGGTGCAAAACTGGAAGCTGGGGGGGGGGATCCTTCCCAAATAATGCATGTTATTTATTAATCCTGTGTAGAGGGGCAGCACAGCTGGGACACGGCTTTGCCATGTGCTTTATAAATGTGAAGATGTGCCCTGGCTGCAACGTTGGGACACAGATTCAAAGTTCCCTAGGGGTGTTTGTACTGAGAGTTTGGCTCAGCCCAAGGAGTTTTTGCTTGGATCCAAACTTTTCTGGGGATGGTTACAGCTGAGGTTTTGTTTTGGGCTCCTCTCTTACATTCCCAGTTTAGTATCCCTCTGGGCTCCATTTCCACCATCTCTGCAAGGGCCTGATCAGATGTCCACTGACTTCAGTGGAAAGATTCCAGTCATCTTCAGTGGGCACTGGATAATTCCCCAGTGAATTGCGCAGTGACTTCCATTCCCACCACCAAGCACCGTCCCTTCCCCCTCACTACCCACAGCCCCTGAGAGATGAGTCTGCTAACCGCATCCACTCCTGCTCAGTCACGCACGCCAGCCAAGGCATCATGGCCCCTTATCTGGATGAAGGCTCCTGCCTGATTAGTTAGTAACTCAATTAGCAGCTCTCATGAGCGCTGCTGCTGCCAGGTT
This sequence comes from Eretmochelys imbricata, assembly GCF_965152235.1. Classification (NCBI taxonomy): domain Eukaryota; kingdom Metazoa; phylum Chordata; order Testudines; family Cheloniidae; genus Eretmochelys; species Eretmochelys imbricata. The sequence goes on from NC_135597.1 coordinate 4,456,002, forward strand.
GCAATTCAATTTGGGTCGTAAGTGTAGCTTGGAGCGTCCCCAAAGGTCATTCCACTGCCAGTTGGATTTTATCATTTTTTTGTACCAAAGGTAGGCACTGTTACCTTCTTATCACATTTCCTAGACAGTGAGTAATTAGTATGTACCACGCGTCCCGTTCCTCCCTGTTGGCTTTGCAGATAGCCTTCTTTCACCTGTAGCTTAACATTGTGTGTTGAGATTGTGGCACTGGCAGAGGCGTGGGCCAGCCCCCTGAGCTTGGACCCATCCAACCCGGCGTCTGAGCTCGGCTGGCTATCCTGAGCCCCCACAGGTGCTGCAACACCCCCGCTACTAGTTTTAGCACTAGCATGAGCCTCACTAGCACAAGTCTATGTACCGGGGCCAGGAAGCTCGCCCCCCAGCTGCCGGGTAGAGTGACCCGGGTGCCAATAATTCTGCAACAAAGACGTACCCAGAGAGAACCTGGGCTCTGGTTCACGTCTCAACAGCACTAGCATGCTGAGCACACAGACCACGTATTGAGCAGGGGAACCTGCTAGTTGGCTAAGCCCTGTTCTAGTGTCTGGCCACGAAAAGGGCAAAATTCAGCAGTGAGGGAAGCAGGCACATCTCCACTGATTTCAATGGAGTGGCACCCCTTACGCTAAGGATAGATTTGGTCCTAAGACATCTAGCTTCTACCTCACAGGATGACATTGCTTGGTGTACCTGAGCTGTCAGGCTCAGAGACTGTGTCAGGCCTGACTCTGAGATCGTGCCCAGAGGCCCCTCTCCTGCGTGGGAGTTGAATTATTACAGACCCATCTGCACAGCACTTTCTTTGACTCCTTTCTCTCTTATCTGCATCCTGAGTCCTGATTCTCCTCTCACCCCGGTGTCACCCCACTGACTTCAGGGCAGTTATTCCTGATTTACAGCCGTGTATGTGCGGGGGAAATCAGGCCCTGGGTGTTTTTCCCGCTTCAGTCAGGAATCTCCTCTAACTTTTATTTATAGACAGCAGGGTGACCCCCCATCCAGAGACCCTGAGTGTCCCTCCGACCACACTACATTGCAGTAGTCTGGGACCACTCGTCCTTTGCAGGTGGAGGCATACATTTCATTTCATGCAACAGGCTGCATCAGTAACCAGCACCTTCACCCCCCTCTACAGGCGCCTCCTCTGAGCTGATGTGGTTTAAACACATGAGGGCTATTATTGTTTTTCAGTAACCAAGAAGGCTGAGAAAGGAGGCACCTACCCAGCTGCCACTTTGGGGAGCACATGGTTTGCATCATCCAGATGGGTAACGTGGGCTCCAGCATTGCCACCCCCATGTTAGCAAAGCACAGGGCACCTGGGAGAGAGAAAACAACAGGAAACGCTCCATTTTAACTGCCCACATTTCAATCCTGCTAACGGATTACGAGTACGACTCCATCACAAGCCCCTGGTGAATATTCTCAAGAACAAGGTAAAGATGCACTGTGGGGCAGTGAGGGATGCAGCCATCTCACCTTACCTGCAGCAACCAGGATGTAGGGATCTCGCAGCAATGCGAATACGGGGGTGCTTTTGGTGCTCTGCATAATACAGAAAGGAAGCAGGGGGTTACAAGTAGTGCTCTAGGGGAAGCATGTAAACCAAACCAGATGCTATAGAAGTGCATGGTCCAGGCCGTGAGCCAGCCTGTGCGTGTACAGGTGCATGGCCCATGTGGCCAGCCTGCCCTTCTGTGTAAAGGCACATTGGCATTGTCCTGTGAGAGCCAAGATGGGGGAAGTACTAAGAGAGCTGGTTCCACCAGGGGGTTGTTTCTGAGCTTCCCTTTCCAGGTCAGTGCCTAGTGTCTGTGTGTTCGTCTCCTCTCAGCATTTTCACCTAGCCATCGTTCAAAGAGCCAGCATGTCAGCTTGATATACCTGACCCCAGATCTGCCAACCTGGCATCTCCCTTTCATGGTGGAATCAGCACTGAGCGAATCCTAGCAGGGTTGAGCTCAGAGCAGTCCCCCGGCTCTCCAGATGGCTGCCTAGGGAGCACAGCATGCTGGTCAAACTGCGGCTGCCCGCAGGGAGTCCTGCTGCCATGGACTGGTTAAATCCACACGAGCGTCTGGCCAGCAGCGGGAAGCACAGCAGTTGTTTCTCACAGGGCACTCTATGGATGTCCAGAAGAACTGAGCACCTTTCACAGGGAAGGCTGAATTTCTGGCTGTTTCAAAAGGCAGATAATAGGGCCAAACTGTGCTCTCAGTGACACTGAGAGTAACAGCTCTACTGAAGCAAATGGAGTTATTCCAGAGTTACACTAACGTAACTGAGATCCAAATATAGCCCCGGAATCTATTAAATACACATTACGATGCGCTATCCACTTGTCTAGGTAACCATTCCTTGCTGCCATCTCTGACCCTTTCCCATGCATTCATTTCCCAGTGCCGTCATGCTCTATGGCTGGCAGCTTCACCACAGTCTTCCCCAACAGGGAATCCATGCCCGCATTGTTCACATTGTCTAGCACAAGGTCACACACTCATATGTTTGTACTTACTTCGGGGGAAATCTTAGAGGGCTGCAGTATGCACAGCTGTAAAGCTAAGAGAAAAATACCATTATTTGCTTATTCCTTGGCATGGCACCTCCAGCCACTATTACCTCTTGTCTCATATTTACTGTAGACCCTCCCCCTTCAGTATCTCAAAACCCAGTGATCCCAGAAATGGGCCAGTTGTCCCAATTCTAACACATTCGGGGGCATCTGTTGAGATGGGAGAAATTTTAGGCCCTAATTCTGTTCCGACAAAACTCCCGTCGACGTCAGTGAGAGCAGGATCGGACCATTATAGTGTGAGTGCATTATTCAGATACGAAGCAGTAAAACATGCAAACAACCTACGTTAAGGTGAGAGCCATTTGTTAGGTAGCCACAATTAGACCACAGCAGAAATTACAGATGGAAAGACCTATGGTAAGATTTTCAAAGGGACTAAAGGGCCAGCTTTGTAAAGGTATTTAGGCACTTAATTTGCATTGAAATCAGTGAGAGTTTTAAGGCCAGATTAGGCCCTTGGAGTTTTAGCAGCCTAAATCCCATTTTCAAAAGTATCCCATGTGCCTAGAGGCTCTTCTCATCTCTACGGTGAGTGCAGCAAACCAGGGTGTGACTCTGCAGTGCACCAGCTTGCCACAAAGTCACGTCCCATGTGGACACTGCTACAGCACAATGAAATTCCTGGAGCATGGTTGTGCTCCGGGATTTTCCCTGCACTGTAGCCGTGTCCACACAGGACACCCTGCATGGCAAGCTGATGTGCTGGAGATTCACAGCCTGTCTCGCGGGGCAGTAAATTTGCCATTTAGACGGGCCCTTAATCTCTTTTGAAAATGGGATGTGGGCTTCTCAATAATTCAGGTGCTTTTGAAAATTTTACCCCTATTACTCAGATTGTAAGTTCTTTGGGGGCAGGGACCATGTTTTCATTGTATGAGAGTAAAGTAAGGGGGCCTGGGGCCTCTAGGGACTACAACTACAATACAAATACAAATAATAAATTATAACAACAAAATTAGGTCACCACATCTGTTCCACCATGCTACTGATTTGTCTCAGCACGAAGGGACAGAGTATTACAGGCAGAGCAGTACTGATGGCTATAGTTAACCATGCTGATCACTTACTGTAGGTAGAGTTGGTAGCAATGGCTCTAGTTAAGGTTGCCTAGCACTTCCTACGATCAGACCCTGTTTTCAGTTGTTTTCTGCTTAACCAGGAGGGTCTGTGAAGCAGAGTAGCCACTTTAGCCAGCGCATGGAGCTCTTAACACACATTTCCCGACTCTGTTACTCACTCCAGTGAAGCAATCAAGTGGTTTACATGGGGAATGAGCGGCTGGGTCTGACAGCATCTGTAAGTCATACGTCAGGCAGTGAGCACAGAGCCAGTGTATGAATGCGTACAGTGCTGAGTGCACAACTAAAAACAGCAATAGTAACTGCTGCTGCTAATAGCACCTGTAGAGTCTGTCTATTCCTCCGCACAAACCCTGTGACGTTTCCTCTCAGATACCCATCCCTGAATGCTTTAGTTTGGAGGTGGGGGTGGATATTCGGAGCTGTGAAGCCAAAACTGGCCGGCACATTTGGTGACTCACCTCCGTCCAAAAGGGCTAAGCATGCCAGGATCAGAAAGGGGGCTGATTTTCCAACAAACTCATACATCACACTTCCAAAGGGAGCCCCAACTGCAAGGGAAAGGGCTGGGTCAGTCCAGTGGGTGTGAAGTACATGGGTGCGCTGGAGTTACGGCAGAGGCAAAGCCACAGTCAATTGTTCGTGATGCCTGACCCCAGACCCAATGGAAAGACTCCTGTTGACTCCCGTGGGAGAGCCGGCATTAGAACCATGGCATTATGTCAGTACTCGGCCCACCTCTCATTATGTCTTGAACTGAAGAGGTGGGGAGAAAGAGGAGGGAGCATTTTATATTCAGTAGCAGTTTTCATGGGATCAGGTAGGTATCTGCTGAGAAAAGTTTCCAGCATGAGCAGAAAACGGTGCCAGAGAATGAGCACAGGAGAAAAAATGGGGCTAAATCATGGGAACGGCAGGAGGAAAGACCAGCCAGGCCTTTTGGAATGAGCCAGCGTTGCATGTTAGGGGACAGGTGCAACAGTGGTGCAGAGCAAGGACTTGGGGAAACCGGTATCTACTGGCTGAAGAAGCATCAGAGTTCTCACTAATCTAAATTTTTGGGGAACAAAGTTTACGCACCAAGCACCCCCAATGCCAGACCTCCTAATGCTATCCCCATAGCGTTTCCTCTCTCGTAGTCATCTGTGTACACACTTGCCAGCATTCCCAGGCCTGAAAATAGAAAGGAAGCAGAGGTAAGTTGAATTAGGCTTCTCGCATCTCATCCGGACCCATGTCTGAATCACACCTGGATACTTCGGTCTCCAGCCTACCTGAGCTCAGTTGCCTGTGTAACACCTGGGCCCCTAATTTCATCCTGTTTGTAGTCAGTGTTATGTCTTACCATGCTCTGTATTGGGGTATGTCTACACTCCAAGCACTACAGTGGCACGCTTGCAGACACTTGCTGCAGCGATGGAAGGGTTTTTTCCATCAGTGTAGTAAATCCATCCCCTCGAGAGATGGTAGCTAGGTAATGGAAGAATTCTTCTTTCGACCTAGCTGCACCTATGTGGAGGAATAGATTGACCCAGCTACATCGCACAGGGCATGACTTTTTTCACAGCCCTGAGCAATGTTGCTAGGTCGATCTAATTTTTAGGAGTTGCCCATGCCTTAGTGTCTGCATGAGCGATGTGCCAAATTGTGGCAAAGGGGAGGAGGAGGAATTGGAAAGGGTTCAGAGAAGGGCCACGAGGATGATAAAAGATTAGAAAACATGCCTTATAATGATAGACTCAAGGCGCTCAATCTATTCAACAAAGAGAAGGTTAAGGGGTGATTTGACTACAATCTATATGTATCCACATGGAGAACAAATATTTAATAGTGGGCCCTTCAATGTGGCAGAGAAAGATACAACGTGATCCAATGGCTGGAAGTTGAAGCTAGAAAATTCAGACTGGAAATAAGGAGCAAATTTTTCCTGGTGAGAATAATTAACCATTGGAACAATTTACCGAGGTTTGCGGTGGAGTCTCCATCACTGACCATTTTTAAATCAAGATGGAATGTTTTTCCTGAAAGCTCTGCTCTAGGAATTATTTTGGGGAAGTTAGGCAAGATGTCAGACTAGATGATCGCAATGGTTCCTTCTGGCCGTGGAATCTATGAATTCTAAGCCTACAGAGTTTAAACCTCACCCCCTGAACAGTCTGAAATCTGATTCCTGGTCTGTGCACTGTAGCACCTGGGGCCTCTCTTGAATAATCTTCCTTTTATCCAGTGATGCTTGGGCATGCTAGTGAGAGCTTCCTAGGCTGGAGGAAGGATCTTTGTGATTCTCTGCTCTGCAGACTGAACCATCACATTTCACACACTGTGAATTTCACTCTCTATGGCCCAGGTTGCTTGAGAGGCACCATTTAAGCTCAGCCAAAGCAGCCAAAGTCCAGACGCTGCTTGTGGGACATCAGTCCTCCTAGCTGGCTAAGATCTGCCTTGCTGCCAGCTACTCCCATAAGCCAATACATTTACCTGCGACAGATGAAAAGGATGAGCCAATGCCCTGGAGTGCTCGAGCCACAAGCAGCAGGGTGTAGGTACCTGAGAAAGCAAACACTGGGGGGAAAGTAGAAATTCAGAGTCAGTATTTGAGGCTATTCTTCAAGTCCATCTCTAATTAAAACCAGCTTGCACAAATCTTCTTAGCTATGCTCTCACAGGCCTACAGTCTCTGAAGGCCACGTCAGTGTCTTTCACTATCCTCTGGTCCAGAGGAAGGGAGGTCACCACATACCTTCTTCAAAGATCTCATTTTTGGGGACTTTAAATGGTAACCATGCTGATGGGGCCACACAGAGGTGTTCCAAGAAGAGTTGAACGCTGCTACAACAAACACCCAACTCAAATGCTGTCAAGCACTGGAAACCACCTGTTGAATTTCACTCTTTGCTTCTAGAATGGGAGTCGGCCGATCTGCTGTCCTCCCATATCTCAGACATTGGGACAGTCATGGACAAAGGATCCCAAGGCTCCATGTTGGCCTCATTGCAGATTAGTTACTTGTTCACTGGAACAGACCTGGCGCTACCCAGTGAAAGGCAGAGAAACAGAATACTCACTGACTGTAGAGAGAAACATGATGATGAATCCAGCGAACATGGGAATGTGGTATCCTATCCTAAAAAGGGAGGAGACAATCAAGAACTCAAGGAGAGTTTCTCATTCAAAGCTAAGGACTTTATCTTAGCACCAATGCATTATTGCATTTATGCGAATGAGTATATGTCTGTGTACATGTATGAGTAAATACTGTATGTGTGTATGAGACTGCAGGAGAATGGCAGAATATGGGTGTGTTCAATATATGTATGTGTAGGTGTATAAATGTATTCAAGGCTGTTGTCTATGGCTGTGTAGCTGTGTCTCTGAGGATGTGGTGTGTGTGCATCAGTGCACCTATGTGTGTGTGTGTGTTTACATAGGGAAGTGTGAATGTGAGCATTGTACATATCAGTATACATATCTCTGTGTGTCAGTGAATGTTTTTATATGGAAGAGTGAGGCTCTATATCAAGGTATATGGGTGCAAATGTGTGTGTTAGTCTCTGCATACGTTTAAATGTGTGTGTATAAGTGTGTGAAATTATTGTAACAAGTTCTAGGACCCTGCACAGAGATGCAGATCTATTTTGCTGACCCATCCTGCCAGGCAGATCAGGGGGTCCTATTAGCTCTAACTCGGGAGCGCCTCTCTGAAGCAGAGGAAGTGAAGTGCAGGGACAGAGAGGTCCTGCAGAGAAAATACCTGGGAACATCAAGCTTAGGGGGAATTTTAGGCTGAGGATTATGTGATGATGTTGTTGTTTAAGTTAAAAATAAAGGAAAAGACAAATGTAAGGGAGTGGGAGTGGGGAGGGTGTAAATTTGAATCAAAATGTTGTGATTCCTAGCTACTGACATAGAATGTGTGATGACAACATTTCAGTTCTTTCAGTCTCATTGGAGCATCATGCAAGCTATTGATGCCCTTGGTTCAACTTGGTACACGGGTCCTAACTCACTCATGTATGCTGGGCTAAGCAGGGCCTGGGCCAAATGAGTTTTCGGCTAGGGAGCACCAATAATATTTCCTTAGCAATGCACATGTTCAAAGCAATTTGCTGGCTTTCTTTAAGAGGTGGAATTCCTGGACGATTGGATGCTTATATTTCCACTGTGCTATTCTAGCTCACAAGGGGCTTTGGTGAGCTCCCATGCTGTGTTATCATAATGGTCCCAGCCGTGGGTCACTGGCAAGGCTTAAATGCATGCCCTTCAGCACTGCAACACAGACCTCTACTATTGAAGAAGGAGTAACTTTATTTGCTAGCAGCATCAATAGGCTGCTATCCTCCAATGGACTACCCACTAGGGGGGAATGTGACCCAAATTTGTTCATTGCATTACATGCTCATAAACTCATTTATAGCCTGGCTGACATACCTGTTAGTCAGAGGACCCACAAATGGATTGATTGTGAGCTGAATAAGAGCCTTGGAGGCAAACAGCAGTCCAACACGCACGTTCTCCTCCATGAGGAACTCCTCACCGTCTACACAGTTGTTTTTTGGTGGCAGGCTGGGCCCAGTGAGCTGAGGCAGGCTGCTGCTTTCTGTCCCATTCACCCCCACTGTGGTGTTGACAACCGTGTAGTCTGAGACAGTCACTGTGGTATTGTCAAAGTGAGAGAACATGGAGGAGAAGGGAGGAGCTGCAAAGGCCGTGGGGGCTGCCACGATCCAGTTCTGCGTAGCAGAGCTGTTCGCACCTTTATATTCTGTTGCGTAGAGGAAGGTGGGGACGATTGGCACTGCAAGAAAATTAAAGGAGGAGATTAGTTAGGGTTTTATTCAGCACTTTTGGTTTGTGTGGGGGAAATTAATGAAAGGTTAATAGTTCGAGCTAGAGACAGTTATCAGGTAAACTGCCCACATCCAACTCTCCCAGTGCACCTTGCTCCACACCTGCAGCACTTCCTGGGATGGAGACCAGTCAAACTCATTTCTCTTGTTACTGGTTTCTGCAGTTCCAACTGAGATATACAGAGTCTTAATTTCTTCAGCACATCATTCAGGATACCTTGACACCTACACACGCATTCACACCCACACTGAACGTACCCACAACAGTGAGCAGCATATTGTCCAGCAGCAGAGCGACAAACACGACCACCAGAACCAGTCTCCGTGACTCCCTTCCCTCCTTCATCCACCTCCAGGGGGCGCACTCCACCGCTCGAGGCATTGTTGGAAACCCAGCAGGGCTGCTTCAGTCTTTCAACTCCTGTGTGCGCTCCAACTACTTCTCAGGGCTGAGGATGTCCTGTAATCTTTAAGAAAGACACTCTGCAAAATACCCAGGAAAATACACAGGGCTGATCCAAGGGCCAGAAGTCAACAGGAATCTTTCCATTGACTTCAGTGGGCTTTTGACCATACCCTAATTAGACTTGGAAAGATTAGATTTGTTCAGTTTCACCGTCCACACACGCAAACAAACTGAGGAAAAAAATATTTCCATCAATAATAATCAAAATTTAGAGTTAGACAAAGTAAGAAAAATGTTGCTTGAGAACTTATAGAATTTGACGCAAGGTTATTTATTTTGTATATTTTGACATGTGATGTTGACAATTTGTGTGTCCATGGTTATAAAGCTTTAACTTTTTGAATCTCAGTGTCTGTTATCAATAAATAATTAATATCTGACCTCTCCCCATAATTTCCTGCAACGGTGAACATGTAAGTAGATAAAAATTGAAAAAAAATGATTAGAAGATAATTTTACACAATTTAGAAAAATTGAACAGATAAAAATCTTTTTTAAGTGCTTAAAAATAAACATTGATATTATTTGTTGAAATTACAAAAAGTAACAATTAGATTCTGCAAAGCCTGCCCATAATGAATGAGAGACGAGCGGGTGCCTCATTTCAATGGTTCTTTGCTCAGGAGTCAGGCTGAAGTTCTCTGTTTATGCACGCCGTAGGGCAGCAACAATGCAAATGTCCCCACATCCCTTTCCACCCCTGCTCTTAAGGAATCTCCTCTGGGTCATGCCCCCACAGTGCCCTTGACTTATCTGCGGAGATTGCCAGGAAGGGGTCAGGCCGTGTCAACTGCTTTTGAGAAGTGGGCACCACTCATTAGCTCAAAGGGTGGGAGGGATAGCTTCAGTGGTTTGAGCATATACCTGCTAAACCCAGGGTTCTGAGTTCAATCCTTGAGGGGGCCATTTAGGGATCTGGGGCAAAAACTGGGGATTGGTCCTGCTTTGAGCAGGGGGTTGGATTAGATGACCTCCTGAGCTTCCTTCCAACCCTGGTATTCTATGATTCTATGATTAGGAGTTAAACTGGGACCATCAGCTCAGCTACCAAGTGACAGTAATTTCCATCAGCTGTGGATCTGTGCTGCATTTGAAACTGTGCCTTTACCTGCGAAGTTCCCTGTTACCCATTACCAGTCTCCTGAATCAGCCACTCTAACTTCAGGGCATCATTTCATTCTTCTTTTCTGTAAGGCTTTAGAAGACTCTAAGCAAATATTGAGCTGATAGCTTATTTGTAGTGATCTCCACATCTTTCATTTCATGTTTGGTCCTTGGAGATTAAATTAAGTTTCTCGAAGGCTTTTCATTTCCTTTACACCTCTTTTCATTTCACCTAACTGAAACATCACAGCCAAACACAAGACTTAGAAACCAAACAAATGCAATTAAGATCAGGGCTTAAGATGTGTTGAGAAAAGATTGCTTGTTCCACCATGGTGAATATATTAATTACAAATCTGCAATTAATTTGCACCAAAACAAACAAACAAAATCATTAATATACTAAATGGCTGATACGAAGAGCTGTCACCTCATAGACTAGAGTGGTAAGAAGAAAGGGTCTGGAGACTGGATCAGAACTACGGTTCATCCTCCTCCACAGGTTGTTTTGTGAAATCATGGACAATGCCATCTACCCTTACACTTAAATCTTTATGAAAAACATTGTTTTTCTTTAACCTAATGCCTGAGTCCCACCCATCACTTGTTGGCACAGAACCTTGGGTTATTTTCTTTGGTTATTTCCTCAAGGCAAATGAGAACAAGCAAACAAATGTAAAGTATGTAATCTAACAAATGCAAAAGCACAGATCTACATGAGAAAGAAAGAAAGAAAGAAAGAAAGAAAGAAAGAAAGAAAGAAAGAAAGAAAGAAAGAAAGAAAGAAAGAAAGAAAGAAAGAAAGAAAGAAAGAAAGAAAGAAAAAATAATTTAGGGACTCGAAAGGAAGGAAGAAAGGAAGAATATAGAAAATCTAAAATAAATATAATTAAACTCAGTCTTTAAATCTAGATCTTAAAATCTGCTCCCAGAACAACAGATTGCAAATGTGTTGTACTGAGCAGAGAAGAAAGGACTCTTACCAGAGAACACATCTTGGTCTCTGCAGCTGGCTGCTAGAAAGTAGCGGTGACAGCACTGTGGTCTGAAACTGCTGTTCCCAGTGAATGTATCCTTTTATCTGGGAAGGATATGAATGTCCCTCTTCCATGAAGATTTAATTGGAACCTCAAATAGGTTCCATTCAACCCTGCAGCTCCCTCTGCGTCAGAGGCAGGAAAGAAGGGTGTGTGTGTGTGGGGATCGGAGAGAGGATGCAGAGATTATCTGCAGCAAAGAAGCACCAGCACGCCACTGCTTTCCTTCAATGCTTGTCTTTCATCACACACCTTAACTGTTGTCTGGGCCTCAGCACAGTGCATGGAGGCTGTTCTGGGGCTTTACAGCTCTCCTCCTCCATGGTGTGAAAGGCACCTGTACGCCACAAATGGCCTTCTACAAACTATGGGCTGTAATAATGATAATGACAACAATAAAAATAATAATGAAATATTTGGAGGACTGGCTAGCTCAGGCAATGGGTCATGGGAAATGGACCTCTAGGTTACCAGCTCCAGTTACGGATTCCAGATACTGACAATCACTCACATCTGAGCATTGTTCCATGATCCTTGAATGAAATGAGTTTGAAGGTTTGTAGTCCAGTGTCCACATCAGAGAATTCCCACCTACACAAGTGCCATGAGTTAGTGGGCAGTTTCAGCAGACAGGCCAAGGAAAGAATGGGCCATGGAATGTAAACTCCACTCTGACCCTTATAGGTGGGACCCTTTAAGTTAGGAGTGATGCAAATTGGTGCAAGGACAGGATGTTCTGATGCAGCCTGCTTCAAATCTGTTCCGTGGATACACAGAAGGTATTCAGCTCCACGGCTGTCAATCTGGTATCTTTCATCAGCCTTAAATTCACTTAAAATTAAATGTAAAAATAATAAAATCCTTCTGTTGTTTCTCCACAATTGTCCTGAGGTACTGAGAACAAACCGGCCCCGCTGTGCCTCTGATCCTTCCAGGGATCCCAAATGCCCGCACAGGTGGGCAGAATGCCCCCGCAGAATTGAGGTGAACCTGCTGGGTTAGGAGAAGAGTCTGAGAAATTAATGATTATTTTCTGGGTTCCCAAATACCAACTACAGGGACAAACAAGACTTCCAGACAAATGAAATAGGTAACAAACCGCCAAGTTCAAAATCTCCAGCGCAGCTTCCACCAGGTTAAAATGGCAAAAACAAAACCTCCTGAACTCAGAGGAATCATTTGTACAGCCTGAAATGGGCTCTGTAGCTGTAGCTTTTGTCTCCTACTTCATTGTTCAAAGATTGAATCAAAGTTACAGTGCTCCTATGTATAAAGAGGCAGATTTCACTGGCAAGGCCTCTGGTGGTGCAGGAATTTGAGGGTTAAACCTTAACCATCATTCTGGGACCCAAATGAAAAAAAAAGAGGGATGTTGCTGACTCTGTGTGTGTGTGTGTGTGGGAAGCAGGAATTGAGGCACTATGTAGGGATGTGGGCCTGTGTCTATGTGTCTGTATGGGAGCTTGTGCCAACATGTGGGCTGAGTCTGTTTGTGTGTAGATGCTACGTCATTGTGTATGTGGTGAGCTCTGTGTCAGTGTATGGGAGGGCAGCTGCATCAGTGCACATGTGGAGAGCTGCGTCACTGTGTCTACCTGCGTATGGGGTTGCATCAATGTGTTGTGTCAGGGAGGAGGCTATTCCAATGTGTGGGAGAGAGGTCTGCATCAAGGCATAGATGCAGGGGGCAGCATCTATGTGGGTGTGTGAAGGGGGCATAGTACATGTGTTTATATGGGGGAATTGCATTAGCTTATGGGCTACAAATGGAGGAGGGGGAAAGTTTAAGTTAAATCCTTCCTGCAAGCAGAAAGTAAAGAAGTGGCAATGCTCCTTCTCTCCTGGGATGGATTGCAAGGGGCTCCCTCAAAAGGATACTTCCCCAGACAGGCCTTTCTCTTTCCATGTTTAACATGGAAAAAGCTCTTATTCTCTTCCCCGAGCAGACATACAATTGGGTCTGACTTGTAATCTCACAGCCCTCCAACCTGGTATAACATTTTTCCAGTGGACCATTCGGTTTATCTCACTGCTTTATTGGAGGGAGTCATTAAAAACAACAACAACAAACCTCCCCATGAAAAAGAAACTGAGCAGCCTATTGCCCCAATCCCAGGGAAAAGAAAGCAGCTCTGAATAAGACCCTCTTTGCCATGTGAAACGTAAGCATCGCACCATAGGATTTGACACACCAGGCCAGACCACTGGCCAGTCCAGTCCAGTAGCCTGCCTCTAGCAGTGGCTGATACTGGGTGTTTCAGAGGAAGGTGAAGGCCACACCACCCGACTATGCAATGCTGCATATGGATCTGGATAAGGTTCCTCTCAGGCCTCCATCACAATGCTGCAATAAAACATTCCACCTCATGACAACTGTCTTGCTCCTTTTCCCCTTCCACACCTGGGCATATCTGTGCCACTGCAGCATGCCCAGAGACTGGCAGCGGCACGGTTGCTACCTCTGTTTGAAAAGTGGGATTTTCTAAACAAACCCTTGCCCTTTGTTTTTCTGTTCTCTGCTGCTTTGTCCTTAGGGATGAGTAGCATCTGCCCTGTCCTTAGGGAAGTGAGAAGTCCAGTGTTTCAACTGAGAAGCTCCTGGGGCTGCTGGCTGGAAAATAATGGCAGTGTGTGGGTGATACATTGTACACGTCACTTGAAATATGATTTATTTTATACTTTATTCCATTATTTATTTTGCTCTTTCAACATAATGCTTTGTGGTCTCTAATTTTTAGATCCAAAATGTTACCTCCATCCTTTCATGATAGAAGTTACCACGGTGAAAGAAAACAGTTCTTGATAATTTTCACCTTCCTTCTCTTGACAGTTATACTTGACATTGAGACCATTTACCAGGCTTTTGTATAGTCAATAACCATTGTCAATAACACCGGATGAGTGCAACCTACCAAAGAATTTCCTAGTTGTGTAGGAGAGCAGAGGTGTATTTGGGTTGTGAGTTTAGAGCAGAATAGATAGATCTGGAAACTGTCTTCCAAATATCTACAGTACAGATCCAGCATGAGCAGTGTACCACTACCATCTACTGGATAGAATCATAACTACTCTGTTATGTCCTGGTAACCACCTCATAGCAATTCTTCTTTAGCCTGAGTGATAGGGATCCAGAGCTGGAGGATTTTAATTCTATTTATGCTGTCACCAGGAAGTTCTGAGTAGCCACAGGCTTAGGGGGCCACACATTTGTTACTTTATTGTGTATCTTCTTTCACAGAGATGATGGCAAAACTTATTCAAATATTCTCCTTGGAAACATTTCCATGTATGCATTAGATATTTTACAGTCTCTTCCCCCGGACTTTTAAAAAAATTGTTATTACTACTAAAGGTATCTGCAATGAAAACATGAGCTTGGCTTCTCAGTACTCCCACTAACTCCTGTGGCTTGTATTCCACCTAAGTCATCATCAAGAAAGCAGCTGATTGTGATGATGACCCAGTGAGTGTGATGGCTCCATTCCCACTTGCATTCTTACTTCTCTATTTTATAGACAGACAGAGGCATGGGACAGGCAGAGGTTCTAGCCAGGCACTGGAAAGCAAGACGTTAACCTCCAGTTAAAGATGTTTGCATTGCATGCTCAATCAGGTATAAAGGGTGGGTTATGTGGCTGAGGGCCCAATCAGAGACACAGGGTTAGACCAGGGAGAGCTCTGAGATGGGGGGGTTTCATTTTTTATTTTTTGTCTCTGTTCCGGTACCTGCTGTTTTCCCGGCTCCTAAATCCTGACAGTAAAGACTTGTGAGAAAGGCTGGTTTGGAAAAGTTTTTTCTCTCATATTTTTCCCAGTGTGCCTGGTTGGCTGACTTTTCAGGCTTTCTAGCCAGTGTTGTTGCATTCAGTATATGGGACCCTGGGTCCTAAATTCTATTTCTAGTTCTGGAATTGGCTTGTTGTGTGGATTTTGGTAGGTAGCTTAAGTACTTTGAGCCTATGTTTCTCTACCTATAAAATGAGTATAATATCTACTCTACTCAAATGGGTATTTGTAATTTAAAGTTTCCAGATGCTGTATAAATGCAATACACATATGACAATGGAATACTTTCAAGGAGATTTCTTTATACAGTACATACAAAGAAATAGCTAAACTTTTACTCTTGACTGGACTCACCTCAGTCCCTGGAAAAATAATGGAATAGGTCCCCAAGGAAACCATTTTGAAGCACTTGGAGGAGAGGAAGGTGATCAGGAACAGTCAACATGGATTCACCAAGGGAAAGTCATGCCTGACCAACCGGATTGCCTTCTATGATGAGATAACTGGCTCTGTGGATGAGGGGAAAGCAGTGGATGTGTTGTTCCTTGACTTTAGCAAAGTTTTTGACACGGTCTCCCACAGTATTCTTGCCAGCAAGTTAAAGAAGTATGGGCTGGATGAATGGACTATAAGGTGGATAGAAAGTTGGCTAGATTGTCGGGCTCAACAGGTAGTGATCAATGGATCGATGTCTAGTTGGCAGCCGGTATCAAGCGGAGTGCCCCAGGGTTTGGTCCTGGGGCTGGTTTTGTTCAACATCTTTATTAATGATCTGGATAATGGGATGGATTGCACCCTCAGCAAGTTCGTGGATGACACTAAACTGGGGGGAGAGGTAGATATGCTGGAGGGTAGGGATAGGGTCCAGAGTGACCTAGACAAATTGGAGGATTGGGCCAAAAGAAATCTGATGAGGTTCAACAAGGACAAGTACAGATTCCTGCACTTAGGACAGAAGAATCCCATGCACTGCTACAGGCTGGGGACTGACTGGCTAAACGGCAGTTCTGCAGAAAAGGACCTGGGGATTACTGTGGATGACAAGCTGGACGTAAGTCAGCAGTATGCCCTTGTTGCCAAGAAGGCTAATGGCATATTGGGCTGCATTAGTAGGAGCATTGCCAGCAGATTGAGGGAAGTGATTATTCCCCTCTATTTGGCACTGGGGAGGCCACATCTGGAGTATTGCTATCAGTTTTGGACCCCCTACTACAGAAAGGATGTGGGCAAATTGGAGAGAGTCCAGCAGAGGGCAACGGAAATGATTAGGGGGCTGGGGCACATGACTTACGAGGAGAGACTGAGGGAACTGGTCTTGTTTAGAAGAGTGAGGGGGGATTTGATAGCAGCCTCCAACTATCTGAAGGGGGGTTCCAAAGAGGATGGAGCTCGGCTGTTCTCAGTGGTGGAAGATGACAGAACAAGGAGCAATGGTCTCAAGTTGCAGTGGGGGAGGTCTAGGCTGGATATTAGGAAACACTATTTCACTAGTAGGGTGGTGAAACACTGGAATGGGTTCCCTAGGGAGGTGGTGGAATCATCATCCTTAGAGGTTTTTAAGGCCCGTCTAGGATGATTTAGTTGGTGTTGGTCCTGCTTTGAGCAGGGGGTTGGGCTAGATGATGTCCTGAGGTCTCTTCCAACCCTAATCTTC
The DNA here is from genome assembly GCF_965152235.1 of Eretmochelys imbricata. Classification (NCBI taxonomy): domain Eukaryota; kingdom Metazoa; phylum Chordata; order Testudines; family Cheloniidae; genus Eretmochelys; species Eretmochelys imbricata. The sequence continues at coordinate 4,472,571 of NC_135597.1, forward strand.
TATGATTCTATGAAATAATGACATTTAATGCACAGTCCTAATATACTACTTAAATTATTATAGGCTTCCTAGTGTGTCTCACATCCATGCCATGTGGAACTGAGCAACTCATTGTAAGCAGCACCTGATGCGTAACCTACAGGCTAGTTGCAATCATTGTGAATTCACTTTGTCAATAGGTTATGACTGGGTTGCTCTCTGCTGTTGACTCCTCATTCTAAAACTGCAGTAAAATATATTAGCTATGGAGCATCCTCTAAGTGACCCATAAGAGGGCTGGAACACTCCAGTATACCAATGAGTCAAAGCAACATGTAATAAAATGACGTTTGACAAAAGGCTCATAGATATAATGTTGCCAGATGTCAGATGAAAACTGCTGTCTAAATAGAGATCAGCACAGACAACTCCCAAAAGTGCTCCATTCACAGTGAAACTTGAAATTAATTTCTGGTTGAATCTATTTTGTTGTGTAATAGAGGAAGCTTTATGTTACTTGACACATAAATTAATAGGTTTGTGGTTTTTTTGCTGTAAGTTGATTGCTGCTCCTTTCTCAAAGTAGCTGAATTTCTGTGGTGCTGAATGTATACAGTCTGTAAAGCTCTTTGCAATGTCAAATGTTGTGTTATTGTAGGATGTTGAAACTAATATTCTCAGCCACTGTATTCAACAATACATTAAATTATTTAGAATATGAAAGGATCCTTCTGTCTAGACCAGTGGATCGGCCAAATCTGCGGACGCAGCAGGTAAACAAACCCGCCAGGGGCTTTCCCTCCACAAGTGGAGGAACAAGTTTGGGAACCACTGGTCTAGACTAATTGGACTATGTCTCCCTGAAACACTTTTTAGAAAGTCTTTGCAGATGACTGAAAACAGCTACTGGAAGAAAGAAGAGTAGAACCTCATCCTCAAAGTGATTGCCACTCATGATCTCCCGATTTCTTTCTATTTAATATCAATAGTCTGTCTAGTGTTTACCAGATATTAATAAACTAAACAGAGCAGGTGAGTGATTTGCTAAAGGTCGCACAGTACATCAATAGCAGAGCTGGGACCAGAACCCATATTACTGGGATTCTAGCCCTATGTTCAATCTACTAGACTACACTGCTTCTCAGTTAGTGCTTTACCTCTTGATGATTGTATCCTCACTTAGTCATTACTTAGCTAAACTATGCATAGTTAGATTATTACATCTTTCCCTCACATCAGTCCCTCCAGCCCCTGATACTTTGTTAGTCTTCCAAACCTGCTAAAATTTGCCAAAATCTTTCTGGAAATGTGGTGCCTAAAGGAAGAAGTAGTCAATAAATTATTTCTCTTCTATATATGGAAAGAAGTGAAATGATGTATTTCTATCTTAAAGTGGTAATGCCTTCGATCCCATCAGTAATTGAGGAGGATGTTAAACAGCAAATATTATAGTTAAATAGTCGGGAACTGATAACTTGCACTGGATGTTGATTTTTAACAAGTCTAATGCTAATCAACATTGTCGGGGGGGGGGGGTGAAGTCTTGTCAAACAAACTTGATTTCATTTTTTATTAGATGAAAAGTTTGGTTGAGAAAGGCAACTCTGACCCTGCCCTTACAACTATGAATCTATGAAACTGCAAAGTTACATAGTTGATGTTCCACATATGGCTGAATCTGTGTAAGGAGCATCTTTGCATTTGAAGCCATGTTTCATTTCACGTTTGCTATGTACTCTAGGACACTCTTGTTGCACTCCTAGACCTGGGTGTGGTTTTAACCTGGAGCATTTTATTAAAACTTTTGTCAGAATACAAACACACACACACACAGCTTGTTGGAATATCTTCCAGGAGCACCATATTCTGCTAAGACCATTCCCGGCTGACCAAAGCGGAGTCCCTGTGTCCTCTCCAGCAGAGTTCCAGCAGGGACAGGATGCTGGAAAATATATCCCCAGCATTCTATTCACTCTGACCAAAAAAAATAGTTACATTCATACAAACATACACATAACTACTGAGTGCTACACCCTTAGATACAACTGTTCTCTTGGCATAGCGGTGCTCTGGAGTGCCACAATCAGAGAGTCATGCAGTGTTTTGAAAGGCCTGAAGAAGAGTCACCACCATCTGCTGGCCCACTACAGTTTATTTTCAACCGGTGTTTCCAGAAAATACTGAGCAGATGCTAGAGTGGCTTAAGGCTGGGTCAAGGGGTGTGTGACGAGGAGCAATGGTGGACCTGAGCAAGGGGCAGCCTAGCCTTCCCTCTCAGGGAACATTCCCTGAAGGTGCCGGGAGGCTACGGGGGAGCCTCTGCCAGGCAGCGGTGTCAGCCGCACCCCTGAGGATGCTGACAACAGGAGATGGACAGAGTTCAGAACTGACACATTTCTGAAGTTTAGGAAAAAGAAGGGGGGAAAAGCATCATTCTAGAGATTTTTTAAAATCTGTTTGTTCCCTTTCTCCCCAACCAGCTCCACTGAAAACTCCCCTTTTCTTTCTTTCTTTCTTTCTTTCTTTCTTTCTTTCTTTCTTTCTTTCTTTCTTTCTTTCTTTCTTTCTTTCTTTCTTTCTTTCCCCCTTCCCCCCACTTTCCTTCCTCCTTCACCTCTTTCCCCCCCTTTCCCTTCCTCTCCCCTCGCCCCAGCTTCCAGCACCCTGGCTAGCTCCCCAGCCCCTGGCGGTCGCGCGCCTCCCCCCCGCCCCAGCCAGTTCCGGGTCTCGGCGGCGCGCACGGCGGCGGGAGGACGGGAGAGACTATATCAGCGCCTGCGCAGTGGCGCTGCGGGGCTCAGACGGGGACAAGATGGCGGCGCTGCGGGCGATCCGGGGGATGGTGAACGGGGCCGTGTCCGAGGGCGCCAGCGGCGCGGCCGCCGCACGGGAGCAGGCGGCGGCGGCCAGCCGGGACTACATCTCCCAGCCCCGGCTCAGTGAGTGCCGGGCCGCGGCCCAGACCCTACCCGGGCTCCGGCTCCCCATTCAGAGGCCCCCGGGGAGGGGCTGGGCCAGAGGGGGAGGGGGGTCCCCGCTTCATCCCGGGGGGGGGGAGAGTGAGACTGGGCCTGGGGGGGAGAGTGAGACTGGGCCTGGGGGGGAGGGGCTGGGCTGGGGGGGGGAGAGTGGGGCTGGGCCGGGGGGGACACCCTGCCGTACCCCAGTCGGGGGGGAGGAGGGAAGAGGCTAGGCCTGCTGCCTTGTGACCTCTGTATCCCTAAAGCCAGGCTCTGGTTGCTAGCCCCCTACCCCCCCCCCCATCCCAGGCAGGTGGGTGAGGCCCCAGCTCCTGTTCTTGCATTTAGAGCAGAGGCCCCTACCCCTTTTTTTTAGCCATTAGACTCCCCCATCCTCCCCCCCCCCCCCCCCAAGTCCCTGTTGGTGCTGTCTGGTTCCCCTTGGCTGGAGGCCCCTTTGCTCTTGGATTTGCCTCTGTCCCGGCACCCAGGCCATTCTCACTGCCCCTCTCTGTGCCCACTGGCCCCAGTGCTCCCCAGCCACCTCTTGTGCTGTCCTCTGGCCCAACTTTTCTCCCCACACCAGTGTCTTGGGCTCGAGTGTCCACTGGGTGGAAATAGACCAGTGGGGCTCTGGTGTAGGTCTGTGTCAAGCAGAGTACAGCTGCTCTGTTAGTTCCAGGGTCTGGGTCTGCCTGGTGTAGGAATAAGAATCAGAAGTTGGGTGTGCCTTGTGGATGGGACTGGATTTGAGGAGCACCCCCTCCCCAAGATTACCACCTTTGGGGTGTTTATCAGGGTAGTAGAGTTGACTTCCCCTGTCGGGGTAAAGCTGGACAGATTCTTATTGGGAACAGAGCAGTTAATCCACATAGGCAATTAGGAAAGTCGGGGGCTTTATGTGGCTTTTTTACACAGGTAAATGGCTTTTCCTTGTAATATTGCCACATGGGACTCTTGGCATGGATGAACCACAAATGAAAATTGGGAGATACAGAGGCTATTGGGAAAGATCATGTTGTTGGCTACATTTACTAGGCACAACCCCTTGAAGTAGCATTCTGTGTGCAGAATATGGTTGCTGACAAATTCCAGTTTCCATTTCAACAGGAATGGTTCTATAACAGGCAGATGGTGGACACTGCTTTTAGTTAGTATTCTTAAAGTGGTGTGACGGTCTTACGGAGTATGTATTGTCCTGATTTTTACTTGAGTAAAGGACAATAAGGGATTGTGAAACATCACTCTTCCTATGGGTTGACTAATCTGTTCCTGATCTGTTTCAAGGTCATGTGATTACACTGCAGCTTAATGGAAATGTGAGACTGACTACATAGATACTCAAGATGTATCATACAATAAGGACTTTTAACAAATATGTACAAGAATCAAATGTGGTTTGGAGCAGGTGTTATGTAGCTTAATAGCCAGTCATGACTGCAGTTGTCTTTATATTTCAACGTGACTTATTTATTCTAGCTCTACGGTAAAATCCTATATTGTTTAAATTTAGGAAAGGCTAATTAGGTGGAGGTGGGCACATCTGACTATTGCAGATACATGTTTCAGAGGGGCCTGCTTGCTCTCATTTGGAAATGCATGTGCTTCCAGAAGGAGGGGAAAACTGTTTCCTGAATCTAAGTGCACTAGATTGTAAGGGGACAATCATTTGCTGTAGAGTGTGTGAGAGAGAGAATATGAATGGATGAGAAGGGAGCAGGGGATGGAAGTAGATGTGACCTCATAGGTGTAGTAGTTATAACTAACTTCTAAGCTTCTGTTGCATGGAGTACAGAAATATAGCAAGGTGAATCTCTCAAGCGATTCAATTCATAGTCTGTTTCATGAACCTATTGCTGCTAAGGTTTCTCTAGATGAAATCCTCATAATAACCTGCTGAAGGTGAGGTTGCTGCTGCTGGGCATCAGTCAAAATAAAAAGCTTAAGCATGGTCTACACTATAAAGTTAAGTTGACATAAGACCTAATTATGTCAGTGTACACAATGCAGCCTTGCTCCCACTGATGTAAATGCCCTGATACACCGACAAAACTCCACCTCTGTGAGAAGCGTAGGGCTTATCTTGGTGAAGTTAGGGGGGCACAATGTCCCTGTACACACTGCATTACTTGCATTATCTGTTGGCTGTTTTTCTTGTCAATTTCACAACTCCATGCTGGAGCCATGAAATTGACAAGAAAGCCTAGGCTGGTAGTGGGCTCCAACTAGAGCCTGGTCCCTCTGCGCAAGGAGGTGAGAAGCTTGGACAGCTGCCCCTGGCTCAGGGAAGCAAGAAGCCTGGAGTGCAGCTGGGCTCCCAGCGGGGAGCTGAACAGAGCTGAGAACCCTGGCTCTCGGCCCCCAACGCTACCCCTCTTCAGTTGGAGGAAGTGCTCCTAGTGAGGACATGCACCACTGACAGAAGGAGGGTAGTATGGACCTCAGCCATGTAGTAATTACTGCAGTGGCTGTAAATCAATCTAACATAGGTTGACTTCAACTTGTAGTGCACACATGCCCTAAGTTAGAGACTGCAAGTGCATCATAAGGTTTCTTTTGGCTACAGACGTTTAATGGAGCTAAAATTCAATATCTCAAATTCAGTTAAGCCTAATTTTTCAGTTAAACGACTGGGTGGATTAGTCTCGTTTTTAATTCAAAATCCGTAAGGACACGTGAATATTTTTCTTTGGTTCTGACAACCTCTTCATAAATAGAACTGACTCAATTGCTATGAGCTTATATGTTTTACTGGATACAGAAACTGGAGTTTCTTCAGTGTAATTGGTATGACTACTGACTTAATTTTGTGCAAATAACAGTCAAATTTTGGATACATCTAGTTGCTAGTTATCCACTATTTTGTATTTCCCTGCATGACACAGATCAGTTTTCTGGCAGAAACAGGACATATTACTGTAAACAGTGTGAAGTGATATTGGGGGGAGGGATGTGATTTTGTACATTAAAACTGTTGTGATTGTGAAAGTTGGGGAAAAGGGGAAATAGTGATTCTACTAGGCAGTTATTTCACAGCTCTAAATCCTTTACTGCAGTGTGGGTATGAGGAAGGCCAAAACTGATTGGAGCAGTGATTTTGCTAAAACTTTTGATTTAGATCAGTTGAAGTTGTGTGATTAAGTAACTCTGTGAAAGAGCCTGTATACTTAAGTAGCGTGAATTTTCTCACTGTGTAGACAAGTAACTTCTTTGCTTTTATGTTTTGAGTATTTCAATTGAGTCTGAAGTCCAGATCAGTAACTGTGGACCCAAAAAGGTCATACAAAATCATCTTCATCCAAAAGTAGAAGGGAACAGGACATCAAAGCCCAAGATATACAGCCAGATGGGTAGTTTAGTGGTTTGAGCATGGAGGTTTGGAACACCTGTTCTGTTTCCTGGGGTTTGAACTTAGTCAGCTTAGCTCTCTGTCTTTCTAAGGCAGAGTTGCATGCAGTTTAATGGCTTTCTTGGATGAGCCTTCTAAAAATTAAGTGCATGTCTATTCTGCATGGACAGTAAAGATCCTGTGGTCATGTATCAGCATGGATTTGTTCCAGCTTTTTTTTCCCACCCAGAGTGACCCTTCCTCTGTTGCTGGGCACTTGCTGTCTGCTTTCCACCTCATAGGTGGCTGCGTTTTTTGTGGGGTATGTATATAGCTTGTCACACTCTGGAATCCTTTGAGGTAGAAGGGTCTTTATATATGTAAAACATTAAATTGAGATTTAATTGTAACCCACTTCATCACTGGAATGGCTAAAAAGTGATTGAAAACAAGGATTTGGAGTCAGCATGCCAAGCTGCTTGTGTGATACCAATAGATTTGATGCTGTTTAATGTAATAAAATCCCCTCTGGTATCTCACTGATGGACAGTGTTAGGAAGTGAGCTCTTCACCCTGGATCAGTGAGGAAGTGCTGACAAGACTGTCACAAGTTAAAATGACAGGTTTCAGAGTAACAGCCGTGTTAGTCTGTATTCGCAAAAAGAAAAGGAGTACTTGTGGCACCTTAGAGACTAACCAATTTATTTGAGCATGAGCTTTCGTGAGCTACAGCTCACTTCATCAGATGAAGTGAGCTGTAGCTCACGAAAGCTCATGCTCAAATAAATTGGTTAGTCTCTAAGGTGCCATAAGTACTCCTTTTCTTTTTACAGGTTAAAATGTAATGTTGCTCAATATAGTTCTCTCCTGTTTTTGCAAATGTCTGGCTCCACCCTCACCCTGATATTTTTTTTAAAGTGCTATTCACATTGGTACACACACTGAATAGTTCTAATTGGCATAACAAGAATGAGAAGTGTTCAGTTCAGAGAAACCCAAAGTGCCTAACTTGGGACAAATGAAACATTTCCTTGTAAGTAAAAAAAGATGCAGAGCTAGACTTCTCATCCTCTTTAGCTTTAACATTTATCTAAATTCAGTTATAACTAACCAAATGTGACAGAATGGCTCCTATAACCAGCTTTACACAGTATTGTATCTTATTTTTTCATCTCCAGGTTAAAATCTTTCAAGATTATGCTATTATGCTTGTTCATCAGCAAACTCTTGTTACCTTTGTTAACACTGTAAATATCACACTGTTGACATAATACATAAAACATGATTTAGGCACACGTCTTTCAATGTGTACTAAACTCTCACATTGTCTGGCCTACGCTGTATTTCCAGGTCTTTATAGCTTGTTTGTGTCTACGTGGGATTTGTGATCTTTCCTGGTAACATTCTTTTCTTGGTCATATTAGTTTGTTTTCCCAATCTAGAAATAGCTCAACTTGCTCATCCTTTTTCCCTCGTGGTAACTGATTAATGATTACTCTCTTGCTTAGTCTTCCCTTGTGACCCTGGTAGAACCTTGTGGCTCTCAAACACTTCCTGTATTCACAGATCAAGTGAGGCTAAGCTTAAACACAGACACTGGTGCCCTGTTTGGGAATAATAAGGATTCTAGTGGAATAACTGTAATCATGACTGGAAAGTCATTTCCTATTGTCAGCATCTGCAAAGTTATGTTCTACACATTAATAGTAATGTCTTACTACCAAAAAGATGTGCCAATTACAAGGTGAATAATAAAACCCATCCTGTAAAGTGTTGGGCTCATCTCATGCCACAGTCCCATGAGTCAATGTTTAGTGCCCACCAGTGTAGAGGAATGTTCAGAAGTAGCTGTGAAATATCCACACCCCTGAGCAACTTAGTTATACTAACCTTAAACCCTTGTAGGCTGCCCTGTGTTGATAGGAGAGCTTCTCTTGTTGACATAACTACTGCCTCTTGGGGAAGTGGATTAACTACCTAATCTGCATAGCAGTATCTTCACTTAAGTGCTACAGCTGCATTTGTGCAGCTGTTCTGATGCCGTGTTTTTGGTGTAGACCTACTCTCTGTCTAAAACATGGACTTCAGACATCTGTGCATGTTTCTACTCCTCAATGACTTGACAATGCACCTTATATGAGCTGTGGTAAATACTATGTAATTTCTGAATTACCGACTAAAGTGAAACACCATCTTTCATGGTGCAGTCCCTTAGCTTCTCTTGGGATGGTGCTGAAAGGTTCTCTTCCAGCAGCAGTTGGCATGGTATGCTGGAAAATGTTTCCCAAATGCATTGTAGGTGCTCTGAAGATCATCCGCTTTTGAGCAAGTGAGATTCCTCATCTGTTCACATCTGAGTGTAAATTAAACTAAATGTAATGCAGATTTTTTTTGGGTGATTTTGACATCACTCAGCAGGATACTTTACTGCTCTTGTTAAAGATGACTATTAGATTGAGTCTTGAGATAATGGCATATAGTGTTCACTTGTTGCTTTGATCTCTGTCAAAAGACTAACACTCAATGAATTATACTGCCCTTATCCTTAGGTTGCTATCAGTGACTTTTTAAGGTTTTGCAATTAGTTGTATAGTATTTATCTGTTAGACTTTTCCCAATTGATAAAATGTTTGTATGCATCACATTGATTACCTTTCTGATGGATTAAAATGGCAGTTATTTCACTGAATGCAGCACCATTACACAATAGTTTAGGCTAGGTAGTGAATTGAACTGTGTCTGATGGAAAGAACAGGGAATCTAGATAGTCTTCTGTTTAAATTTGACCATGTTATGTAGGTTTACATCGCTGAACTCATGGCTCTTCTCTGGACATAAGTGACCTCTCCAATGCTACAGTGTCCTGTAACACCACTTGGGGATACTGGCCAAGTAGTGAATCAAAGAAAAGAATGCTGGTTATAGAATCACCAGCACCAGGTAATGGCACTTGCTGTTCTGTACACATAGCTTCCACTATATATGGAAGGTCTCACAGATTCAGAGAAGGTTAGACCCCCAGACTTTGCAAAGGGTGTGTTCTTCTACTTATTCAGCATAGAATGCTTATGCTGATTTTAATATATTGTCTGACTTGCACCTTTTATATTTCAGCATATAAAACTGTATCAGGAGTTAATGGTCCACTGGTAATCTTGGATCAAGTTAAGGTAAAAATTATTCTAATGAAATCTTCTTTTGAGGGAGATGGTGTGGGAAAGCTGGCTTGTGATCTAGACACACATTTGAACAGTCTTTAGCTCTGCATTCCATGGGTTCTGTGATCTACTTTAAACACAAGATCTTGTTTATATTCCAAACACTTTGAGCTAAATGCCAAAACTTGCCACACAGACTGCTTCAGGACATTGGGACAGGCTGTCAGGCACCCTGGTTGGAAAGAATGTCCTGTGGCTGAAATGGAAAGGAGTATAATTCTGCAACTATGCCGTTCATACTTCTACGTTTGAAGAGAAGTGGGGAAACGGATGCTACAGTTGAACAGTCTAAACTCTAATGCATATGCATTTTATCAAACTCAAATTTAATATTAATGATTCAAATCTTGTAAAGTACTCAGTGCATAGTATTGGATACATGAACAACAGGAAACAATTTAAGATTTTTAGCATATGCTTATCAAATATTTGGGGGGAGTTAGAAGGGAAGGGGTATTTGTTTCATAGGAGGGTTGCAGGGGTTATTGGTGTTTGTGGTAGACAAGCTACAATTTTCCCTTGCTAGAGTTCTTGGCTTCTCTTTAACGTGGATCTCTGTTGTGCTTGACTACTGGCATATGGGTTCAGCTACTCAAGAGAACAGTTTCAGGCTGTCTTTAAACAAGTTTTTTTCCTCGCTGCTTGCTAAATCTGCCACTCAGATTAAGGAGCTCATCATAAAAACAGCTACATTTTTGTCAGTAAACGTTAACTGCCTTGGCGCTTCCCTTTGACTGTGAATTGTGTAAAAGATATGGTAGCTTTTTGTCTCAAGATCTATTTAGTCTATTATGGATAATGTGGTAACTCTAGTTTGTGGATTTTAACTTTTTCCCCACTGTCTTACAGATTTTTTTTCTGCATTAGTTTCCTAGGTATGCAGAGATTGTCCACTTGACACTTCCTGATGGCACAAAGAGAAGTGGGCAAGTTTTAGAAGTCAGCGGCTCTAAAGCTGTAGTTCAGGTAAACTAGGGACAGAATGGTCCCATAAAGACTTTTCCTTAGTGGGCATCAGTTTGGGCTATGGCAAATCTAAAGTCCTTGTAACTTTCTTGAGTCAAAACTTAATATAAATTCAAAAAACATTTGAAAATAATTGGTGGGTGGATCTGAGTAACCTTCAGTTTTTGCTTTTGTTTAAACATTAAGGAAACTTCTGACCACAATAGGGTCTTGTAGACATAAGGCAAGAGTCCTCCTTCATCTTCTCCATGCAGCCTGTACTACTACAATGTAGATCCATTGCAAAGCTTCAGTGTGTTTGAGACACATCTATGTGATGTTCTCAAAGCAGCTGTTAATAGTTACCACTCTAATCTTACTTAGCTGAAGAGCTTTATTGTGTAGGCAGCAGAAAATGATCTTAAATTTTAAAGGAGTGATCCCTGATAGCCACTGGCATTCTTGACTAACTGCTTTTACAGGTCATATGTAAAATATATTTTTATACAGTGTTGCTTTGTTAACATATCTGTACAAATGAACAATTTCTAAATGGTCTTGGAAATAATTCCTGTATTACACAGGTCCGTCTTGCTTTTGCTGCTTGTTGGTTAACCCATTGCTTGTTGTGTTAGAGATTCACTGACCTGTATATCTCCATCCCATCTGTTATAACTCTTTGCACAATGTCTTTATCTACCTACGCTAAAGGAACATGTATCCATTTCACCTGGTGTCTCTTCTGATATATTGCAGGTATTTGAGGGAACTTCGGGTATTGACGCTAAGAAAACATCTTGTGAATTTACTGGGGATATTCTCCGAACCCCAGTATCTGAGGATATGCTTGGTATGCACTAGACCTTGCTCTTTGGATTGAACATATTTATTTTCATGTAATACTACTACAGATGGGAAAACAACTAGGTAACTACTGTCCTGTTCATATAATCATAATCTTGTTACTGTTTTTGTAGGCCGTGTATTTAATGGATCAGGAAAACCTATTGACAGAGGTCCCATTGTCTTGGCTGAAGATTACCTGGACATTATGGGTATGTGTTTTTTTTCAAAAACTATTCATGGTACCCATTTCTGGTAGGGAACAAGAGGCTGACTTTTGACTTGAATTCCAGTATGTACTCTACACAAAATGCAGTGACAAGCTACTTTTCAGAGGCCTCTGCAAATGAAACAATAGCCCTAAAATCATGCAGAAGGTGTACAAAGTACTGAATGCCTAGTAACTCATCAGAAAGTTGTTCATAAACTGTTAAGATGGGCCCACAGGACAAGTGGTCTGTGTTTTCCTACAGTAATGCATGGCAGTTCTTAATTAGGGAGAGTGCTTTGGTTAAAGTGGTTTAATAGTGCTAACTATAATAGACTTGTGGTAACCTTCCCCCAAAGAGAAGAGGGTGTTAATTTCCTTCCAAGGAGTAGGATGACAGTATCCTGTCCTTTTTATCCGCATGCATATAAATTGCCAAATTGATAAATGATCTCATGACCAATTAAAAAAAAAGTCAATGGACTAAGTTCAAACTAGAACCAGAAGTGTCTGGTGAACTAAAATGTTTGTGATTCTAAATGCATTTTTATAGCCTTATTTTGAAACTTTGCCTTGAAACCTTTATTAATCTATGCATTGTTAAAGTTAGGTAAATAATGTGGTGGTTTCTCTGTGAAAATACAATAGGTCAACCAATCAATCCACAGTGTCGAATCTACCCAGAAGAGATGATTCAGACTGGCATTTCTGCAATAGATGGCATGAACAGCATTGCCAGAGGACAGAAAATTCCCATATTCTCTGCTGCTGGTTTGCCCCATAATGAGGTGGGTGCTTTAATGGAGCTCTGACAGCTGCTGGAAACTACTAGCTGCTGGAAACATTCAGTTCTGCAGTGCAAAGAACTTAAAATGAATGAGCTATGTGAGGTTACAAGTGGGGAGAGTTAAGAATATTTGTGTGTGTAAAATATACACCAATTAACACAAAGCTTTAAAACAGAGTAAGTTCTGCTTTCTCAAGATGCTTCTTATCAAATATTGATTGGCCAGATACCACATAATCTTCCTTCTCTAGCACCAGTTTTCTGCTTTTTTCTTGCTTTTGGCCTCAGGGCAAAGTTCTAGGAGACCATTTGTATTTAACCATGTCAAAAAGTGATTTATTCCCTGAGTTAGTCTGTACAGTAGATAAATGTGCAACTTACTACAATAGATTTATGCAGCTCCTTCTGCATTCCTCTCAGATTGCAGCTCAGATATGTCGCCAGGCTGGCTTAGTGAAGAAATCCAAAGATGTGATGGACTACAGTGAAGAGAACTTTGCCATTGTGTTTGCTGCTATGGGTGTAAGTACCATTATGCTTAGGTACATCGTAAAAATGGTTTACTTCCAATACTTTGAGCACTAAGACGGAACAATCAATCCAGTTTGCTATATCACTGGAATTATGCAAACTTAATCATTTTTTTAGAGTTGCTTGTCACATTTTAGGTCCGTCTATACTATGCTGTTGTAAAAGCAATAGTATTATTGAGGCTGATGAATCTACCTGGCTGTCTGATGGGAGAATGCCTCATGGGGTAGAATGGTATCTGTAAGAATAGGTGGTTCCATTGTAATTGGAACAAGAAGAGAACATTTTAAAAGGTCCCAAGCACTGCATTTTTAAAAACTTTGTTAACTGTGTAAGTTGCCCAGATTGTAACCCCTGCCACAATTGAAGGGGAAATTTTAATAGCAGGATATTCTGTGGTAAAATGGCTTATTCTGTGGTAAAAGACACTCAGTTTCTTAACGTAGGCATCTGTTTTGTAGTGTCATTGCATTGTTACATTCTCAGATTAGGTGGAGGCAGAATTGTTGTCATTTTGATCTCCAAATTCTTCTTGGGACAGTGCTTACTAAAGAGCAATATCAGTTACTTGAATGGTAGGATGACACTGCATATGCATCCAAGTTAGATCTCTCTGGAGTTGTGCAGAACATCTGACTGTCAGAGGATTGTTACATGTTCCTCCCTCCAGATTGACAGTTGTCTTCACCTGACTAGGGTTGGTCATGAATAAGGCAAGATATCTCATCTCTACCCCTCCTGCCACACTTGGTCCTGAGCTCTGATTCCTTTATGATAATATATTGCATTATGGATAGACTGTCCAATGTTATTCTTAGTCACAGGTTGACTGAAAGGGTGGGCTGGTAGTATAGATATTAAAGGCTTGCACCAGCTCTGAACCAGTCTTTTAAATAACTTACTTTATAGAATGGGAATTTAAACAGTCTCCCTGTTTGCAAATGACTACTTAGTATTGTGGTTTAGGTGAACATGGAAACGGCTCGGTTCTTCAAAACTGACTTTGAGGAAAATGGCTCCATGGACAACGTGTGCCTGTTCTTGAACTTGGCCAATGATCCAACGTAAGTAGGTAAAATGACTGTTTTTCCCAACCAGAAATGTGGAGAACTGGTGCACTGGAAAACATGTCACTATGGTGTCCAAAAGCTGCTGGAAATTGATTCTGAGACCCTTAGAATCATAGGGTTAGAAGGCATCACAAGGGTCATCTAGTCTAATTGCCTGCCAAGATGCAGGATTTGTCATGTCTAAACCGTCCAAGACAGGTGCCTATCCAGCCTTCTTTTGAAAGCCTCCAGGGAAGGAGCTTCCACAACCCCCTGAGGCGTCTGTTCCATTTTCCTTAAAAGAAGCCACGTTACTGGCTTGTCAAATATCTTACGTTCGTGGCAGTAGGCTCAGATACTATAGACCTGGACACTAATTATGCGCACTCCAATTAGTATATGGAGTAGATTTCACAGGGCTCCTAACCTGTTTCCTCTCTTACTTTTGAGTTGTGCTGTTCAGTGTATGCGTTGTAACCTCATAGTATTGGATGGTGTTGAACGTGCAATTCTGTCCTTTCAGCATTGAGCGTATTATCACACCTCGACTCGCTCTAACCACTGCTGAATTCTTGGCCTACCAGTGTGAGAAGCACGTACTAGTCATTCTGACAGACATGAGCTCCTATGCTGAAGCTCTACGAGAGGTACTTGTTCTTATGTAGCCGATAAATGTGTGTAGGTGTTCGCCACCCTGCAAAAAGGGCTGAAATTGAATGGGAGCATAAAATGGATGAGTAATTTATTCAGCAAACCTCTTGCTGTTCTTCGGTCCCTTTTGAGAAAGATACCTAATCCATTTTAAAAAAGCTACTCTGTCAGGTTCCGTTATTCCTAACAAGTTAGTCTGTATCCGGGGATGGGCACTGCATGCAGCTGATGTTCCATGTTAAACCAGACATGTGTAAAGTGGGCTCTGACAGAAATAACAGTGCACGGGAATCTCCCATTTCAAAACTAAGTTATCCAGTTGCTTATAGTTCTAGTGGGAAAACGTGTAAAAATTACTGATGTTTGCATGCAAGGTTAAGCTACTTCTGCATTTCTCAGGCTTCTGAAACTAGCCAGAACTGTGTCATAAAGCATTGCAAAATTGGCTTGTCTGCCTGGATATATAATTCATTTGTAGTGGAGATTGATTCAGTAGTTTCTTGTTAACCTGGCAGTCAATTTCTGATCAGCATTACAGGATCTCTGTTTTACACAGGGAATGATCTTCATGCCTGGCTTGTGGGTGTTCTCTTGTAGAGGATTTGAATAGCTGTGTTTTGGCACTACCATGTGGCCAGTCCTGTTAATCATTAATATAACTTTATTGGATGCCGTGGCGGACTTTGTGGTGGCTGTACCTGAACTCTCAGTGATGAGCTTTGAGTAACTTTGCCTGAATTGCCTGCAGGTTTCAGCAGCTAGAGAGGAAGTGCCTGGCCGACGTGGCTTCCCTGGTTACATGTACACTGACTTGGCCACTATATATGAGCGAGCTGGGCGTGTGGAAGGCAGGAATGGCTCCATTACTCAGATTCCTATTCTTACCATGCCCAACGATGGTGAGTCCTGGCCACTGCTTTTCCCTGGGAATAGATCTGCTTTTCACATATGGGCATGTAAGATCACTTGTGTCATGTAGTTCTTGGATGTTTTAGCACTATTGCGGTGTGCATTCTGTGGGAGGGTATTGATTGAGGATAATCCCATGATGCCTGATTCATACCAGTCAGGAGGCTGGAGTTGCTAGTTTTAATCATAGAATCAGAGGACTGGAAGGGACATCAAGAGGTCGTCTAGTCCAGTCCCCTGCACTCACAGCAGAACCAAGCATTATCTAGACCATCCCTGACAAGTGCCTGTCCAACCTGCTCTTAATCTCCAACGACTGAGATTCCACAATCATTAAGTTCCTTCCCCTTATTGGGTACTGGAGCTCCATTAGACTTCGGATAAAGATCTGCAACCTCAGTGTTGGCCAAAAAGAGAGAAGCTGAACCTTAACAATAAAATGTGTCCATCCTATTGTGCAACATATAACATCTTCTCAGAGGAATCAGATCTGTCATACAGCTGAGGTGCTCATCTGTGTGCAGCACTGCAGCTGTGTTGGTCCCAGGATATTCGAGACAAGGTGTGAGGCATCCACTTTGTGTCTTGTGCTCATTTATGGTTAGTTCAAATCCCATCTGGCTCAAGAGATGTATGTATTTCAAAGAGTTAGAAGTACTCTAATTTCAGCATCCTCCAGAACCAGTTGGAGAGAGAATGTATTAAGAGCATCGGCTCGCTTCAGAGCTTTGAAAAAAATATGCAGTGTAGCATCTTGCATACAAAATACTTTAGTTCTCTTCACTCTTGAGGTGTATGAAGGATCATTCCACATCAAATGGGCAGTGAGGCACAAAGATGAGATGACTTTCCCTTTCGGTCTTTTGCATGGTAAAGCAACTGCATATGTTCAGGCAGTTGGGTAACTAGCAATTTCAAGATGACTTGCAGAACAAACAGCCTCTGTAATAATGCATTGCATTGTTTCTAGTAATAGAGCGTAATGGCAGTGCTGCCTAGGATTTTAGAATACCCCTTACATTGGTTTAACAAGCCTAGTGGTGGCTTTTGTCAAGTCCTTTGGTCCCTTTTCTTTGGATGTATTTCTACTTAGTTGAAGACTGCACTGCTCTGTTTTGTCATCCTCTGTTTTCTTATGTGCGGTATTTGATTTAGCTTCAAGGCATTTTAAAGGGCATTCTAATTACACTAGAATATTATGGTATCTAAAGTAAAATATGCTGTTCAGACAGCTTTTATAAAGCTGACTCCTCAGTGTGGCGTTGGCTGGAATTAATATAAAAAGCAGGGTCTGAAAACTTAACATAAAACCACTTCCTCTGCAGATATTACTCATCCCATCCCTGACTTGACTGGATACATTACTGAGGGGCAGATCTATGTGGATAGGCAGCTGCACAACAGACAGGTAGGTACCACACCTCTGAGCAATCTTACATGCAAAGTTCTTAAGAGTTAGTTTTAGCCTACATTCTTCTATTGGCTGGTTCTTCTGACAAAAGATGTTAGAGGAAGGACTTGTATAATACTCGTCTGGTTGAGGTTGCAGGTCCTCAGCATCTCTAGAAGTAGGCAGCCCTGGGGGAGAAGATGCCATAGATTGAAGACTGGAGGTCTAAAAGCAATTTTCTGTTTAATAGACCTGGGTGTCTGAATTACTTGTCATATGTAAGCTGTCCACTCTGACTTCGTTGCAGAGTAAACTTAGCAAGATAACAGGTTACAAAGATCCTCTTTGTAGGTTTACAAATCCCTTCCTTGCAAATCCACTCCTGAACTTGAGGGCCAGTCCAAAATGACCACTCCTCCTCAGACTTTCCAGGTTGTGCTATTTCTTTCCGTTCTCAGGAGAACTTTTATCTTCATGAGCTAGCTCTCGTTTGTATCTGAATTAATACAGAGTTGCAGAAACCATAATTAGGAATTTGTGGTGCTGGTACCTGCAAACTAACAACACTGAATACATGGAAGTGCTAGAAGCAGCAGATACCAGGCCACTGGCTTTTTGAACAGTGGTGTGAATGCCACCAACTTTCTCTCAAGTCTCTGTACTATGAACAGATTGTAGGGTACATGTAGGAAGAAAACTTTCATGTAACTAACCAGTAATGTTGAGCTCCACATGCTTTTTTCAGTGCTATCCATTAACTTTCTTTTCTCCTCCCAAAGATTTACCCACCTATTAATGTGTTACCCTCCTTGTCTCGACTGATGAAGTCTGCTATTGGTGAGGGTATGACCAGGAAGGACCATTCAGATGTGTCCAACCAGCTGGTATGCATTATCCTTCTTATGTGGAATCTGTATTGAGCTGTACATACACCTTTGCTGCTTCCGTCGAGAACCCTGAAAAGGATCAGACATGGCTAGCCCTTTCATATCTGAAGCTGCTTCCCTTTGATACCTTAAAGCTGAGATTCTGCTATAGTCCACTTATAAGAGCCCTTGTACAAATCTGTTTTATAAGTGACCCACTCGTCCCATTTGGTCTGCTGCTACAAGCCCTTTTCAGTACTGGGCTTTGTGCACAAACCATACATAGGCTGTTCATGTACCAATAAATAGTCTGTGGAGTTCTTTCCAGGCTCATTCTGCCAAATGCTGCTTTATCTTTCCACACCAACCACCCTGTTGACTGTATTTTGTGCAGTGTGTCGTCGTATCCAGCAGATGCTGTATATACAGCTAGTCAACTTAAGTTTTTGTTCCTTAAGTAATTTACTCTAAAACCACTCTGGTCAGGTTCAGACACTGCACTGTAGTGTCTGAGCGATGTCATGCTGTTTCTTGCTCCCCCATCCCTCAGCTCTATTTAAAATCATAAAGACTCTGGAATAAGAGCCCCAAATTCTGTCCTCCTATCCACCCAGTACACTGTTGGTACTGTATTAAAAATCCACAACTCCTTGTAACATCGGTCAAACGCCACATGATCTTGCTTTCTCCCCTGTTTTTCCCCTCCTTTCTAGTATGCCTGCTATGCTATTGGAAAGGATGTGCAAGCTATGAAGGCTGTAGTTGGTGAGGAAGCTCTGAGCTCAGATGATCTTCTTTATCTGGAGTTTCTGCAGAAGTTTGAAAGGAACTTCATAGCTCAGGGTAAGTATGTCTAAAGTATATGGGACATACTGTACAAGGCACTCAAACCATGTTACACCTGGAGTGACCAGGTCTTGTCTTTGACATTGACCCTCTGGGCTGTTCCCATAATTTAGTCTCTTACCTCTTCAGGTCCTTATGAAAACCGTACTGTTTACGAGACCCTGGACGTTGGCTGGCAGCTTCTGCGAATCTTCCCCAAAGAGATGTTAAAGAGAATTCCTCAGAGCACCCTGGCAGAGTTCTACCCTCGAGACTCCACTGCAAAGCACTAGCCACAGCTTCGTCTCTAGCTCTGTACTCTGTGAAAGGCTGTTTATTTTCCTCTTTCATGTGTTGGTGTTTACTTGTCACTCCTGTAATTAAAATCAAGAATAAGTGACATGTTGTGCCAGTGTTCCTGATGTGTTAAGCTGATAAGAGTTTAAAATACCTTTCCAAAGCCTGGATCTTCAGTGGCTTTGGTAAAATTTCATAAGGGGAAGAAGCTTCAAAGTCACCTATCTTTGTAGACGTATGTAACTGCAGTGATTATAATTGTCTTCTAGACTGACTTCCTTTAAATCATCTCAGGAGAGGGATTACCAGAAGCTGAACTTGGTCTCCAGTCCAGGAACAAATGTAACTCGTTATTTATGGAGAGCCAAGGAGCAAATGGTAGCCCCCCTCTTTCCCAGAGCATCTGCCTTCAGCCTGATCACGTGCCACTGCTGTGCTGTTTAGAACAGATGGCGCTCTGTGCTGACCTGCTATTGTGATTGATGGACAGACGAGCAAGACGAAAGCTGGCTACATGGCAGTGTACATCTGAGTACCAGAACACAGTTCACTGTTGGCTTTAATTAGAGCTGGGGGATCCTTGATCATTTTGCTGCTGTCCCCAGAGTTATACATATATGAAGTTGCAACATTTGCACAAAACAGTACTTTCCAAGTAGCACAGCAAGATTCCTACCTCTTCAGAGATCCAAAGCAGTAGGTCTCTATATGAGGATCATAGGTTTTGTCCTTATCTTGGACTAGGGAGTCAATCAACCTGTTTAACTGCCCCCTTGAAAAGTTAGAGAAGCAGGAAACTTACTCCAACCATTCCACTCCCTGAAATATAGAAGTCACAAATATGAAAAGTGGCTAAAGCCCAGTGCTGTCCCAAATCATGCAAACATCTGATGGTACAACACTGTAGACTGTCCAAAGCTTCAAACTCTTATTACAAAACTGAACTGTTATCCCATTATAGGAGACAACCCTATTATACCAGGTCCCCCAGATACAATTGTATGGGTAGTGTTGGGGGGGCCCCCAATTAATTTTGTAGTTTAAAAGTCTTGTACTAAATGATGTAGAGGGACAGAAGGAAACTCTTGTTGGTATGTCCGAAAGGATATTTTGAATTCTGTGTTAAATCATTCTCTGGATGACATTGGGCCTTAAACCATGTTTTAACTTTGGTTTAAATCGCCCTTCCAAACATGGATTTGGCTAGCCTGTTTAGATTGGGCCAAACAGTTAAGTGTTTCCAAAATAATCCTAACCCAGCCAGTATCTCCATGCTTGCAATTAGTTTAAATTGGGTTCAAAGCCCCCTGCAGAGAGGGTTTTAGAGTTCCTTATTTGTCTGCTTTCCATTTCCAGGCTAATCTGGTTAGTTCGTTATTTTGCCTATCCATGCATGAGTTGCAAACCGTGTTAGCACTTTTCTAGACAGGTGTTAAACTCAGAGGTGCAACATGGTTTAAACTGTGTCGAATACTGACTTCAGCTTGTCCCTGATGTTGCCCTGCAGCTCTGTCCTGTGCAGGTCTAACTTTCTATTGTTTGGTCTCTGTAACTTGGGTGCAATAGCAATTTCTTTAGTGCATTCCAACTTAAAGTTGTGTCAATTCTATTTTTCTTGGAGAGGGCGGCATGGGAAGGTGTTAGCATGAGAATATTTTAATGTAGAAAATGTGATATCTGAATAAGTTAAATATGAAAAATAAATGTTGAAGAAATCAAGTCTCAGTGGCTCTATAGTGAAAAGTTTTGCTTGGGCTTCCCTGAGGCTGTCAAGTCATTTGGACTAGACAGCAGGCGCATCTCCCAATTCCAGTGAAACCATTTAGACACACCTCCGCTATGCTAAACCACAAACCTTGAGACCTACTGGCAAAATTGTAGCAAATCTTCCTCATGCTAGCAGGCAAATTTTACATGAGACATGATCCTGTAGTTTCCCCAGCTACAGTTGTGGTGGTACGGGTGCACAAATAGGCATTGGCAAAAATTAGCGCTGCACCTAGAGGACGTTTATCCCTGGATTAAATCTTTAATTCTACAACCATGTAACCGTGGACACTGAAACTTAGACAATTACCATGTCTAAGGTGTAGACTTAAGGCTAATTGTCCCCACCTCCCTATGCTTGCCACTATTAGCTGTAGTGGCTCAGTGCTCACGTATCTAGCCAGGAGCCCATCGTCCAGTTTCTGAAAATACACTGGAAGCGTAGGAAGACTGAGGTTGGTTTTATTGTAAGCGGGAGAGTAATGGGAATAGGCAGACCCTGATTTTATTCCTGGATCTTCCTATGTGATGATAAACAAATATCTTCTGCTGCCCTTTCTTCAAAGGGGAATAACAGTATACGGTCAATGAATTAGCTTCAGTTACCAACATTTATTGTGGCTTTTGAACTGACGATTGTGTTTATGAAAATGGAAAATATTACAGAAGTACAGAACTCGTGATAAGCATATATTACGGTGTGGGTTCCTGACAACATCTAACTGGAGGGAAATGGCAGGAGTAGGGGGTAGCAACCACATAGCTTTCTTCCAAGGCCAGGATCACAACCAAACCTGTTTTGAAGAGGGGAAGTTGCCTGGATCATCTTTGGTCTGTTCACAGGGCTAAGCACTGGTCAATGACTATGGTTTGTTCATGGCTCTCTACTAACGCAATTGATGTCTCAGTCACTTCTCAGAATAAAGGTAGGACTGATACCAAAGTTCAGGATAAGCCTTTCCTTCAGATTTCATGTGTGAGCATTTTTTGAAGTCTCTACTTAAATTTGTAGGGCAGGTGCCTTCTGTTACCTGTCTACAGGGCTCTGCTGCTGTATTAACAAAAGGCAGAGGGTTGTGCTTGCAAATAAGCTAGTCTCTAGCCTTCTCCCCCCAACACTTCCAGTGGTGGGAGCCCCACTCTGGTTTGGAGCAAGTCTAGATGGCAGGGTGGGTGAAACAGCAGGAGCTTGTCTGTGCTGTCTTCCATCGTATTCCCGTTGTTGCTGCTGCCAGTGGGGAAAATATAGGGAAGGCCATAGAGTGGAAGTGAGCTAGTGTTATGTGCCCCATAATTGGTACAAACCTGGCTCCAAACCCCACGCTTTGGCACTTCACCAAAACAGTCTTGGCACTACAATTCAATGAGGCAAGGTGCGTGAGGAAATCTCCAGCTCTGCGTAGCTCGAAAGCTTGTCTCTGGCTAACAGCAGTTGGTCCAATAAAATACCTCACCCACCTTGTCTCTCTAATAGCGTGACCAACATGACTGCAACACCACATACCCAATTCACTGACTTTACCACGTTACTGGAGTAGGCTATCCAAAAGTCAAATGAATGTAATACAAGTCCTTACCATATTCATCTGTGGCGTGAGTTCACAATGGGTCAGGGTCACTAGCATTAATGCTTTCTGCTGAAAGTCTGATGAGTGATTGCAAGGCACTGCATTATGCAGAAAGTGACTCATCCTCCCTTTAGGCCAGTTATCTCATCCTGGCTAGGGTGATGTAGCCTGCAAAACAACATTAGCATTTGAATGGCCATAAACTCTGGGGCTTAATGCTTCAGCTAGGCAAAAGTTGAGCGAGTTGCTGTCTAGCTGAAGCCAGTTTTCAGGAAGGGTGGGATAACATGGCACCAGCAACTCTGTGCATCACAACTGTTCATTTGCACCAGGAAAGCATGTATTAGAAATACGGTAAAGGAAAGGCACCAACTGACTGTAAAGCTTCAGAATAAGGGGGTTTCCATGGGCCCTACTCCAGAGCCCCAGGCTACTGCAACCGAGCCCTGGTCTACGCAATTTTTGTGCCATAACTGTTGGGTGGGGGTGTAGTGTTTTTTTTAATACTGACATTGTTATTCTGGTACAGTCCCTAAGGTGGAATATGTTATACTGCTGGAAGTTTGTAGCATTGTAGCCATGTTGTCCCAGGATTTGAGAGACAAGGTGGGTAAGGTAATACCTTTTACTGGACCAATATCTGAGGCAAGCTTTTGAGCTCCTCTTCAGGTCTGCACTGGATCTCAAAAGCTTCTCTTTCACCAACAAAAGTTGGTCCAATAGACGATTATTCCCTCACCCACCTTTTGTCTCTACTGCTTTGACCATTTTTATGGTGGTAAAATTGCTTCCACACTCTGTGTGTGTGTGTGTGTGTTGGGGGTGGGAAGGGAGGGTTATGTCACTTTATAGTTACAATGGTACCACTAAAAAGAAAAGGAGTACTTGTGGCACCTTAGAGACTAACCAATTTATTTGAGCATGAGCTTTCATGAGCTACAGCTCACTTCATCAGATGCATACCGTGGAAACTGCAGCAGACTTTATATATACACAGAGAATATGAAACAATACCTCCTCCCACCCCACTGTCCTGCTGGTAATAGCTTATCTAAAGTAATCTTCAGGTTAGGCCATTTCCAGCACAAATCCAGGTTTTCTCACCCTCCACCCCCCCACACAAATTCACTCTCCTGCTGGTGATAGCCCATCCAAAGTGACAACTCTTTACACCTGTACATGTACCACTGTAAACATGGGTAAACATCCTTCCTGTAAAAAGACGAAAAGTAGGGGAATGTAGTAAGAAGAGAGCCTGAAACATAAGCCCTTGTTCACTGTTTAAGGGCTGTGCCCCCCTGCACTTCAGTTCACTTTTTAAGTGCCATGTCTGGAGTTTCCCCAACTTCTGTAGTGCTGCTGTGACAGCCATCTTCTGTAAACAAAGTTTTCTTTTGCTTGCATGATAAAACCCAGGACTCACTGAGTCCTCCCTATCAAACAGCCATTCCATTTTGAAATTTGCTGAGGTACAGGAATACAACAAGGCCTTGCAGCTGATGAAGGAGTTGGTTGATATTTTTAAAGTCACTTAAATGTTCAAACTAATTCTTGGAAAATATGTTTTTCCCTGGGCACAAGCTATTATCTCTAGGAAAATGGTATTTATAATTGCATTGCCAGTCTTGGATCTCGACTTTTCCAGGCACACTTTTAAGAGAGCAACATTCGTTCATTCCCTGCTGTTCTCAAAAAGGGGGGAGGAGGAGTAGAAAAATGGAAGACAATATACATAGCAGAGAAGGGAGCCAAGAGCCAGCAGAAAGGCATTTCTGACTCAGTGGGTGACCTTGGTTAATGGCTAAATGCCTCAGTTTCCCCATCTGTAAAATGCAAATGATACTCCCTTTTGAAAAGCATTTTGTGGACCTTTGATGGAAAGGAAGAAGGATGGTCTGGTAGTTGAGGCACTGGCCTGCATCTAAGTCTGGAGTCAATCCCAGCTCTGCCACATATTTCCTGTACCCTGATATTGAGCCCCATAGAGCCAGGTGCTGTATATACACCTAGTAAGAGACAATCACTGTGCCAAAGCGTCTAAGTAGACAGGACAGACAAAGGGTGGGCAGAGAGGAAGTATTATTTTACAGAGGGGTTGTTGAAGCACAGAGAGATTAGGGCCTAGACCCTCAAAGGTATTTGCCCTCTAACTTCCATGGAGTTCAGTGAAAGGAGCCTGAATACCTCAGGGCCTTGCCCAAGAGCACGCAGGCAGCAGTATTGCCATCATCGATTGTTCAGCAAGTGTAAGGCAGGGTCCAAAAAATCCTGAGATGGAGACTCTTTTTTTGAAGCAGAACCAGGAACTGAAGAGGAGCCTCCCAAGTTCTAGCGCAGGGCCACAATCCCTCTTAAAGGAAAGTCTTATGATTAAGGTACTTTGATAACTGCTTTAAATTATGGCAGCAGAGTGAGCCCTCTGTCCAGATAGGGGAGACTGGATTTGCCTGTGCCCTGGGGCTTGTTCTTGGTTTGGAAACATCAATTACAGAAAAGGGTCCAAAGTTCATAAGTGACCTCAGGCAAAAGGTTTCAGAGTAGCAGCCGTGTTACTCTGTATTCGCAAAAGAAAAGGAGGACTTGTGGCACCTTAGAGACTAACCAATTTATTTGACAGGTTTCAGAGTAACAGCCGTGTTAGTCTGTATTCGCAAAAAGAAAAGGAGTACTTGTGGCACCTTAGAGACTAACCAATTTATTTGAGCATGAGCTTTCGTGAGCTACAGCTCACTTCATCGGAGGCATACTGTGGAAAGTGTAGAAGATCTTATTATATACACACAAAGCATGAAAAAATATGAAAAAAAGAGATTTCAAACACTGGTCAGGCTGGGAGAAGGGATTCCTAAAGCCCTGCAGCAGCGGGGACAAAGGCCATGCAGACAGCCACAGAGCAGGAGTGTCTTGGAGCCAGGCACCTGCCCTTAAATCTCTGCAGAATTGTAAGGTTCGTTAAAAAAAACAAATAAATAAAAGAATCCCTGTGAACATGAATGGGCTGGAATTAAGCGTGACTGAGAAGCCAATGTATTTGCTATAACTGAGGTGCTTGTCAATCAGTCATTCTCGCTTGCTTGGCGAAGGTTGCACGGGATCTATTTGTCAATGTGCTGCAATAGTTTCTCATTTGACAAGCCTTCTACCTCCTGATGAAAGGAGTTTCCTTTCGTCACTTAGCACCTTCCTTGTAAGGGGTGAGGAAGGAGCAGCAGTATCAAAGCCTTTAAAGCTCATTGCTGGCTGCTGATAGTCTTGGAGGTGCTAACTAATTGGTGTGGCTTCACCAATGAGAAAGCCCTGCTGATCTTGCCAAGAAGCACAGACTTAATATAAGTGATCCAGAAGCAGGGGTGGGTGTCTTATGTGTTTAGTTAAGCAGTGGCTTTCTCCAGGCACTCGTGGACCAGTGTGAGGAGTACACTTTGCTGCCAGTGTACAAAGGGTTTGTTTTCTAATGTATAACATCAATTTTTAGTGGCAGTCTCTTTGGTTAAATGACCTGCTCAGTCATAGTTCTCTAGGACTTTAACGTGATAATGGGCTCCAAGCTAGTAACCCTAGAGCTCAATGAAAACTTCCTAAAACTTGACTTCTTTTTTTTTAAAATTGCTGTCAGAACTCTGAACTTTGTTAAAAACACCCAACTTAAAGCTGCTGCTGCTTCTTCTTTCCTCCAGTCCCTCTCCTGCATTGCTATAACTTTCTTCTTGCTGAACAAAGCTACAGGCTAACATTTTCAAAAGTAGGTAGTGACTCTAGTTACCTGACTGAGGACACCTTTAACGCATATGTTGTGGTGGTGGGTGTCTTGTTGTGTGCATTTGTTTTTTGGTGGGTGCCCAGCAATTTCTAAAAGTCAAGTGTTTTAAGGTATCTGACTGGGTACCCAAAATAGGTAGTAGTTTCTGAAAAACTGGACTGTAACTTAAATGAGATTAATGATCATGATTCTTTAACTTGTTACCTTCTGGTATAAGGCGTAAAGATAACTTCTTATATTCTTCTGCTACAGTGGTCTTGCCTTTTCTGCGTGTTGTCTTCCATTAGACATGTGAAATCTGATTCCCATTAAGAAAAGGAGTACTAGTGGTACCTTAGAGACTAACCAATTAACTCTAGTACTGGGCTCTTCTTAACAAGAGATCTGGCTGTATCCATATCTGTGGAAGTATGTGTGGGGAAACTGTTACTATCTCTTCTCTTTAGATGGTTATTAGAGCCTCAGAAGAAGCAGCAGTCTCCACTGTGTGTGTCTGATGGCCCTGAGTGTTCAGAGGATGGGGTGGTAAGGCTCAAAATAACCCCTTCTAGCCATGTGTAATAGCTCTTGGGGCAGTTGCAGACTATTTTAGACTGAGTGCATTTGCTTAGACTAGCCACTTAACAACACTGAAGCAGCCTGTGTAATGACTGGAAGAGCTCTTGTGAATTCATATAAATCTGGGGGGCTTAAGCCTGCCTTAGACACATGGGTTCCCCAGTGCCTGTTAGCTACTGTGCTAGGTACCCACATTCAGCTTTGAAAACCTGTTCTCTGTCAGATGGAATGCCTCCTCTTGAGTTGGTGAGTGTAGAAGAATCTATAGTACTGCAGGACAGTGGGGTGGGAGGAGGTATTGTTTCATATTCTCTGTGTGTGTATATAAAGTCTGCTGCAGTTTCCACGGTATGCGTCCGATGAAGTGAGCTGTAGCTCACGAAAGCTCATGCTCAAATAAATTGGTTAGTCTCTAAGGTGCCACAAGTCTTCCTGTTCTTTTTGCAAATACAGACTAACACGGCTGTTACTCTGAAACCTGTCATATAGCAAGTGTGAAAAATCGGGACAGAGAGTGGGGGGTAATAGGAGCCTATATAAGAAAAAGCCCCAAATATTGGGACTGTCCCTATAAAATCTGGACATCTGGTCACCCTGCTGCAGACACTCTCCCAAAACTAACTTTTCTGTAGCAGACACCAGAGTTTTCACCTGATGTGAAAACAAACTGTAACTAGCCCCAGGCTTAGGTAGTGAATTATGGCAATTCACATTCAATTTCTGTACACATTCAATTCAATTCACATACAATTAACTGTAGTAAAGATTGCTCTCTCTAAACAATGAGATTCATATTTGCTGTATGCTTGGTCAAGTGTTATTCCTTGATTGTTGTCTAGCCCTCAGTGTGGACAGTTTCCTTTTGTACTTGAGAAAGGAAGCTTCTTATCTCCAATTTGTTGCCAAATTGCTTTGCTCTGGTTGAAATATTCTGGGGTGAGGTGTGCGGGGGAACAAGGGGAACTTAAGTGCCCATGTTGGGAGAAGATTTTGATTGATCTCTGTGGTTAAGACTGACTGGAACCTCTGAGACTTGGACCCTGTTTCTAGCTATGCCACAGATCCCCTGTTTGACCTTGGACAAATCACTTAATCCCTCTTCTGTTTTACAGAAGAGGGGAAACTTTATTTCTCTGTCAGATGGGTATTCTGAGGATAGCATTGATTTCAATTCAATGAGCCCATTGGCATGACAAGCTGAGTTTTGCCAGAAGATAATAGAACTAACTAGGTAGTAAGCCAGCTGCCTCAGAAACATCGCCAGATGGCTTGATACCCAAAGGAGGGTGGAAGTCTTAAGATCTGTTGCAATCCCAAAAGGTGGGAGGTGGTGGTGAGCAACCTTCATGTTGGAGATATTACTTGACAATAGTAAGTGCTATAGCTATTAATAAAACGTGAAATAGCCATTCAGTCTGGAGTCTAGGAAAGCCCCTTCAGTATAATCAGCCAACACAATGCTCACCTGGAAAGGCTGGGTCAGGTCCGAACCACAGGATCCACACAAACCTCAAATTTCAGAGTAGCAGCCCTGTTAGTCTGTATTCGCAAAAAGAAAAGGGGGACTTGAGGCACCTTAGAGACTAACCAATTTATTTGAGCATAAAAGCTTTCGTGAGCTACAGCTCACTTCATCGGATGCTCACGAAAGCTTTTATGCTCAAATAAATTGGTTAGTCTCTAAGGTGCCACAAGTCCTCCTTTTCTTTTTGCGAATACAGACTAACAGGGCTGCTACTCTGAAACCTGTCACTAGCAAGTGGAGAGGGGACTACATAACTGCTAGCTTCAGTGAGGTGTTAATGTCAAAGCCTTACCAGTGTCCTTTTAAATGCAAAAATCATCAGGTTGATGTTAAAACAAACACTTTGCAGTCCCTGATCTCCCCTCCTCCTTTTTTCTAGGCTAGGCTCTTTGGTTAATGATCCTCCACACCGATACTGCAGGGATGGGATCTCTGTATTTTTGGATTTTCTAGAGATACAAAATGGCCTTGGCTGTGAAAAAGAGCAGGGTGTTTTCTCTGTCCTCTGCATTCTTGAATTTTTTCCAGTTAGGACCCTTTTCATACTCTGATCTGATGGGTACTGGCTGTATTTAGCCATGACTATGCAGGGATTCTATTTCCTGAGACTGCTATTCACTAGTGTAAATGTTCCATAATCCTGGCTATGCGACAAAGTATCCCACCTTCTGGCACACATGCTATTATAGCAATTGTAGCTTCCCAAGATGGTTAAGTCCACCTTGCAGGGTAGCTGGGATTGAATCTAGTGCACGGGAGACAGTAGTATAGCCTGAAGGGCTGAGTGCTGGACTGGGAGTCAGGAGACTTGGTCCTGGCTCTGCCACTGACCAGCTTGACTTTGAGCAAGTCACTTCTCACCCCTCTGTTTTCCCATCTGTAAAATGGGGATTGTGATATATGCCTCGCCTTGAGATGTGGTGGTGGGCACTATATCAGATGGGTATTACATTATTTCTGTTGTGCAAATACAACGAGCTTTCACTGCCACACCTTACATTGCACACCAGGGAAAAAGTCCATGGAAGCTTTAGGTTGGATGCTAAAATGCTGGGCTGGGGGTCAGGAGACCTAGATCTTACGCCCATCTCTATCACTGGCCTGCTTTGTGACCTTGGGTAAGTCTCTTCTCCTCTAGGGTAACCAGACAGCAAGTGTGAGAAATCAGGACAGGGGTTAGGGGGGTAATAGGCACCTATATAAGACAAAGCTCCAAATATCAGGACTGGCCCTATGAAATCAGGACACTTGGTCACCCTATTCCCCTCCCATCCTGTGTCTAGCTTGTCTACTTAGATTGTAGGCTCTTCAGGGCTGGGGCTTCTCTTGCTGTATAGCTGGTCTTGTCTAAATACAGTTACCCGGGTTTAACTCTGATTTTAATTAGACTGGAGCCTGATCTCCCTTGTTTCAAACTCATTCTGTTGGTTTAGCTTGTATCAGCAAATGTACCGATCTAAGCTAATGCCTTGTCTTTTTTTCAGACTGGTTCTATTGCATCGGTCTAACTAAATCTGTATACAGTAACACTAGTTCTAATGGAACAACTCTGTAGGTCAGGCCTCTGTAAAACAGTTTTCACAATGGGACTTGGGGGGTGCTTTCAGGAGCTACGGTCGTACAAATAAACACTTTGCCAGGCTCCACT
Organism: Eretmochelys imbricata; assembly: GCF_965152235.1. NCBI lineage: Eukaryota > Metazoa > Chordata > Testudines > Cheloniidae > Eretmochelys > Eretmochelys imbricata. The sequence goes on from NC_135597.1 coordinate 4,502,183, forward strand.
CCAGACTAGTGCGAGTCCCCAGCATGACAGTCCTCTTCCTCCTGCCCAGGCAGAGCCTCAGAGCAGAGAAACACCAAATCAAAATGCTGAAGGACTTTATCTCCAGTGCATTCATGGTAAGATCAGTTCCAAGGCGGGGGGAGGGGGTGAAGCGCAGGCTTGGAGCATGTGCTGCAGGAAACTCTTCCTGTGTGCAAGCGTTCCAGTCTTCTGCAGTGACTTGAGTGCTAATACTGGCCTGAATGCCCCATGGCTCCACAACGGGGCTTGTGGCACAATACAAGGTAGCATCTTTCTGTGACGTGAAGACAAGGCACTGACCACTTTGCTAGTGTCTTGGCCCAACTAGATATCTCGACTTAAATCTCCCCCTGCAGTGTGAGAGGTAGTAATCCTCACCTCCTGACTAACACTGCTGCTGTGATATAAACTGCTGCCATGTTCTATTCCAGAGGTGGCAGAATTTCATTGCATGCTGGAGTGTACAATCAAAAGTAAGCAAGCCCGTTAAGGAGAGTGCTGGGGAAACGTGGACAGTGTCTTCAGTGACTTGGCATCTTTCCATTCAGAGCTCGAGGAGGAACTGAAATGTTCTCAGTCGTGGACCAGACAGCTGTCCTGCCGCGTGAATGAGCTGGAGCGCCTCATGTGCCCAGAGGTAGGCAGACACTCAGTGGCTCTCCTGGGAGCATTGGGGAGGTCTGGATTCTGGTGACTGATCTACTTTCTCCCAGACCCCCCCGCGCTGTGCAGGTGGAATGGCGTAACTCTGTCCAGCCCAGCCTGGGTGAGAAGCTGCAGTTGCTCCTGGAGCGCTCCCTACTGGAGAAGCAGGAGCTGAAGTGCAGAGCTCTGAGGGCTGAGGAGAACATCCAGGACCTCAAACGGGGGAGTAAGGACCCTGTGTGTGATACAGGGGAGGTGTAGGGATGTGTGCAGCTCTTTGCACCACGTATATGGCTGATTCCAGGCTCTCAGCAATACTCCCTTGTGGGAAAGGAGGCTAGGATGTGGCCAGGAACAAAAGCTGCTCAAAACTTGCTGTCCATCTGGGGGTGGAAGCAGGGAGACAGCCCTGACCATCCCAAACACCTATACATAGAAGCTCAAAGCATTTCAGAGATGGGTGAATCTCCCCCTCTTCTTACACACCTGGGAGGCAAGTCAAGGGACTTGTATCCAGGGTACTTAACTGTCATGCCCTTGGTGTAACCACTGTCCAGCATTGTCATGTGCTGATGCCAACATTGACACTAAATGGAATAATGTCTCTTTCCCTCTCCCCCTCTGTAGTTTCTATTCTGCAGAAGCGCCTGCAGGCTGAGTGTCCCTCTCCAACCACCCTAGCTCTATTGGCTACTGCTCCTCAGTCTCTTCCACCCTCCCCTTCAACTTTCTTCCATCAGGTAAGACGTGTGGCAACTCTCTCATTATTATGAAGGGATGGGTATAGATGGGCAACTCTACAACAAACTCAAACCCTAGAGATAAACTAGGCTGTGGGGCTGGGATGACTAAACAGGTGTCAGGAGTAACAGGGGAACTCCAAATCGCACCTTGCAACCAGGCTTCAGCCCTACAACTCTGCAAAGAACTGACTCTTTGGATTTGCCAGTGAACTGAAAAGTTGGTTTTGAGTTGAACCAAAACTTTGAGCTAATTTAAAACACTGAACTTTGTTCTGCAATGTTGGAGTTTTTTTGACTTCTGCCATCTTTAAACTCCTCTGATAAAATAGAGTTCTGAAACAGTCACTCAAAACTGAAAAACAAACACTTAGATTTTTTTTTTCCAGAACTTTGTAGTGGTTTTGCTTAAAAAGAAGAAAAAATTCTAAATTCTGTCAGTGTTGCAAAATCTGAATTATTCCACTTGAAAAACGGACATATTTTGCCAAACTCTATTCAGGTCCCTTGTGTAGCTGGTAATGTTGGGACTTGAAGAGTCCCCATCCTGGCTGGATCCTGCCTTGGGGGTGCTAACGTAGTCATAGTCCAGGGTTCCTAAGCCCTCTTGGGGAAGGGTATTGTGCCATCTGGGCTCTATCAGCATTGCAAGATGTTCCCTAACTAATGACTTCAAAAGCAGAACAGGCTTTCATGATGTACCAGCCTCAGACCTTGCTCTGGTGAGGGGGACATAGCTTTCTTCAAGAACTCCTAGGCCTACTGTGGGAGTACAGCCAAGAGGAATTCTGGTTGGGACTATAATGACTACACTGGCAATAAGAAAAGGAGGACTTGTGGCACCTTAGAGACTAACCAATTTATTTGAGCATAAGCTTTCGTGGGCTACAAGTCCTCCTTTTCTTTTTGCGAATACAGACTGACACGGCTGTTACTCTGAAACCTGTCACGCTGGCAATGCCACTCGCTCGTGGCCTTAAGACTTCTAGGGGCACAACCCCTGGTTCTAGTGCTGCAGGAGGCTGAGCTGCTCCATGAATTCTCTAAGAGTTGTGGGAGAGAGAGAGTCTGTCCTCTTCTGGGCGCCCAGGGTGGGGGAATTGTCCTGCAGTGCCTTGCCACTGGTGGCACTCGTGTGGTCACAGACTAGCACCACTCAAGTGGTCCCAGTCGCAACTGGTAAGTGCTGCTCACCCAACTGGACCAGCCAGCTCCAGGTAGAAACATCATCGTTCTTGGCTGGAGTATGTCTGTGAAGTTAGGAGTAACTCACGCTAACTCTGCAGGGAAGATAAATCCAGAAAGGGAGATTTAGGAGTTGGGACACTTGGAGACATCTGGTCATTCCTGTGAGCACTCAGCTGTGATGCGGTGGCATGAGCTCTGTGTGTAGCGGTAGTGCTCTGATGGTTGTGGTACCAGATTTGGTTGTGGGATGAAGGTGGCTTTAAAAGCAACAGGGCTGCGAAGCTGAGAGATCAGATCCTGCTGTATAATTGCGTACCTGCTGGACAGGTTCCATCTCCCCTCCTTCAGACCCTTCTGGGTCTGGCCTTTACCTTTCATTCACCGAAGATCTGAGTTAATCTTTTTTTCCTGGTAGCAGCAGCTACTCAGCGGTTGGCCCTGGCTGAAGGTGGTGCTAAGGTCTCAGCATCACTGGAATACCTCTACCCTGGCAGAGACCTGAGCTCCGAGCCAGCGCACAGAGGGATCTAGAAATAGCTTTTCCCCTTGCCTCCTCCACCATCTGCCTTGACGGTGCTGTAGCACTGGTCCCATGCTGCATTGCTGCTGGACCCATATGGGATGACAGTGGGAGGGGAACCGTGAATGAGGGGCTCAGACATGCATGACACAGTTGCTTTTCTTTCTCTCTCCAGACTCCTCCTCTCTAAAACACACAAGAAGTCAGCAGTGAAGCCAGCTGCACAGACTCCACCGAAGAAGGGACCTGCCCCCTGTGGTATGTGTGGCATCAGCCTGTGCTAGCTCTCACCAGCGAGGGCATTGAGGCTGGGGGGAGGAGACTTTGTCAGTGCTACATGTAACTATCCTGAATCTGAATTGGGCACACGTGGCCTGGCCCAACTGAATGAGCCTACCCTGTCTCCCTCCTGGGAGGGAAGGATGAAATAGCGTCTCCAAAACTGGATTGGAGGTGCTGTGGGAAGCAGCTCTGACCCCTGTACTCTGGTCCTTACCTCCCTGAATTGGAGGCTACGCTTTCCCTGAGCCACCTTCCAAGAGAGCTCTCAAAGGCTCATGTCTAACTGCACCTTTTCATCCTGCAGATGAACATGCCTTGTCCAAGCAGAACAGCATGAAGGAAGTGCTGGATACAATCTGCCATGGGGTCTCCCTGAGACCGATGCACATGTCCAGGGAAGTAAGGTCTGGAGCAACCTTAGTTGTAGCACCCTAGGGTGCTTAACTGCTGCATTCTAGACAGACTTTACCAGGGAAATGGTGCCATTTAACAGGTCTGTTAAGGGATTTCCTGAAGAGGCTGATTTGCTAAATGAGGATAAAGCAGTAAGATTGGAGGGTGTTAAGGGAAGGAGATCCCTGGGTGAAGGGAGGTAACTAAATCTCCCTGCTAGCTGCAGTAACTGGTAGTGATTGTGCCTGGCACTGAACTCTCCCTGATCGGTTTTCCTCCTCTTCCAAAGGGCAGGATGTTCCAAGTGGAAGAGGCTGCATCTTCAGAATATGAGCAGGAGAAGCCCTTGGTCAAGAAAGGGAGCAAAAACTGCTCTGAAACAGGTATGAACAACAGGATGTGAATGGCCAAAAGCAAGTCTGAGGCACAGATCCCAGTGGAGAACACATGAACAATGGCTAAGGCATCCCACTGTCCATGTCTGAAGCAGGTATTAAGAACCTTTTTGTTTCTGCTTGCAGATGGCCCTCTGGATTCCTCGAGCAACATGCCCTCTTCAAGCCAGACTCTTCAACCCCTTGAGAGCCTCCTCGTAGTCTCTAGCTGTGGGACTTCTAGTGGTGTCTGTGCTTCTCAGGCTTACAGAGAGGACGGCAGCGGCCCACAGAGGTAAACCAAAAGCTTGCATGGCAACAAAGTGCTCATGATTTACATGTAGCTGCTAATGTGGATGGAATTTAACTTGCTGGACGCTTTCCTTGCAACCACAGCCAGCTTCTAGAATGCTGAGCTCAGTGTATCCAGCAGGAGGTGAGTTGCTCTCAGGAAGAGCAAAGTGGCCTCCTGTAATGCCTGCTGTTCTATCTCTGTGCACGCGTCGGTCCTGCACCCACTGTCCTTTTCCAGTTCCTCCAAAGGGTGAGCTTGGACCCTTTCCTGGCTAGCTCTAGCTGCTGAATCTCTAGCAACTTGGCTACCTGTAGGTGAGCACTCTTCTAAAAGACTAGAACTAGCCTACAATTGTGCAGTGTGGTATGTTCCTGTTGTAGGTTTCTCCTTGAACAAAATTAAAAGCAACCATGGTATCTGCAAGCAAAGGGCCATAGGATGGATGGGGGCTAGAAGATTGGAGCTGACTAAAAAGATGATGATCCTATTTTGCAGGAAATCTTTCCATAATGTTTAAGCTGTAGCACTTTCTTCCAGTCTTCACCCATTCCAGAATTCTTTTGGCCAGCTCTGAGAACCTTCTCTGGGGTATGAAAGCCCACTGTCTTTTGAAGGTGTTAGGATTGGAAGGGCTGGTGGCCTCTACAGATGTCTAGAGTTCCTGACCTGAGACCAGGGTCCTATGTTACTGGGCATGGACAGACGTACAGGAAGAGATGGTCCTTGCCTCAAAAAGCTGGCAACTTAAATAGTACTTCCCTTCCTCTCGCCTTTCTTTCAATCGATCTCCATTGCACAGATGGAGGTTGGAAGACTACAAGGAGTTTGGCAGAATTGGGAATAAATCCAAATCTCTAGTCTGGGTGCCTTAACTATAGCCTACTCTTCTGCTCCAAAAATGAATTCAACTGGCTGGCTTCTTGTGTCTCCAACTGCTTACGGGGAGACCTTCCAAGGCCCATGTGGGAGCTGGGCACCTTAACTGCCCTTTGTGCCTCTAAATCTCTCTCCCTGGTGACCCTCTTCTGTCTTGCATGCTTAGTGAAGTTTCCAATCAATCCAAAGCTGTCTGGGAGCAGCAGACTGAAATGCCACGCCTAGCAGGGCCCAACAGGGGACTCAAAGGTGCAGGAGCACCTGCAGGATTGTCAGCTAAAATCTCAACATTGGGAGATTTTTTTTCTCTCATCTGGTTCAATGCTTCCACCTAACACCATAGAACTGCTTCCTCCCCTTTCAAACTGGCATATTACAGAACTGATGTGAGCCCTGTGTTGAACTCTAGGGAAAGGGAAGATCCCGCAGAAGCTCTGAAGATGACGCAAGGACCGCTACTAGTCCCCTTCCAGCTATCACCCTGCTAGAGGAAGGGGACAACCTTGAGGAGATCCCTTGTGGCTCTCTAACTAGCCTGGAGTTGGGAACTACTGCTCAAATCCCAAAGAACTCTGAAGCAACTGACTGCAGTGGGTCTCCAAGTAGCAAGAACCCACTGGCTGTGGGGAAAGAGAATATGAAGGATGAAAGAGGCAGAAACTGTAGCAGCAGGTGAGATGTGTGAGGGGGAGCTGAGTGCATGCCCAGCAAGTGAGGTGGCCCAGCCTCTTGGCCTTGGTGACCAGGTTTCTGGGGAGACTAATCATTACTCGGTGTGGTGCTCTGAAGACTGACCTTGCCAGCTGCAAACATCTGTCTTTAGCACCCTTTGATGCCTCTTACCCATCAGAAACCAGCTCTTCTGTGGAAGATCTGCTTGTCAGGGGCACAGGTCAGAACATAAACGCCATATCTGCCTCCTGCATGGACGATGCCATGGTTTTGAAATCAAATGCCAGCCAAGCCCTGTCTGCTGAGCCAACTACTAGAGACCTGAGTCTTCCAGGAGCCACAGAGAAGCCGCCACCTCTGTGCCCTGTTGCCACTGAGATAGAAACAAAGATGGTTCTAGAGGGTGGAGACCTTGGTGAGGGAGAGAAGATGCCTCCAGCTAGTTCCATTGGGCCTCTGGTGAGGAGCTTGCCTGCAAGGGCAGAAATGAAGCTGGAGGGAGGAGTTGGGATGAATTTTTCCAGGGACCAAAGCCCCCTACAGGATAGCCCAGCTATTGCTACAGCTGCCCTCCCACTGCCAGGAGCAATAGAGCCTCCAGTTCCTGCTGGCTTTGAGGAGGTGCCCTCAACAGCTCTGCCAGATCTGTTCATGGAGGCTGGCCCTGCTGACTCCTCTGACTCCAAGTAGACCAACCCTGTGCTCTTGAACCCTCCTTGTATGACTGCAATAAAAATGCACCAAGAGCAGCTCCAAGAAGCAGCAGTTCATGCTGGTTCTAAGACCTACTAGGGGGTGTGGGGGAGGGTGTTAACTGTCTAGTACAAACACCGAGCAAGAAGTGGTGCAGAACTTGATAAGGACATGACTGACTGTTAGAATCTTGTACTCTGTAGTATTTACTTGACTTTTCCTACTAAATATTTAGACTTAACTTTTAACAAACTTTAAACAAACAAACACACACCCTAATAATGACCTGACCAGAAAGGCATGCAATGTGGGGGAGCCCTTTGCCAGCTTGTGGACACTTGTGGGTGGATCTAAATGAATGGGCACAGCATGCAGTCTGGGGGAAGAAAGGGTTCACTGGCACTGGTCTCAACACTTTTAGCTTGTATGGCATCCACTGAGGCACTAATTAGTCAAATGCTGCTTACCTCAGTGTTCTGAGGTTCCTCAGGCCTTGTTGGGGGTGAATGAAGTTGGGGGCCAGTGGACTCAGTCCTTCTTGCCAAGTTTTTAACTCTCTAACTTTTCTGGTTATGAAATACCCCCTGTCTATGCCATACGCATGCTCTGCAGTGCACTGGGCAAACCTTTCTCAGACTCCAAAATAAAATCAGTTTTACTTACGACTCAAACTTTGCATGTCTCTGTCCCCAGCTGCTTGCAGGTACCGGGTTGGGTCTGATGCTATCCCAGTAATGACCACAGTATGGTGCTCTCGTCTCAAATGCTGGATAGCACTAATTCTGTGGTGCTATGTAATAGCCCCTGGAATTTCTAGGCAAGGCTGAGCTTGTGGACTGCAAGTGAATCTACTCCAAAAGCTGCAGCAAGCAGATACTGAATACTAACCTTAATAAATAAAGGCTACGGGGGCTCAAGGAAAGAGGGCGCTTCCCCTAACAGACTCAAATCTTCCCTACAACTTCTGCTTTTTATCTGAAGGAAGCCCAGATAGGCTTGGCAGTAGTTTATTCTCTGGGCTGTTCAGTTCTTGGCATCTGAGGATGGGCTTAGCACTCAAGTACTGATGGAATCTGGGGTGGATAGGTAAAGAGCAGTCACTTCCATACACAGGAAAAACTAATTTGTAGTAGCTGAAGGCCCTGGAGTTCTGGAAGGAGCCTGGTTGTGCTAGGTGCTGTATGTACATTTTGTAAAGGCCATTTAGTGTCTGAGCTGGTCACAGAACCCTGATCTCCTCCACTGGCCCATACTGCCTTGCCCAAAACTTAAGGAAGGGGGAATCTTCTTCCCCATCAGGCTATTACTTCAGCATAAGCTGGCTGGAAGCTGGAAGTTTGCTTGAGTAAATCAAGCTCTACTCTTGCAGGGTGACAGCTGATCATCCTGCCTGCTGTAGAGACTAGTTAGGGGTTCTGGAGTGAGACTAATCCTTGTCTGCCATGGACAGGAAGGTTAGTCCTGTGTCTTCAAATCAGCCCTGTGCACCTCTCTGCTCCTCCATTTCCCATACCTGATGCATTAACCCTCTGCCCTAGCAGATTCCTCTTTACATAAGAACAGACCCACTGGATCAGACCAAAGGTCCATCTAGGCCAGTATCCTGTCTTCTGACTGTGGCCAATGCCAGGTGCCCCAGAGGGAATGAACAGAAGAGGTAATCAAGTGATCCATCCCTGGGAGCCTATTCCCAGCTTCTGTGCTCTTCCCCTTCCTACTCCTCCCCCCTCCTACTTTCATTACATTCCTCAGAAGCTTCTAGCTTGACTCAAAGATTTGTTTGGTGAGGGGATTCCTGCAGTGTTTGCTGAGTGAGGGCATGTGCTTAACAACAAATGCTGGATTAATGGACTGACTCTACACTTAGATAGGCAAGGTGAAGGAGGTATCTTATTGAACCAACTTTTGAGCTTACTAGACAGTCATTTGAGCAGTTACTGCTCAAGAGGATTAGAAACATGAGTAGGAAATAAGATGTAACGGGGCACCCAAAAAGCAAACACTGGGTGTAAAAACATTTGTGGGAGGGTGATGTTTTGAATGAAGCCCAACAGCTCTAGCTATGCCAACTTTTAATTGTAGACCAAACTCTTGCCTCAGTAGGGTCCTAGTGTCCTGTGTTCTATTGTAGCCAGGGGACCAGAGATGATTCCATTTAGTTTGTCTGTCTGGGCACACCCCCGTGGGCAAAAGGTGCTGGGTACCAAGAAAATACCAGGGTTCTGTGGGTTAAAATGAAACTCAGTTGATCTTCTCACGCAGCAGCGTGTTAGCAATGTTACGAAGCGCGCAGGAGCAGTGGAAGGAGGATAAACGTGAATGAGGAGTAATGGACTGAAATGCAACAAAGGAGGCGGAACACACTGGAACAGGTGCAGTCTGTGCTCATTGACCTTAGGAGCCTGAGCCTTGGTGTTTGATATTTACAACTGGAACCACAATACATGCTGTCGCAAACCCTCCTGCCTTGCCACTGAGATAAGAGGTCTCTGCTAGTAGCCTAGTACGGTCCTTGTCATATAGTGGGGAGTAGCCCTACGATAGCAATAGGCATAGCTGCATGGGTGCAGGCAGGGGCAAATTGGTTAGCATTAACAGAGCCCATTACTCTGAGTGCCCTTTACAACGCTGCAGGCAGGGGTTGCTGAATGGGGGTGATTTTAGAATATAGATGAGGCCTTACACTTGTGCCAATGGGACAAGAGAGGCAAAGTACGGCCCCAGAGGTGGTTTGAGATGGAGCTGGCCCAGCCGAACAGGGCTTGTCTACACTAGAAAATTAGTCGTGTTCAAAACCACATTATCTAACCTGATAAACATAGGTTAAACACTAACCTTACTATGTAGAGAGGGGAGGGGTGGGTGGGTTTAACTGCCAGCTGATCATGGCTGACCTGACCTGAGGGTTATTCCCAGACAAATAACCCCAGGTTAAAAACAGCTGTCTACTCAGAGCATTAGTTAATATAACTTTCCTGTGCAGATGAGCCCAAAGGGGTAGAATTCCCCTTCCCCTGTAGTTCTTGCCGAGCTGATTAATGCTAGCTCTGCCATTTAGGGTCATGTGGACTAATTGGATCTCTGACTGCTTACATTTCAACTCTGGGATGAGAAAACTCTGTCCCTGTATGAGACAGGAGGAGCTAGGCTGTGTATGGAAAATCCACACTGGCTGCTAGACAAACGCTGCCACTTTGCCTTTGGTAGAAAGAAGGGGAAGTGGAAGTCAGATAATAGGGAGGGTTCTTAGAAATTGAAGGAACATTCAATTTGAGGCTGTTTCTCCAGGTGAGAGACAGATCCATGTTGTGCTGTGAAAAAACGCTATTTCAGCCTGGGCGTGACAGAGCTGGGGAAATGCTGTTCCTCCTCTTTGCCCAGCTCAGCACAGAAGCTCTTTAATATTATTTCTAGTGCCTCAGAGGACAAGTGCCTTACAGGGAGGGTACTTAGCAGGATGCTAAACAAACAGCCCCATATTTCATTGCGAGGAGACACCAGGTACTGTGCTAAATGGGACGTGCTGATCCCACAGCTGCTGCCCTCATGCATTTACACACTTGTCTTAATTTTTTTTTTTTTTAAGTAATGATTAATGAAGGCTGCCTGTGGGTCTTATCCCCTCAACCACCCGATTTCAGCCAGTCAGTCCCTGGGAACAGCTGTCGCCTCATTTAGGGAAGGGGCAAGAACAAATATTCCCCCTAGGGCTCTTGGTTTGTGCTGGCAGATGTATGGCAGGGGGTTGATGTACTTAGGAAAGTGACTGCAGGTGATTTGCAAATCAAAAGAGGCTTTACCTCCTACCCTCTCTTACCCTGTGTGATCAAGGTGGCTCTGCTTAATTAGTCAGACTTTCAAAAGTGATTCTGGCCTTCTCCATGTTTGGGATTAGCCATGATTCAGCCCTCAGTGGGCAGCAATGGGTGTAGCTACACCAAAGCAAAAACCTCTCTAGTTAGATGACAAGAAAAAGCAACAGCTTGCTCTGGTCAAATTTACCCCGGCTTGAAACCTGGGTTAGCTCAAGTGGTGCAAATCATAGCTTTCCTTCTGTATGTTCAGGGTTAGTACGACTGCTTGCTGCCACGCTGGATGATTCAGGGTTAATCCCAAGCATGGGTAAGGCAAGAAACATGCCCTTACTGCTGCCTAAGGTCTGTGGCTACTGTTGCTCCTGTGATATACAGTGCCACCATCCTGTGCGTGTGCGGCTGGACTATATTGGCTGTATACCACTGAGCGCTGCAGTGGTCAAGAAACCATGGGGCCCCACCTGGTGAATTGGCACACCTGTGCCATCTCTTCCTGCTAAGTGTGCCTCATGGGGAGTGTCTAGCTTCAAATCATGAACTCCATATGGAAAGCCATCCTCCCCATACCAGCTCTCCAGCTGGTGATGAATTCAAATGGAGGACCAGCTTCAGGGGTGGCTCACTCATACAAGTTATCTGGCAGTGAGGCTCACAAGCAGTTAAGCCACATAGTGCTGTTAAAGGAGAGGACCTCTGTTAGCCTTTGCCCTCTTCCTCCCATCCCCACAAAGGGTTTATTGCAGTCATAATGACCCACAGTTTGAAGCAGCACTGGGGACTCTGGGATGCACGCCAAGAAAGCATAGCAGTTAACATTACTGAGGGCAGGGTTTATGTAGATGTGGAGTGTAACAGCAAGTCAAATTCAAATAACGTGAGAAACAGACCCTTGTTTTTGCTATCACTGAGCCACATACATTCGGGCTATTTCCATCACGGCCTCAGGTTTCCTAACTCTGGCTACAGCAGAGCTGACATTATTTGTATAACGGTAGCCTCTAGGAGTCCTAGTCAGGGACCAGGACCCCATGGTATTAGGCACTGTACAAACATTGACCAAAAAGACAGCCACTGCCCCCAAAGAGTTTACAGTCTAATGCCAGTAATCACAGATTCAGTAGCAGTTTTACCTGTAACTGGCAAGGATCCTACCAGCTGCCTCTATGATAGACAGTGTTTCAATTCCTTCCACTGCCCAGGACAGAATGATACAAACTCCAGGTGTGTGAAAAGATGCAGCTACCTTTGTTTTTTAAATCCCTTTTCTGAATGGGGGGAAAAAACCAGGCCAACTCACCCTTATTATCATGAATCTGTCCCACATGCAGTCTCCTCCCTACCTTTCTCTCTACCCCACCCTTCCACCATGGCCCTGCCTCTTGCTGCTTATGCTGTTATTAGACACCCTTGCTCCTGAGAGGGCACTAATTACCTAGTTAGCTCATTAAAGTGAAGTTCCCAAGGGCTCTTGAGTTCTCCTTGATGGGCTCCTCTCCAGCCTAGTTCTGTTGTCTTGTCCCTCTGGACACCTACATGTGGCTAATCTGCTGGGCAAATGGAATGTTTGCCCTGGTGAAAAGAAAACAAACAGGATGTGACAGGGCAATATTTTTTTTAAAAGTGGTCTGTGGTTTTGGTGCAAAAGTGGCCGCAGGGTGTTTTACATACCTATGTGTGAGAGAAACAGCCCAGAGTTCACTGAGGAGCCTGGATGCCTCCCAGGATGGAACCAGTTCTGACAGCTGAATTCCATCTCGGGGCGTGATGCTGCCCACCTGCCCCCACTTCACTGGAACTGTGAGCTGGGAAAAGGCCACAGCCACTAGAGAACAGGAGAGTTTAATAGGCTAAAATTCCTTAAGTAGCTAGAGTTGGATTGGCCCTAAGCAACCCTGAAGTTTCAGGGTAGCAATCTTTACAGTGTGGCCTTGAGCTCTCTGGAGGTGCAGCGCCTTAGCAGATCAGGTGCTAGACTAGGACTTGGGTTCTATTCCAAGCTGTGACCCTGGGTAAGTTACTTTGCCCCTTTCCCTAACCACCCTTTATCTAATTAGACTGTAGCCTCTTTGGGGTGGGGAGTGCCTCTTATTACATGTCTGTACTGCACCCAGTAGGATCAGGTCTTGGTCTCTATGAACTGCTATAATACAAATATGATGAGATCCATAATGACCCAAATACCCCAGACTTAGGAAAAACTTGAATCCAGCTCAGGATAAGCCCACCTTAATAGTGCCTGCCCGACAGGGCTTGATTCCTTTCAGCTGGGGCAGTGGCATGGTGAGATCATTTGAAGACACAGTAACAGCAGATACAGCTCAGAATGGGGGGGGGGGGGGGGTGAGGGGATCTTCTCCTACCCTGGCTATTTTCAAAGATTCTAAAAAAACCCCAGGCCCTGTGAGCAAAGCCAAGGTTTCCCTGGAAGGCATCAGCAACAGATGGCAAGTGTCCAACATAAATACCTGCCTCCTATTCCTTCCGCCACCTTCCCCCTGGAGGATGCCTGTAAATGACGCCTCTTGGGATGGAGACAGGCACTGCCATACTGAATTAATCTAGTGCACAGCTCTCCAAGGGAAGCAGTGATGAGACCCCTTGGATCCTGCATGCCCCTCCCAGGAAAGGAATCAGTGGAGTGAGTGAAGAAGTTGCTTATGATATGCAATTTACCTCATTTGCATGTTCCTTCCATCCTCTCTCCAGCTGCCACCCCTTGCCTTTAATAGGGCATGGCCCAGGAGCCATCGCTCTGAGCACTGCATGATAACTGGGGGATGGATCATGGCAGGAAAATTGTCCTGTTATTTTTAGTGCTGGGAATATGACTTGTCTCACCTGCCACATATTATGAAAGCTGCTTAAGGCTCAATTACCCATAATTGAAGCGGTGGAGGGGGTGTGTGTGTGTGTGGGGGGGGCTGGGGCCGGGCTATACTACGTGGGGCTGCTGCGGTTAGACAATTAGGGTGCTTTGTGGATCCTGTCAGCCATTGTATTCCCACTGGGGTTTTTTTCATTATTAGTGCCACTGAGATAGAGCTGACACACAAACTGTGAAGATGTCAGATCCACACAGCAAAGAGAGAAAATCGGTTTAAGGGAGAATAGTCTGGGAGAACAGATGAAATACGGCCTCTGCTTTGGTTATGGCTTTTTAGTGTGTGTGTGTGTATAATTTTTTTTTCCCCTTTCATCCTATTGTAGAGGAAAATCTGCCAGTCCTGGAGAGCTCTAGCATTGGCATAGGAAGGCAAGCTGCAGTTCAAGACTTAGGCTTGGCCTATACTAAAAAGTTAGGTCAGCCCAGCTACATTGTGCAGGGGTGTGAAAAATCCACGCTCCTGAGCGGCATGGTTGGCCCCTGGTGTCGACGGCCCTAGGCTGATGGAAGAATTCTTCTGACGACCTAGCCACTGCCCCTGGGGGAGGTGGATTACCTACGCTGATGACAGGAGAGGCCCTCGCGTCAGCCCTGCAGCTGCAGTTGTGCCGCTGTAGCTTTTCAAGTGTAGACGAGCCCTGAGCTGCATCAGAAGAACTGGGTGGGGAGACTAGGACGGGAACAGCAGGGAGTGGGTGCTGCAGGTGGGGAGTTCATGCAGCTCCCGTCTAGACCATGCCTGGCTCTAACCAGAGCCATCAGCCTCTCACATATATGCAAGCAAGTGCTACGCTATTCATACTAAAGGAGCATCCCTGGTGTCTATAGGGTGCACAAGAGAGGCTCTGCAGGCTAGTGCATTAGGAGAGCTGGGTTCTCTTCTGGGCTGACTCTGACCTGTGTATATGTGTGTGAGACCTTGGGCAAAGCGCCTCCCCTCTTTGTGCCTCACCTTATCTCTGTTTTACAGATTGGGAATGATACTCCCCTTCTTTGTAAAGAGCTTTGAGGGCTCTGGATGAAAATGCCAGGGGACACATATTGTCCTGAGTGACCCTGCAGCTCACCAGGGTTTCCCAAAGCAGCATTCCCAGAAGATGGCTGTCTGTCATGGCCGACCCTAAGAACTCCACTGAAGAGATTTCCTAGCAAGTAACTTTGCGTAGTTCCTCTAGGCAAGATCTGAAAAGACTGAGGCCCTCCTTGAAATGTTCCACTCCCAGTTGTACGCCTATTGTCTGGCTGGGTGCTGCCTTCCGCCCCTGAGTTGGTTGCCTTTCAGTTGTGGTTGAAGTGTTAGCCGTTATGCCTAGATCCTGCAAACACTGACTTATCGCAGGCGTAACTTGATGCGTGGTTAGTACCCTGGAACTCAGTGCAATGACGAATGTGTGTGTTTGCAAGGTCAGGGCATAAGCTGAAATGCACTTTGGGGTCTTCCAGTGTGAGCTGTTGTGCCTGCAAGGAGAATAGAATATACTGGGCCTGGGATGATACAAAGCTGGGAGGTATTGCCAATTTAGAGAAGGACTGGGATATCCTACAGGAGGATCTGGATGACCTTGTAAACTGGAGTAATAGTAATAGGATGAAATTTAATAGTGAGAAGTGTAAGGTCATGCATTTAGGGATTAATAACAAGAATTTTAGTTATAAGCTGTGGATGCATCAATTAGAAGTAACGGAGGAGGAGAAGGACCTTGGAGTATTGGTTGATCATAGGTTGACTATGAGCCGCCAATGTGATATGGCTGTGAGAAAAGCTAATACGGTCTTGGGATGCATCAGGCGAGGTATTTCCAGTAGAGATAAGGAGGTTTTAGTACCGTTATACAAGGCACTGGTGAGACCTCACCTGGAATACTGTGTGCAGTTCTGGTCTCCCATGTTTCAGAAGGATGAATTCAAACTGGAACAGGTACAGAAAAGGGCTATTAGGATGATCCGAGGAATGGAAAACTTGTCTTATGAAAAGAGACTCAAGGAGCTTGGCTTGTTTAGCCTAACTAAAAGAAGATTGAGGGGAGATATGATTGCTCTCTATAATTATATCAGAGGGATAAATACCGGAGAGGGAGAGGAATTATTTAAACTCAGTACCAATGTGGACACAAGAACAAATGGATATAAACTGGTCATTGGGAAGTTTAGACTTGAAATTAGACGAAGGTCTCTAACCATCAGAAGAGTGAAGTTTTGGAATAGCCTTCCAAGGGAAGCAGTGGGGGCAAAAGATCTAACTGGCTTTAAGATTAAACTCGATAAGTTTATGGAGGAGATGGTATGATGGGATAACATGATTTTGGTAATTAATTGATCTTTAAATATTCATGGTAAATAGGCCTAATGGCCTATGATGGGATGTTAGATGGGGTGGGATCTGAGTTACCCAAGAAAGAATTTTCTGTAGTATCTAGCTGGTGAATCTTGCCCATATGCTCAGGGTTTAGCTGATCGCCATATTTGGGGTTGGGAAGGAATTTTCCTCCAGGGCAGATTGGAAGAGGCCCTGGGGGTTTTTCGCCTTCCTCTGTAGCATGGGGCACGGCTCACTTGCTGGAGGATTCTCTGCTCCTTGAAGTCTTTAAACCACGATTTGAGGACTTCAATAGCTCAGACATAGGTGAGAGGTTTTTCACAGGAGTGGGTGGGTGAGATTCTGTGGCCTGCGTTGTGCAGGAGGTTGGACTAGTCAATCATAATGGTCCCTTCTGACCTTAGTATCTATGATTCTCCACTGCCCTGCGCTGCGTGTGGTTATATACCTCAATCAGCCCTCCCCTGATCCCATAGCATTTGCACCTGCTGTGCGCTGGGGTAAATAACTGCATGAGGGCAATAGGAAATCAGCCCCCACGTGTTTATCTCACTCGGATTTGTAGGTAGCAGATGGGGAAGTGGATGTGCCTAATAACTGAGTCACGGCCCTAGCTGGTAGCTTCCGCAAAGGCAGAAGGGATGTGAATAAGGAGGGATGTGTGTGTGTGTTAGGAGCAGCATCTGCCATTAACACTGATTCCAGTCTGGTTTCCGATGCCAAGAATCTAAAAGAAAATCAATAGATTGGCTCTTCCTTGGGCTTGGCATTTCCCATCTCATTATAGGCTGGAATCAGAGCCTTATAGTTTCATGAGTCAAAGCCGGGGGAGGCCCTGTAGTGTCAACTTGCACGCCGCCTTCTTAGGGAGGTCATGCTGGTGTATTAGTGCCTCTCCTCTGGAGCTGCTGCTGGCTCCTGCTAGCAGAACAGGAAAGGGAAAAATGAGGGCAGCTGGTTGAACAGCATCTTGCTTCATTAACCCCAGCAGCCTGCCATGCAAATGAGAGGGGAGTGTGTATACCCTGACATTGAGGGGAAAAGGGGCTGAGTTTATTTGGCTTAATTTGATCCTGGAATAGGGGAGCATCCCAAATGTCTGGGATGAAATTTAATGGTGCAAAGTTCAAGGTCATGCCCTTAAGGACTAACGACAAGAATGGTTGCTATCAGTTGGAAGCGACAGAGGAGGATAAAGACCTGAGGGTTTTGGTCAATTACAGGATGACTGGTGGTGTGATGAGGCTGTGAAAGAAGTCTGATGCAATCCTAGGATGCATCAGGCGAGGTATTTCAGTAGAGATACGGCAGTATTATTAACATTATACAAAGCACTGGTGAGACCTCATCTAGAATTCTGTGCAATTCTGGTCTTCCATGTTTAATAAGGACGAATTCAAACAGGAACAGGTGTAGAGAAGGGCTACTAGGATGATCAGAGGAGTGGAAAACCTACCTTATGAAAGGAAACTTAAGGAGCTTGCTTGGTTAGCCTAACAAAAACGAAGGCTGAGGGGAGAGATAATTGCTCTCTATAAATACATCAGAGGGATAAATACCAGAATGGGAGAGGAATTATTTAAGTTAAGGGCCAATGTTGGCACAAGAACAAATGGATATAAACTGGCCATCAATAAGTTTAGGCTTCAAATTAGACAAAGGTTTCTAACCATCAGAATGAAATTCTGGAACAGCACCCCAAGGGGAGTAGTGGGGTCAAAAACCTAACTTGTGAGCTATGGAGAGCATGGTATAATGACATGTCCTACAATGGCACATGGCCCATCCATGATGGCTATTAGCAAATATCTCCAATGGCCAGAGATGGGACACTAGATGGGCAGGGCTCTGAGTTACTACAGAGAATTCTTCCCCAGGTGTTTGGCTGGTGGGTCTCACCCACAAACTCAGGGTCTAACTGATTGATTGTTATTTTAAGGGTCATGAAGGAATTTCCCCCTACAATAGATTGGCAGAGACCCTGGGTTTTTTTTCCACCTTCCTTTGCAGCGTGGGGCAGGGATCACTTGCTGGTTTGAACTAGAGTAAATGGTGGATTCTCTGTAACTTGAAGTCTTTAAATCAAAATCTGAGGACTTCAATAATGTAACCAGAGGTTATGGACCTACTGCAGGAGGGGGTAGGTGGGTGAGGTTCTGTGACCTGTGATGTGCAGGAGGCCAGACTAGATGATCATGATGGTTCCTTCTGTCCTTCAAATCTATGGATCTGTGAGTTGGATATTGGGGGACAACATCTGACCTGTCAACTCCCTCCCCTCCCATATCTGTCTGCAAAGTCAATGAAATTTGTGTTTGTTTTGTGGGGGAAATGATAGAAGGGGTGCTCATCTCTACTCTTTGCTCCCCGTCCCCCAAAGCCAATCCATGATAGCAGCAGCCCCCAGACTCATCAGAATTTCCATGCAGTTCCAGCACTAGGGAGCAACCTTACAAACACGGCAGAGGGGCAAATAAAAAGTGGCCCAAAAACTGAATGGAGACTGAACTCTCCTCTGTTGCCTAGAGGTGGCGTCTCTCCAGGCACTTTGTCCCAAATCCTGAAAGATAGGAGCCTAAATACTTTTGAGGATCTAGGCTCTTGTCCATCACAACCAGAGCCTGGATTCCAGCGGGACCTTGTGGCATTTCAAATAAAGCCACTGTGTGCTAGAGAGGATACAATGCTTGCTACAGGAAAAGGACTCTGGGGATTAGGTTTAATATTTAGGAGGATGTTTGGTTCATGGATTGATTCTGCCAATGTGCATGCCACTTAAAATGTCACTGCACATTGTTTTAAATCTCTCTCTGCATCCATGCATCACTGCATGATTTTTTCCTAGCTTTTTCCTCTAGCAACATCGGCTGCTGTGATGTAAGCCAGACTGGACTATTTGAGGTGGCTGAAGTAGCACTCATTTAAAGTTGACGAAGAACTGTTACAGTACTGGCCAGGGACTTAAGAGATCTGGCTTCAATTCCCAGCTCTGCCACAGAATCCCTGTCTGACCTTGGGCACGTCACTTATGGCCAGACTCATAAAGGTATTTAGGTGCCTAAGAGGCAAATTGGCACCTAGCTGGATTTTTAAAAGCATTTCGGTTCCTTAGGTGCTTTGGAATATCCTATCTGCATCCTTAGGTGCTTAAATACCTTTGCAAATCTGTCCCTTAATCTCTCTGGGCCTTGGGTCCCCATCTGTAAAATGGGGATAATAATGTTTCCTTTGTCTGCCTTGTCTATTTAGATTGTAATTTCATGACTGGTTATTCAACCATGAGTTGTTGGGCTAGATGCAGGAGGTCAGACTAGATGATCACAGTGGTCCCTTCTGTGTAACATCTATAAAATATTCCACTTAGAGAGAATGAGGATAGATTTTAAAAAATTTATTTATAATATAAATAAAAACATAAAATTACCATAGTTTACATCAGTCACCAGAAATAACATCTAAAAACCTGCAGAAAAAAAGTAATATCTAATATATACAGACTAAAACCTGGCCTCGCCCCGTGTGTGGGTGGGACAGCATAGCAGTTACTCATATGCCTAAGAGTGA
Source organism: Eretmochelys imbricata (assembly GCF_965152235.1). Taxonomy (NCBI): domain Eukaryota; kingdom Metazoa; phylum Chordata; order Testudines; family Cheloniidae; genus Eretmochelys; species Eretmochelys imbricata. The sequence continues at coordinate 4,521,462 of NC_135597.1, forward strand.
CACATTGGCAATGCATACAGTCAAAGTCAAACACAGCATTGTGCAAAGGCAGCGTCTCCAGTCAATCACATTGTACAGCGCTTGTGGAAGATACAGGGCTGGTGATACAAGGAATTCCCATGGGTGCCATTGAAGTCAATGGGACCGTGCCCCTTGACTTAAATGAGGAAGGAGCAGGGCCTTAATGAGACATGAGCTGGTGCCTTGTGGGAAAACTCTTGACGGGATCCTGGTCAGGAACAATTTTGCTCTTCTTGCATCGTGTATCATTTGCATCTCTTGGGCCATTTGCATCTGGCGCTTACCCATCAGCCTCCAGTAGGTGTGCTATAGCTCAGCCACAAGAGGCAGAAATTGCTGGGTGGAAAAGTCTCTGGCCTGTGTTCTGCAGGAGGTCAGACTAAAATCTGGATTATTCTAGAGGGGACCAGGGATAAGTCACAAGCCAAAGGGACCAGGATAAGTCACAAGACTCGGCCTTTAGGCTCGGAATAGTCTTGCTCCATTATATTTTTTTTTCTTTTGTTCAAATTATATCCCAAGCTGTCTTTTCAGAAGATATGGGTAAAATCTAGAGCCTAGGGTTTGAAATCTGAAACTGGATCCAAATTTTACAAATAGCCTTTATCTTTCTACTGGGTCTATCAAAACCACCCTGAAGTTCTAGGTGTTCAGAATCCAAATGCAGATGTTGTAGTTTGAGGCTCTCTCTGAAGAGCTGTATCATTTACTTCCCAATCCTGTATTTGCACCTGTGTGGTGCCCTGGAGACTTCAACAGGGTTCTGTGTGGGTTACAGGATACAAAGCATATGCGTGCAATTGCAGGCTCAGAGCCTTAATATGCCCTGAACTTATCTGTGCACCAATGGGAGGTAAGCTTTCTGTAATCCTATAGGTCTTATGTGTGGATTGCACTACCTACCTCTCATCATGAGGATCTGCAACATCGCAATCGTGGCCCTATCTTTCAGAGGTGCTCAGCACCTGCTGCTCCCGTTAACTTGGGTGCAATTCATGGGTGCTCAACACCTCTGAAATTCCAGCCCAGGGTTTGGTATTGAAGAGCAAGCTGAAAACAGACACTTGGTGCCACTTGCTTGTTTTTTTTCATTTGAAAAAAGAAGGCATCAGCGCAACATTAAAATGTGGAATTCTTCCTGATCAGACTGTTTGTTTTTTCCAGGAGGAATCCGCTGTATTTAAGGCAAATACAACCACCCCTTTCTGTAAGAGGTTATCTTGGGCACTACAGATATAAGGAACCATTTGTTGGTTCCAAGTTATGATCATTTTAATTGCTAGTTGCTTGGATCCTCCCTGCCTCAGTGTGCAGCGTGTCAGAGAGGCAGTGAACGCATGACACATGCGTGGGGTGGAGGGGAAGCAAATCTGTTGGGAGAAGAACACAATATCTTACAGAAAAATGTCTGCAAACTCACATCACCTCCCAACAGAAAATCTCTAAGGGGAAAGGCAAGGAGGAACTGGAACTGGATCTGCCTTGTCTGAAAGATCTGATGGATTTACTCTGTAAGGGTGGCAGGGGGACTTATTCCTAGAGATGGCTGGTATGCCAAAGATGCTCGCTGCTCCTGGGCTGAAGGAACAGCATGACTGTGGGAAACAGTCAACTCCTCCTTCAGTAAAGAAGGGCTTGAGACACAAAGTATCCAAGCCTCCCTGAAGTTTGTGGAAATTTAGCACTAGGAGACGTGATTCTCTTTTCCCCTGAACCTGGTGTAGTTATTTGCACAACAGTGCAAAGTCTGAGCCAAATCAGAATGGGCTCAGTCGTGTGTTCTGGGAGTAAAGTGGGGGTGGGGGAGAGACCCCTTCCTCCCCTGCAATTGTTACACAAGTTCCAGCCATGCATGTATGGGGGAGAACAGCAGCTCTCCCCCTCTGGTACAGGGGGTGCAGCCAAAGCTGTTGCACAGGCCTGAATATCGGAGCCAATACAGATGGAGAAGCAGGGATGAGGCTGTGACTCTCAGATTCAGCATCTAATTTCTGGCCAGATCCTGGGGCATTGCAGGTGAGCACTGTCCCTTGCTTGGGCTGGCTTGCAGAATACAAATCCAGCCCAGTGGCTTTGCATTGGTGAAAATGACTATGCAAAATGCAGGCCCACGGAGAATCAGTGCATGGTGGATGGACTGGAGCCTTTCCTACCCTTGATTGTTGGGTTCTGATTTTTGGGGGACTGCACAATAGATGGGATGGTGGTGGTGGCCAAAGCCTTTTCTCTAACCCATCAGAGGAAAAGACTAGTGTGTGCTGCCCACCTGTCACATTTGAGCCAAATGTAAATAGCTTCCAGAACAACACCTGGTTTTGCTTTGGTTGGGGAAACACACAAGGCACAGATCGGTTTCAGAGTTTAGAAGCTGGTAGGCTGGGGCACTGGCAATAGGATGGAAAGTCCATTCACCTCTCCAGCTTTGGCTTAGGAATTGGATAGCTCAGAGGTGACGGCCTCTACCTCATCAGTTTGAATTCATGCCCAGACGGTTGTGGCTGAATGCTGAAGGCTGTGCACCAGCCCACGTGAAGTGAGTTTGGTGGATCTCGGCCCAGTTCCTTTGGGGACCAATGTCCCCGCTCCACTACAAACCCCACTGCAATTGGCACAAATCGGTCTCCTGACTGGCAGGCTTGGCTAGGAGAGAAACCAGCGGGCGATGGAGACTAAACTCTCCTTGCATTCCTAGAGGAACAGGGGTTCCTTCGAAGCCACAGGCAAAGCATGGTGGGAACGCAGCATGTCACGGACTCCTGACCTCCTGCTGTCCATCCCGTACCTGCTCCGTGGATAGAAGCTTCTGGCTTCTGCTGAGCCAGCTTTCCTGGGCACTAAAATTCCCAATGCCTTGAAAAAGGTGTTCAGAGGCTTGTGGCTGAGAATTCTGTTTCATGCTTTCTGGCCCCTGCAGAACCTGCCCTCACAACAGGATCAAACGGACACCAATGTGAGGACAAGGAAGCCCAGTTTGCTCACAGCAGCGTTTGGCAGCTGCTGAGTTCAGGAGGGCTGGTTTACATGCTGGAGTTTTGTAATCCTCCATTAAAGGCTGGGGGAAGATTTAAGACTTGGACTAGAAAACAAAATGAAATCCTTTTCTCTTACAAGCTCCTGTCACCCACTGGGCCTGGAACCCACTGACTTAATGGCATGGAGGGGAATAATAAGGCAGTCAGCATTCAATAGGCGGGAACATGTGGGGGAATCAGAGAGAGAGCAGGGAAGCTGCCTCCTAGCTTGACAAATGATCACTATTGAGCCAGGTTTCTCCCTGGGGTAGCAACACTGGCTTCAGAGGGGATTCTCCAGAGATGAGTGTGGTTTGGAAATGGTAATTTATGCATGTTTTGACTCTGGAGGGTATATCCTTAAACCCAGCTTCCTGGCTGGCATGTGGAGAAGAAGGGAGGACGATAATAGAGTAGCCTTTTCCCCTTGGAAACCTGGGGCCTGATCCCCCATTGCCTTGCGTCTTTTGCAGTTATTTATGCTGGTGTAAAGAACTACCATTCGGGTATGGCAGCTTTTCACACTCACTTGTACTTGGGACAGTGAGTGCACACGGTACAGGACAATGGAGAATTAACTCCTTGAGCTCCAAATCTTCATCAGGTCACACGTGAGAGGAGTTTCCCAGGGCTCAGTTTAAGTCCTTCACTAGCATTGGTTCACATAGCCACCCCGCTCCCTAGCTAGGTGAGACTTGATGCAATTCATCCAGGACTGGAAAAATGGAGTGATGCAGGTCAGGATGGATGTGCACCTGCAGGGCAAAGAGGGGACCACAGTAGCAAAGGCTCTTCTGGGGCAGGGATATGACACAATGGCAGTGAAGGGTGGATCTGTTCAGCACTGCAATATCAAGGGTTATTCTGGGTCAAGACCTGCAGTCCCACCTTTGTGTGGGTTCCCTTACGGCTAGAACAGCACAGAGAGACGGAGGTCAGGATCAAGGTGCATTGGCTCAGCTATGTGTGGGGATTTTCTCTCTTTTCCACATGAGCACTAAAATCCAAGAAACCAAAGAAAGCTGTAAATATTTGGTAGTGGTTTAGAAGGTTGTTTTTAAGAACAATGGACCCTTGTGCCACTGAATCTAAAACAGGTGATGGCCAAACTCCAACAGCTGCCAGCTGGTGGATCTTGACAGTAGCCAACTTGGCCTTGACCCCCACCTGTGCCTGACTGGCATATTAAAATATAGGGATCTGAACTGTAAAGAGTATATTTAGCAGCTGTTGAGGGCCAAGCTTCTTTCCTGCAGCATCTCCCTTTACTAGCCTGAACTTTGATCATGGAATGGGAGGGGGGAACAACACAAATAAAAATGACCAAAATGATGGAAAAAATGAGATGGACCGATATTTTGGTAGCTCCCAGCTCCGAGATGAGAGAGACAACAGGAAGAACACAGGGCAGGATTTTCAAGGAGTGCTTTTGGCTACATGGCTTTGAATTTTATGCACCCAGTATAAGGTGGGAAGTCTAATTTCCCCAAAGCACAGACTACCCCATCCTCCTCAGGCAACCAGACACAAAAAGCAGCAAGGAGCTGAGCTGGACTGGTCAAAATTTGTTAAACAAAAAATATTTTAGGTGGAAAGTGGCTTTTATTCCTAACATGGAAATCTTTGCAAAAAAAAATATCGTGTGTGTATTTTTTTTTTTTAATGAAACCTGTAAACTAAACATTTGGGGATTTGGTGTTTTCAGTTTGTTTTTCCTTTCTCCCCTTCTCCTTTTAATGACAGAAGGAGGGAGAGGGTAGGGGCTGGGTTCTAAAACTGAAAAGCTGAAAATTTTCTAAACTTGGAATTTTCAAAACTGAACGTTTTGCAATAAAAACGTTTTGCAAAAGCTTTAGAATAGGTGGAAAATGGTTTCTTTTGGAAACCTACCGGCTCAAAATTATTATGAAATGTTCAACCTCTTTTTACGAAGACTCTTGCAGCATTTTCTGACCAGCTCTGGAAGCAAGATAGTTGGGCTTGCTGAAGTCATGGGCCTCGTTGGCATGAAGCAGTTTGGGGTGGCACAAAGCTGTACTGATAAGCACTGTCAGCTAATGCTCCCTTGAGAGTGGTCTCCTTCTACTGGTTTCTTTTTTGCCTGAGGGCACAGGATCGATCCTCATCCTCTTCTCTCTCAGAGACAGGGAGGGATCTTTTAATTTCCATTCCTTCCCCCAACATACCCACCATCATCCTGCTTGCCAAGGAGAAATGGATGGGGCTCCCTTTGGTCCCTGGTCCTGAACTAGCTGGTTGGGGTGGTCATTCTTGAGGTCGGGTTAACCTAAGGAGCGAAGAAGCAGATTGGAGATGCTAATCCAAATCTCTGGCATGGCAAAAATACCATCTTGGCCTGTAGGGACTGGAGCCTGGACGGGTTCCACTGGACTCAAGCTGCAGAGGGATAAAAGCCTGCAAATCCTAGAAACCAGAATCCCCAGGAGGAAGATAAATAGATTTTTTTTTTTTTTGATTGGCTCAGTGTATTCCTTAGCCCTTGGGCCCGGGCTCAGTGGTTGCAATGAGGCATTATTTCCCGTGGCGCTCAGGAGGAGGAGTGTGTCCCTGGCCACCCTCTTCCAGGGGCCGGACCAATGTGTGTGTTACACACTGGAGGGGGCTGATTTCCTTAGTCACAGTGACCCAGTGGCCCCTTCTGCACCCCTGGGAGAGTTTGGCCAGCGTGTCACTTTATTCCCTGATTGCAGAATCATCTGCTAAACTCCTGTTCCAATCCCCAACCCTCCCCTCCCCGTTTCTACAAGTGGGCGACCAGCATCCTGCTGAGGAGACATCAGACACGAAGGGCAGATGCCGGCACGTCACCATTAGCAGGAGTTGTTTTCTTTCACCTCCACAACATGACAGGCAGCTTGGGGTACCATCATGGTGCCACACTAGGAGCTCTTGAGCTGGCTGGGCAACCAGCTTGGCTAACACATGCACGGCTCATCCGAACTGTACATGGGCTGTCCGGCGTTAACAGACCCATGGGGCTGTGCCGCTCAGTCCTTGCCTGAAAGAGACACTCCTCCCCGCCGCTATGAAGTGCGGGGAGAGAGAGAGCAGGTCTGGTTAGATCTCCGTGGCTATGATGTCCTCGTAGGGGACATCAGTGCCATGGATATCCAGGTCGATGGGCTCTTTGCCGTCTCCCCCTGCAGCCAGTTGCTGGAGCATCTTCTCCATGTTCTGGTTCCTTTTGTACATGTGAAGGTAGCTCTGTTGCAGCTGCTTCTGGTAGTGGATCACCTTCTCCTTCTCCTCCTTCCAGATCTGTCGCTCCTGCTGGAAGCTGGAAGTCAGCTGCTCGTTCTTGTCTCTCTCCTCCTTCAGCTCTGCTTTCAGTTTCTCCACTGCCCCCTGCAGGGCTTGGACGTCGTCCATCATCCCCACAGCCGGGCTGGCGGAGGCCATCCCATCCCTCCCATCGCTTCGCTGCTCCTTGAGGATGGTTGGCTCCGTCCGGAGCTCCATGATCTCCTGCTCCAGCAGGTTCACCTTCTCCCTCAACAGCTCCGACTCATTCCTCTTGCGCTGGAGCTCATTTTCACACACCTCCAGCTCCATTGCCTTGGTGCGAAGGGAATCTTCCATGTCCTGGGTTTTCATCTCCAGTCCCTCCATCTTCCCCCTCAGGTCCTTCAGCTGGGCTTTCAAGCTGAGGATCTCGCTTGTCTTGGCATTGAGATCCATCTGGGAGTCCTTCAACTGCTGCTTCAGGAGGGAGATTTCGCCAGACTTCTGACACACCTGTGGGGGGACACCAACCGGCCAGCGTTAGGGCCACTGCTTAAAAACCACACCCCAAAGTGGTATAAAACCCACCATGTTGCTCACCCGTGCTCCATCCGATTCCAGTCCATGGTGGAGGTAGGAATAGAACCTGGGGGTCCTGGCTGAGAAACCTTCTCTTAGCACAGTTCTACACTACCAGTTGGACTTTTACACCCAGGCACCATCCCTGAATATTGCAAATAGATCAGTGACACCCAAAAATAGCTTCACTGAGGTGAAATTCAGTCCCTAGAGTGGGGCCTAAACTTTGCACTGGGTCTCTGCAGTGTATGTCAGGATCAAGGCTGGGACTGTCAAAGAAGCCTATGGGGGCTAGGCACTCAAATACTACTGTAATTCAGATTTCCAAGGGCTCAGCATCCACAACTTGGGCCAGAATTTCAGAAGTGCTCAGCATCCAATGTGCACCCAAAAACACAGGGCTAATTTGAAAATCTGGCCCTTAAAGGTATGTTTGCACAAGCTTGTGTTGATGGGACTTGTGCCAGCACACTAAAGACAGCTATGTGGACATTGCAACACTGGCAGAGGTTCAGGGGAACTGTCTGAGCTTGGACCCAGAGCCTTGCTCCCAGCTCGGTGTACGCACACCCTGAGATTTTAGTTTCTGGGGTTTTCAGTTTAGCAGCAAATCAACAGAAATATGAAAACAAATCTGCAGATGGGGGTTGGAGGGGGAAGGGCTAATATCAATTTTGATTAGCCGCCATCCTCTAATGTACAGATTAGTCCACCAATGGCTGTGCACATCCATTTGTAACAAACACGTTCACATGTTTCAGTCATGCTGCAGGGAGGAGAATGCTGCTTGAATTTTCAGCAGCTTACCTGTCTCTTTTATTAAATTTTTATATCAGATCAATAAGGAGATTATATAAAACACAGGCAGGCAGTAGGAAGGTTTTAATACTCTGATGAAGTGACCCACGTCAAGTCCAGGTAGTTACTTCACATGTAAGTAAAGCAGCTTTATAGTTCCTTGGGGGATGAGGGGAGAACAGTCTACAGCTGGAAGAATTGTGTGATTGGCTGTTTCATTAACTGAGTTATTTTAACAACAGGGTTTTTTTAAATGTCGTAGTTGTGTCTTTAAATGATGTGAGATGCCAAGATGTCATGAGGGGCACAGGATCAGTCTAAATGAATACATTACAAAGCCTCCACATGCCCAGCAAGCAAGAAAAATGTCTTAAATGGACATATCCTCTGTATTCTGTGCCTACAAACAATGCATCCACACACAACAGATAACTACCTTCACAAATTGCTCAAACACGACAATGTTCACTGCAGTGTATGTGAGGACAGAAAAACAGGCTGGCATCTAGAAAGCCCACTTAATCCAAAGACAACTGGCATTTATTTCAGTGAGCACTGGTTTGGGCCTTAGGTTCTTAAATACTAGAATTCTGGATGCTTCATAAATGCAAGATAGTGTGAAAGAGCTCAGCCACAAAGCATTTGTAGACCCCCAAAAAGGGTAACTGTGCAATCACCTGTTTGCATAGTTACTGCCTTTTGCATGCCTACCTGTGGGTGCAATCTCCTTACTTTCACGTGCATTTTTTTTTTTTGCAGTCACAGCAATTTGGAACCCCCCCCGCCCCCTCACTTGTGTGACTTTAGTGTGTTCAAAACAGAGCACTGTCTCACCTCCCACTGAGTTTCTTCCAGCGCTGGGGCAAAGCTGGTTTTCTCTTTCTCGTAGGACCTCAGCTTGGTCTGCAGCAGGTCTTGCTCCTTCATGAGGTTCTCCAGCTCCTCACGAAGCTGCTGCTTCTCCTTTTGCAACTGGAACACTTGGAGGTGCAGCACCTGCTGCGTCCGCTGCATCTTCTGAGAGGTTTGCTTGAGCTTGCTGTTGCACTTTTGCTTCAGCCCCTCCAGCTCTTCCTTGCAGCGCCTCTGCTTTTCCTCATAGGCCTGGCAGGAGGTGATCTCCTTCTCCTCGAAGCTGCACTGCAGTTCCTGCAGTTCCCCTTCCCTCTCCAGCAGTTTCTGCTCCAGCTCCTGGATGGTGGACTCATCTGTGGAGATGGGAGACCGGATGCAGGAGGCTTTCTCGGGGTGGTGGGCAGCTTTTCCAGGGTTGAGGATCTTGTTGCCACTGTCGGAGAAGGACAGCGCCTTGAGGCTCATCATGTTGCTGTCTTGTATGATGGTGCACTGCGTGATGTTGTGGGCTGAGCCCCCGAAGCGGCTGATGGGCCCCATAGGGGTGACCAGGGGATCCAGCTGGTAGCTGCTGGTGGTGCTGTGGGTTGGGAGGCTGGACATAGAGTTCCTGCCGGAGTCCGACAAACCTCCAGAGCACAACATGGGCTTGAGTTCTTGATCCTTCCTTTTGTCCGGAGGGTGCAGCTGCTGGGAGATATGGCTGCCATTTTCCGGAGAGGAGTGGAGGATCGCGCCTGAGCGGGGGATCACTGGCTTGAAGGCAGTTGGCCTTATAACGCCCTTCTCTGTGCCCTAGAGAGAAGAGAGATTCTGATCAGTGCATACCCAAGGACTTGGATCTTACTCCTTTCTACTTAATCCCTTGTAGGTTTTCTAAGGCCGGGTCCCTGGCAGCTGAGACTGCAGGGGATCCCATAGCACAGCTGAACCCTGCTAGCTGACTCATTGCAGGGCTGCCCCACTTGGGAGGAAAGCGAAGGGACTGAGGAGGGGGGCAGGGAGATCCCCGCCTGTAGAATTGTGCTGGCCTGTGTTCCAGTGACTGGGGGAGTGGTTTTCCCCAGGAACTGAAATTAGAGTTTGAAAATGACTAAATTGGCAACAATGCATGTAACTAGCTGACCACTGGGGGGAAGTTCAGAGTTCCAGAATCAGCTTGGCCTCTAGCCACTCTTCTCCCTTGGGAGCTTCCTTTGCTTCTCCTCCCTGTGCCTCTCTTAAGAACATAACTGCTGTTTGTTCCCAGATGCACTGAAATACCCTGTGTCCGCTGGGTCTAAACAGTGCAGCAGGCAGGGGAAGGGATGTTAGTGGTACCTCAGGCTTCTCCTCCCATTGCTTCCTTGGAACGTGCCCTGGGAAAGATGCAGCTCAGCCAAGGGATAGCTCTCTCTCTCTTGGCTCACCCCAATGAGAGTTGCTGTGGGATGGGAACATGCAGGGGGCAGGGTGAGCATGCAGCAAACCCAGTCACTGAAAAGGAGAATGTGGCTGGCTGGTTAATAAATAATGGTCATATTTGCAGTGATCTCAAGTACCTACCAGAAGGGGGGGGGGGGTTACCCCCATTTTAGACAACGTGGGGAACTAAGGTCCAGAGAGGTTCAGGAACTTACTCAAGACCACGCAGTGACTCGAGGGCAGAGCTGGGCACAGAACCCAGGCTCCCTAAATCTGAGGCTCCTGCTTTCCCCAACAGAGCACACTCCTCTCCCAAAACAGGGAATGGAGCCCAGTACCCTGCGGCTGGTGCAGTCATTTGCACCAGGGCACAGAGAAAACTCCACCCCTCTGATCTCCTAGCAAGTTACACTCAGTGGGCAATGGTGCAAATGGCAACCCAAGGGGCAGGGTTCAGAGCCCAGGAGACCTGATTCACAGGGCCCTGATCTAATCACTAGATCATGGGTTCATAACTGAGGCATTGTGACCATTCTCCCTTTCTTTAGGGCTAGGTGGGAGGGGAGTCCCAAAACTATTTGCCTTGTAACCTGGGATTGTGGTCCAGAGAGTGTTTGGCAATAGCGGACAAGCCATGTTCTTGGGCTGACTACCAGTGGGCACATAGCCCATGTCCTGTAGCACTGGGCCAGTCTTTTAATTATTTTGAACATCTGGGGATCAGGAGCTTTGATTCCTGAGGCAAATGCATACTACTGTTTACACGGGGCGTTGCTTCCTTGCTGGCCTGTGGCCTAGGAGGGATTGTTTGGCTTATTCACAGCAGAGCTCTTCGAGTGACGGGAGCGCTGTTAAAGCCACACTTGGTCATGGAAATGTTTCAGTCCAGGAGTGAAGCCAAGCTGTTTGTAAACTGCAGCTTCTCCAGCGGCACAGACAGGGACCTGCTATCAATCTAATTCCTGGCTCTGGCCCGCAGAGCTTGACTGGAGCGCTCAGCTCCTTTGTAACTAAGTTCTGGTTTAAAGCGTAGCGGCTGCCTTGTGAAAAGCTTCCTCAAGCCTCCTCTTTACAGACTCTTGTGTTTCTCCTTTGTTGTACGTACATATTCCCTGTTACCATAGTATCTGAGCATCTCACAATCTTTTAATGCATTTATCCTCACAACCCACTGTGAGGTAGGACACTGCTATTATCCGCACTGTACAGATGGGGAACTGAGGCAGAGAGAGCCTAAGGGATGTGCCCAAGGCCACACAGGAATTCTGTGGTAGAGGAAGGAACTGAACCCAGATCTCATAACTGCTAAGCTAGCACCCTGAGCTCACAACCATCTTTCCTGTTTTGTAGCTTAGCTCTACACCATGGTTTTATTTCTCTTTTCCTTCACTTTCACTGTTGCCAGGGATGGCTTGCTACTCGCAGGCCTTGGTCATGTGAACAGTGAGCAGCCATGGACCTATCAGAGCTGGGGGAATCCTGGTGGCTTCAGTTCACAGTGGGGTCTGGCAAACCTTTTATTTGGTTTCAGTCCTGCCAGCCTCCTGAGCTTCAATCTGACCTTGAACAAAGGCCGCAACTCCGTGCAAAACTCGGCCCACCCAGCTGAGTTCTACCATGGTTTCTACCTGAAACCTTAAGGCTGCACAGTCACTATGTGGGAGCTATAAACCAGTCCCAGGCTAACTTGAGCGAAGCGTCTCGGGAAACTGCTCTGGGTTTGGAGTTTGTAATGAAATCTCAAACTAAACCATTCTTGGGGTTTGACATTAACAATTCTGCACCTCCCTAGTGGCCTTCAGTTGGCTCGTGGAACTGGGAATTTTGTTTCAGCAAAGTGACTCCAAGTCAACCAGGGGCAGAGTTGGAAATAGAACCCAGGAGTCCTGAGTCTGCTCTAACCGCTGGATCACGCTGACTGTGCACAGCTGCAGCTCCCCTGGCACAAATAGCAGGCTAGCCTGTCTGCACTAAAGGCTTCATTAACGCCACTGACTACCCCACTGGCTGAAAGTGGGGCAACCTCCCAGTTCAAACAAGGCCTTAGACACGGTGTGACTGGTCTCTGTTACTAACCAGTTCCAGCTGATTGGAAAATGGCATCAGTTTCTGGGGAGTGGGTGTGCCAAAGTCCATGCCAGTGGCCCCTGTCTGGCTGCCCAGGTCCCCGCTGGAAAGTGATGTGTAATCCGTCCGGTGGGAGCCAGGGGCTTTCTGGCTGACCTTGATGTAAAAGAAGTCCTCATTCTTGTTGCCTTTGGAGCTCGACTTGTTGTGGCTGGAGTCCTGGGAGAAGCCGAACCTCAGCAGCCCATCTGAATACCTGTTCAACTTCTTCAGGTGGGATGACTTGCGGAGCTTGTACTGGGAGGCCCGGCAGTGCTTGCTGTGGAAGCTGTGGCCGGAGATGAGGCTACTGACGCTCCCCATGATGCTCCTGGGCTGATGGCATGTAGAGGAGAGAGGAGACCCCAGGAGTGTCTTCTACGGAGGCGTCCTGGCTAAGGGCGGAGACCGGTGGTGCTGCAGTCATAGCAAAGATCTCGCTGTACCCAGGAGTTGCAAACCTGCGGGAGACAAGAAGTGAATGGAAGAGGATAGAACAGGGCAATTCAAGTGCATGGGTCACGGGGGGGTTTGGGGGCGGAGGGGGAGTTCTCTGGTCTGTGTTGTGCAGGAGGTCAGGCTACAATGGTTCCTTCTGGCCTTAAAGTCTCTGAATCTAAGTGGCTGGGTCCAATTCCAGTTCCTGCTGGACAAATGTCCACACCACAAAAACTGTCTCCCCCCCTGCCCTTGCCAGGCTCAGCAGAGGGGCCAAGGATTGTTTGGGTCAGAGATTGCAGGTCCCTCTCTCCACTTCCCCAGGTCCAGGCTCTGAAGCACAGAGGGGGTGTGCTCCCAGTGTCCCATGGAGCAAACAGACAGCATGGCAGGCACCCGACATGGTGAACAGGGAGGGGCTGTGGGTGAAGGTACACGTACACGTACGTACGTACGCGCACACACACACACACACACACACACACAGAGGAAATAGCCAGGCTCCCTTCTGGAGCGTTTAGAATGATGTCTAAAGCCTTATCTACACTCAGGAACTGTCCTGATTCGGCAGCTGGTGCAGCTGCTCCAGTGCTGACTGCTAGGGCCAACCCAATTAACTTAGCTGGGGAAAACCTGGGCTTGCTCCAGGGGTCGGCAGTGGCAAGCACTTCTGCGCCTGCATTGACTGCCTACCGCTGGTGGCTGATTTGGGGCTATTCCCACATGTGGACAAGGCCTTTTCTTAGTGACTTGCAGCCTCTGTTTGCCAGAATAGACAAGGGAAGGAGTCTCTAACGCAGCACTGGGGCATTCTGAAAACAAGATGTGTTACCTACAACAGGTCCTAGCCAGCTCTGTGGCTCTTAGCTCCTGACTCTCATTTTTATTGTACTCAGTAGCACCTAAGAGCCCCAGTTATTGACCCAGACCCTGTTGTGCCAGGTGCTGTACATGGTCAAAAATCACATTCCTAAAGCCTGGCCCTCTGCAAAAACAAATTGCTATAATGCAGCTTACACATCCATGGTATGTTGAAGGTAACAGAAAGCAGTATGTGATTTCCTGTCGTGGGGCAGTGGGAAGCTTTCTGTTAGTCATCCTGACAACCTCCTGGCGCGTTCACTGGCCCGTGCTGGAGGGCTGCTATTACCAGATTCCAAGCAGACTGCTGAGGCTTTGTCTCAAAGTACGGCAGAACGTAAATGAAATGGTTCAGCTGCACGTGGGGCTCCTGCGCATCTGTTTGGAGACCAGTGTGAGTGAGCAGAGCGGAGCAACATTTTTGACCCAAACATTTTGTGTGGGACAAACACAGTTTTGAGTCAGCTCAAACCATTTTGTAAATTCACATCCGATTTGCCAAATTGTTTTGGTCAAGGGAAAAAAAAATCCTAAACATAATATCCGAGAGAGGCTAAATGTTCTGTTCTGACAAGGTTTCAAATCAAAATGTTTTTGTTTAGCCGAGCTTCTTGTCTCAACATTTCTTTACATTTTTATTTTTTAAAACCAACAATAATAAAACCTTTATAAAGCTGAAAACATGTTTTGTTTGCCCTGGGACCATTTAACAAAAAAACAACAACTTCAGCATTGCCAGCGACCGCACAATCAGATTTTAGCACAGCTCTGCATATGAGCCACAGTGGAGCTCCTCCCTCTGCCGGGTGCGTGATGCTGTATAACTGGCTGAGGGGATGCTGCAGCAAGAATCAGTTTAAATTCAAATACAGGCTGCTGGCTCAGATGTGGGTTTTCTTCTCTTGGAACCTGCAACGAACAACCTTCCAATCATCAGAGTCTTGTCTGATTCAAGGAAGTTCCCTTCCTGTAGTTAGCACCGCATCTGCCTCTGTCCCTGAAATATTCACTATGCCATTGCAAACACTCATCCTCTGCCTCAAAAGGGTTAGTGAAACTAACACTCATCTAGCATCTTTTAGTCAAGGCTCTCAAATCTCTGTGCTTGCTTGTCCTTTTCTTTCATTTCCCCCACCATTTTTCAGGATCAGCATCATGGACATATTTCCTCCACAAGCAACTGCTCTTCTCCTGCTTTTATATATATAATACACACACACACACACCCCGTTGGTGAATGCACGGCACACACACACACACCCTTGTTGCAGGATCTTAAACACTATATCGATGAGAACGAATAGGACGCTTCCAGAGTCATCAGAATCACTGTTCAGCAGCCAGTCCTGCTGGGCCCCTCTATTAACTTTACAGCCCAGCAGGCCTGCCCTTTCATCTTGTTCACTTGCGGGCACTTAATGCAGCCTGACTGAAGTCCTGCTGCCTTACAGTCCTTTATCGGTTTTCCATTATTGTCTGAGATGGTGTGAGTGCGTGTGTCCGTGTCTGCACATTCGTATGTGTGAAGGGATGTACATGCATGAGCGTGTAACTGTGTGTGGGAATGCATGGGGTCCGTGGGCATGACCGGGTGTGTTCACAAGTGTGAACGTGAGAATGCAAGGTGCAAAGGTTTTGTCAATGCCTGCATGTGCATGAAAGCAAGTTTATATAAGTGTGCAGGGTGAAGAAGCCACATCGTAGCCAGGGGCATTGTTTGCTTGTAGCCTGCTGGCATTCCCTCCATCCCGGTTACAAAGAACAGTGACTGAAAGGACAGTGGCTGAGGAAGAGACGTACAGGGTATGTGTACGCTGCCTTGACCTGTGTCAGCTGGCTTGGGACAATAAAATTGCAGTGTAGGTGTTCGGGCTCCGGTGAGGGGGCGAGAGCCCGGGCCTGAACATCTCGACTGCCATTTGACAGCCCTCCAGCCTGAGTCTCCCAAGCCTGCGTCAGCTGCCAGAGACCAGCCATGGCTGCTTTATTGCAGTGTAGACATACCATAGAAGGGCTTTTCCCTGGTGGTGAGGAAGGCTCTGCTGACCTCCCACAAGCTGCCTGAATTCCCCGGAGCTGGAATCTCAAACTCCCTCGCTTTGTGGCATGGTTCCCAGAGAGCTGGATGCTATAAGCCTCAGGCTGGAGTATCTCCAAAAAAGGTATATTCCACCCTCTCCTTGGGCAGCCTTTTCCCTTGCCAAACTGTCCTCGCAGCTTGCGCACTCACCTCACCATTTAACCTTCGCTTCCCCTGCTGCAGCTGAAGCTCACGGACTTCTCCTGTTCCTGCTGCCTGAGGGCTTGGCTGCACTGCAAAGTTAAGTCGAGTTATAACGGGCGTAGCCCCGAACGCGAGTCCCGTCCATATCTAAAGAGCCTTCATTCGAGTCTGGTGGTGTTAACATGAGTGAAGAAGAGGTCAGGGCTATAGGCACAGCAAGTCAGCTGTTAACACAACCACTCTGTCGCGTGGATGCAGGCTGGTGCCAGGAGTCCTCCAGTGCTGTCCCACAATTCCACCCATGAGCCCAGAGAGGACAGAAAGATTCTCCCACAATGCCCTGGGAAAGCATTCCCAAAGCAGCTCAGCGTAGCGCAGCGCTAAGAATGGTGGGCCGAGTCCCTGGAAGTCTTAGCAGCACCACACAGGAGCGAGTGCAGCGCCGGTGCGGACACAGCCGCTGGGTGTTATTTGGCAGACTGGCCGCGCTCGCTGGAATTAGCCCAGCTCCAGAGGAATGACGGGAGTGTAGAGAACATGAGTTCGCTCTGCGGGGCAGACAGACCCCACGGAGACCAACTGGCCCCTGGCCCCTTTGGGGATTTGCAGGTAGTTCTCAGCTCTCCCCTCAGACGTCCAAATCAAACTGTTTTCAAGTAAGGCTGATGCCACTTGAAACAACTTCTTGAATGCAATGCACTCTGGGATACCCCTCTGCAGTGACAAGGCCAGTGCAATGCCATTTCTCCTAGACTTCAAGGTCAGAAGGGACCATTGTGTACGGTGCCGAGCGCAATGAGCTGTGGGTCCATGACTGGGACTCTTAGGAACCACGGTAATATAAATAACAGTAAGAGCTCTTTTGACATGCTCATTCATTTTTCTCACTGAACTGGCACCTACTCTGGGAGGGTTGTGCCAGCAGCTCTACTCGGCCAGCTTTTAAAAGTAGACAAAGCTCTGCCCTTCGGGAAGGCATTTAAGCTGAACCAAAAAAACAGCCACACGTCGTGGAATAAGTGTGTCCGCTGGGGACAGAGTCCTGAGAACCAGCAGCTGAACCAGCACTCTGGTTACTGACAGAGGAAAGGTGTACTAATGACCAGGCTGAGGAGACCTAACGAGCTAATTAAGCCATTAACTGGGGGAGTAGAAGAGAACACAGGAAGGAAGTGCTAGGGGAAGAGAGAGGGCACGGGAGTGAGCAGACAGGGTGGGTCAGAGTAAAGGCGATCTCCAGGTGGAGAGATGTCTTCCCTTCTCTCCTTTGGATGAAGGTGTTGTGAAGCTGCATAATGCTATTGATGGACTAGGACTGTACAGGGGGTGGGGTGGAGCACTGTAAATAAACTTCAGGCAGATACCTACAAAGGGGAGCGGTCAGTAATTAGAGAAAACAGGAGTGGGGGAGCATGCCCCCATTACAGGGATCGTAGCAGTATAGGTTGTAAAGCTTTCCCATGATGACAAAGCTTAAGAAGAGGGAAGAACATGGTCAAACTGAGTTGCATTTGGAACTGGCATGTCCTTGAACCCTGAAAGTACAGTATATGATCAGCCCTAATGGTTATCGTGCCTTCTTTACAGTCATGCTTAGCCAAGCTAGACACATTCAGCTCTTTAAATCTCTCCTCCTAAGTCAGCCCCTTGCTCCCTGAGCTCTCTCCAGTTTTCAATGCTTCTTTTAACCTACCTCAAAGGGCTGTTGTGAGGCTTAATTACATTTAATGTCTGTGCAGCACTTAGGAAGATGAGAGGAATTATATATGTGCTAAGTATTATTATTATTATGGTTTGGAGGTATGCAGAGCTGTATGCTAATTCCCTTTGCTAGAAAAACAGCTCTTCAAAGCCACTGTGGCACTTGGTTCCCCACAGCAGGGGTATAATGAAGATGTACCCTCTAGATAATTCAAGGGTTGGGTGGAGGGAAGGGGGGGGGCACAGGTTGCTGGTGGGCAGAAATTAGGGCATAATCAAAATGAACTAAATTCAGAGTCCATGGGAAGAAACGACTGAAAGGGAAATTGTTTGGTGGCTGAGTCATTCTAGCAGGGTGAACAATCGGAAGCCATTCTGCTTCCCACTGCTTGCTAAAAGCTTTTACGCTCCAAGCCCTGGGTGTTAGGGTCACCTGTCTTTACCCCTCTGGCTGTGCATAAGTGCCAGAATCCCACCACTGAACAACTTCCTGGGCGTTGCAGGAGGGACTTGTCTTTACACAGGAATGAAAGTATACGCTACTCCCCACAAAGAAGAAGAAGAAAAAAAAAGACAGACAGGTTGCATGCAAAGCAGATGCACACACATCCCTCATGAGACTGCGAGGACAGGGTGGAGGGCTGCTTGGCATTGCTGCACAGTGCTGTGACAACACTGTGAGGGATTTCCGGACAGGGACGTCCCAGGCAAAGTATGAAAGACACCTAGGCCTCTCTGCCTGGGATAATATAAAGCACATGGCTTTACTGGCACACAGTGAGGAGAGCAATGAAGAGTACTGTGTTACCCAGGGGCCATTTCATAAGTGCACCTTCTAACAGAGGCAAACTCAGCCCTGTCCCTACCTGCTGAGCTGGGGAAGGTGCTCTTCTAGATCACCCAGCAGGCTGCTGTGTATGGAACACAATAGCCCTGGTTAGATTCTTTGCCATAAAAAGGGGGCTCCCTTTTTAGATGGCCACATGGGGCTGTTAACCGTGGGCTGCTGTGAGTCTTGGCTGTTCGCCTAATCCGTCAGCCTCTTCTTGAGGGCTTTGTCCAATCTGCTTTTAAATGTTCTAAGCCAAGGTCCCTCACAGCCTTGGGGAAATTGTTCCACAGCCTGGTACAGTTTGTTTTTCCTACATTTTCTTGTACTCAGTTGCATCCTTTCATTCCTAGTGAGACCTCCGTGCACCACGCTAGAAAACTCCTCTCCAGCCTAGATGTTCACTGCAGGCCCTTTTCATGCCCCTGTGTACCCAAGCTAGACATACAGCTCTTTTGATCTTTCCTTGTCTGTCAATTTCCCCAACCCCTTAATCACTCCTATTGTTCTTCTCTGAGTGATTTCCAGACTGTCTAGCACATCTCAAGTGCTGAGAATTAGACACTGTGTTCCAGGTATATTTAACTTGTACCAGAGTTATGGAGAGGGATTATTATATAAAGGTTGAGAAAAATCCAATTAACTTTAACTTTATTAAATATCACACACACACACACACACACAGATTGTCATGAGCCAGGAGAAGTGGATTCTACATCCAGCCCTGGGTTTTTCTAAGTTTCAAACTCTTGGTCCTTATAAACCCAAGAGAGGAAGAACCCCCACAGCCCAAGAACTCAGAATATTCACTCTAATGCCTATATCTATTTGGGGAGATTAACGGAAATAAGTAAGAGCCAAGACCTACACACTGGAGTTTTTCTCTCCTGGCTGTGATACATCCAGGCAACCAATTTTGGGCTCATTCAGAGTTTACTGATTAGGAGAGGTAATATGTGTGGAGGAGGGTAATTTGCCACAGGGCTTAGGAGAACTGGTGCAGAAATTCACTGTGTGTGTGTGGGGTGGGGGGGGGCACTATGCCTGTGTGTGTACGTGGCAGGTAGCAATCATAGAGTGAAAACCTCGCAACACAGCTATCGCCTTGGCAGAGCAAGACATCAGGCAAAACAAGCGAAGGAAGGAGATAAAAGCAGCCATCATACTTACAAACATAGGCTGAGATTTTTCAAAGGTGCCTAACAGATTTTGATGCCTTAAACTTAATGGGAACTGAGTGTCCAAATCTCCTAGGAACCTATCCAACCCATGGAGCGCAGGCCAGGCTGAAAGAGAGAAAGCTTTGACTGAAACACACATACACACTCTCTCTCTCTCTCTTCTAAAAGGACTGGCTACTTGCTAAAATTTCTGTGGTACCCTTGAGCCAACATTCTCAGTGTGCTTTGTGCATATCAGTAAAAGAAGCCTCATCATATTCCTATTTTACCGATAGGCAGACTAAGGCAGATGTTTAGGCCAACAGTTCCCAAAAAATGGCCTCTGATTTTGAATGCCCAGTTGGAGGCACCATGGGCCAGATTTTTAAATCCTCTGCAGTGCTAGGTGAGCTGTGGCCACTTAAAAACCAGACCCCAAGACCTTTCAAGCAGGGGACCTGTAAATGGAAACACCCACAGTACGAGGCCACTTTCGCCGTAAGGGGCTTGTGCCAGGTGACAGAAGTCAGTGGCAGAGCTAAGAAAAGAACCAGCAGGTACCGATTCCAGGGCTGTGCATTAAAGCTGCTTGTTTTGCCTTTCCTTGCTCAATTTCTGGTGCATCTCTGGGAGATGGTTAAGAGCGTGTGGGAGCTGCTGGGACTTTCCAACAGCTCAGCAAGAAACATTTAAATAATTCTCATCCCTCCTACGCTCCTCTGAAAGTTGGTTCCCCCCCCCCCTTTTCATTTAAAAACTAACATTTGAAATATATGGAGGAGTCTGCACTCCTTGTGCTTCATTAACATAAAATAAAGGGCCTGCAAACTGACAGGCTGCAGAGAATTCAGAGCAGGAAAAGAAAGCCAGTCTCCTAAGATAATCCTATTGTGGCTAGGGCTTGGAAAAAGAGGGGTGTGTGTGTGTGTGTGTGTGTGTGTGAAAGAGAAAGAGATGCTGAAAGTGTGGTATCTGTATGTGTGTTGGCAATGGTGTGTGAGTGCATGAGTGTGTCTGTTTCTGTGTGTGATGATGAATCTGTGTGTGTATACATGTGTATGTGATGGAAACCATATGTGTACGTGCTGTGTGTGTTTTTGTGAGTGTGTAGCACTATCAGTGTGAATTTCCGGTGTGTGTTCTGTAAGGGTGAGTGGTGAGTCTTTGATGCTGAGAGTGAGGTGTGGGGGTGGGGGGTGGGATGTCTCTAACTGTCAATGTGAGCATGTCCGTGTGCTGCTGGGTGTCTATTGTGTCTTTGTGTGTGTTCTCCATTAGCAGGTGAGGAGAAGTTTGTGATATGAGTGCATGGTGTGTCACTGGGCATATGTTTTCCCATTTCAGTGTGTGTGTTTGTGTGTTGGTTCTAGGCAAGAGTGAGATGTGTATGTCTGCAGCAGTTTCTGATGAGTGTGTGGCATCTCTGTCTGTGTGTGTTCGTGTCAGTGTGTGGCGTCCGTGCGTCTGTGATGTATCTGCTCATGTCTGTCTGCCAAGAGCCAAGGAGACATGGGAAGGGTGGAGAGGCCAGGATGGGAGCCGTCATCACAGCCCCACCATCGTGTTAAACTCCCCTTGAGTCATTAACTTTTATGACAGATTTCAGAGTAACAGCCGTGTTCGTCTGTATCTGCAAAAAGAACAGGAGTACTTGTGGCACCTTAGAGACTAACAAATTTATTTGAGCATAAGCTTTCGTGAGCTACAGCTGAAGTGAGCTGTAGCTCACGAAAGCTTATGCTCAAATAAATTTGTTAGTCTCTAAGGTGCCACAAGTACTCCTGTTATTTTAATTTTTATGAGTGCTGCAGGTTCCAACCATCTCCGTTCCAAGCCCGTGGCCTCGCCTGATTCAAGGGGTTAAACACCATGACATTAAAATGCAGTTCACCCTGTCACTTGCCAACTGACAGGGACAAAATAAAAGAAAAGACGTGAGCCTCCCCCCGGCCCTGCCACCTCCTGGTAAATTAGCCTTGCAGCTCCTGCTTGCTCTTTTGTATCTGCTGGTTGGGTTGTGAGTGCCCTGTGGGGAGGGGGTAAATACACAGCACGGGCCCAGCCTTGGTCAAATGTCATTACCAATGCATTACATGTCAGAGCAGCTCTTGGGGACAGAATGCAGGGACCCATCAGCAGAGCCGGAGCATTGTGATGCAAATAGGGGCTGGGCTCGCACAGTGTGCAGGGGGGCCTATGACAACAGGGCTGGGCTGAACAAAGAGATTATATCTTTGCCATAGGGTATGGAGATCAGGGTGGGGACAGATTCGGCGCTGGCATAACTGGGGTGCAACCCCACTGACTTCATTAGAGACAGTCCTGCTTACATCAGGGATGCATCTGGCCCTGGGGCTTTGTGTGCGCAGCAGGGTGAGCTGGTGATTCAATGGCAGAGCTTAGAGGCAGGTCGCTCTGATTGTGTCTGGCTAGATGACCCTTCAGGAGATTTCAAGGGCCTGTTTAACGAAATCAATTGAGGCAGAATGATAATGGGCCATATGTGGGGGTTTGTTATAAGGTCCCTGCTGTGCTCATGTCCCTGTGTTACTGAACTGTACTGGGACTGTAAAGAGAGATGTGCTAGCATTAATCTGTATGACGGTAGCACGTATAGACCTCAGCAGAGGTCAGGGTCCCATTGCTCTGATGCTGTACAGACACACAGGATACGTCCACACTTACCCCATGTTTCAGCCCACCGATCACCCCCACCATCCACATACGAAGCCCTTAAGTACCTGGTTATATGTGCTTTGAGCCCACCCCCGCAGGATTATGGGTTAGAGCCTGTGCTTTGCTTTAAGGCATGTGCCAACCTGCCCATTTTGCGGTGAGGATGCAGCTAAAGCATGCGTAGCTGAGGTCATGTTTACCTAGTCCTCCAATGTCATCCCACAATTCCACAGAACTCACTTCCCACTCACCTCCAATGCACCAGAAGCTATCTGTTTATATACACTTCGCTAGTGTTGAACCCTTCATTCCAGGTGGCCTGCTCCGTGTTCTGCACAGCTCAGCCTTACCAGGTACTGCATACTGTTAGCTATCCAGGAGAGCACATCAGGGTTCAGAGACTCTGCCTGTCCCGAAGCAATTACAATATGGACAAGCCAAACAAAAGGTGGGAGGAAGGAAGGGTTATTGTCTCCATTTTACAGATAGGAAATTGAGGCACAAAGAGACTAAGGCCCAGATTTTTAAAGGTATTTAGGCACCAAACTTCCCATTGAGTTCAAAATCAACTTGAAATCTGGGTCAAAAACTTGCCGCAGATCACACAGAGTCTAGGGAGTTTGTGGCAGAGCCAGGAAGTGAATCCAGATCGCCTGGGTCTCAGGCCACCCTTCCTTCCTACTGGCAGCATTACTGACACTGCTATTTTGATGGGGAGGATATTTCCGGGATCAGACCATTTATTCACAGCTTGTGGAATGCTAACTAATTTCTGGCAAGAGGAATCCACAGGGCCATCAGACTGACTCCCCCATTTATCACACTTGACAAAGTTTCAGAGGGGGCTAGGGCTTGTAGGAAAGAAAATGCCATCCACTGCAGTCACACTAGATGACTGTCTAGAGACTGAGAGAGAATCCCTAATTCCCTGTGGGGGGTGGAAAGAAGGAATGGAGTAAGGTAAAGTAGTCAGAGCACAGGTCTGGGAGTCAGGACTAGGCCCTGAAGAGTCTCTTGTGACACTCAAAACCAGGGGGAAAAACACCTTCTGGTTTTCGGTATCACCACAAGCTTAAAACTCAGGCCAGGTCTGCAGAGATTCCAAAGATGCTGAGCGAATCTGGAGGTGACTGATGGTTTCATTCCAAAGCAGAAAAACTCCATTGTCTGGCCATATGCTCTGCAAAATTCAAAGCAAAGCACCAAGAAGTGCAACCTCTGCACGGATCTAAATCACAAGAGGAGTGCAGCGTGATCACCTGGGACAAACCTTGCTGCATTGCACACCAGGCTGCTATTGCCAGTTCTGACACTGACTCACTGTGTGACCTTGGGGCCATCTTTCTGCACTTCCATTTTCCCTGGATAAAATGGGGATAATGACAATGAGGAAAGTCCTTGTGAGACTTCAATTAATGTTTGCAAAATGCTTTGACATCCTAAGTGCTAGGGAAGCGCAAATACATTTTTATACTAAGTAACTTGAATAGAATGGAATGGGTTTTTTCATAGGCAGGGAGAACGCTGCAGTCTCCCCGTTAAATGAAAGAGTGCGATAGGACCTGCAGGAAGGAGGGGCATGAACAGACCAACTCTTGCCTTCGCAAGAAAAGAAAGAAAAAAAGATCACATTCCACATTCCTTTCCAAAATCCAGTCATGTCAACCCTGCCACCCTCCCAGGGGGAGGCAAATCTCTCCCCTCCAGGCTTCTTTCTGGGTGGATTGAAGGAATTCAGTCTTATCTCTTCACTGCTCCTTGAAGTGTACTTGCTTTGAAGCCATTTGCCCATACAGCTTGTCACCTCTTCCTTGCTAATTTTCACACGCTCCCTCTCCCTCTGTTTACAAGCTGATCCAAGTAAAGTGTCTCTTTCCAGCCTTCCTTCTGTGTTTATACCATTCTCATCACCTCGGTGTGTCTCCCCCTCTCCCCTCTACTTTCTCTCCTTCATTATTAGTCATCATTCCCATTACAGAGCAAGTAAGGATCCCAGCTAGTGGTCAGAGCTGTGCGCACACAAGACAGACGGACCCTGGCCCCAGCAGCTCACAGGCTAGGATCTCTGGGGCGCTCTCTCACCAGGTGATGCTCCCCATGTTCCAGCTGACAATCAGTAAAGGGACAAAGATGGAGCTCTGAGTGGCGCTTGGAGAATCTGACCCCCGGCAAAATGTTGCCAATTATCATAGTGACAAGAACAAATATTCTATCCAGGGCATCTGACTTACGTTTCCATCAAGAGATGGACTGACCGAAACCCTGAAACTGACCAACCTCAAACGTTTCTTCTAGGAGTGGGATCGAAATTTCATACCTGGCACAGGTCAAACCGCAAACGTCATAGCCCGGAACTAACCCCCGCAGAGCTAGACGATTGATACCAGCTGAGGACCTAGCCTTGGCCTCCTGTGTGCAAGGAGGGTTTCTATTAGTCTCCTATAATTTTACTGCTGGTGTTCAGAGAAGGTTCAGGGAGAGCACAGACCTTCTTTCCCAGATGGAGGCAGGTTCTTAGAAGCCTGCTAATTTCAGCCCTCCACAGAAGTGGTAGCAGTAGCACCGAGTGCCCCATCAGCAGCCCCGACCCTTGCCCGTCCCCTGTAATCTTCACCCTAATTGTGCTAATGGGAATGAATTCAAACACCGCCCTTGCAGGCGCCATCCTTTTGGTGTTCAGTCTTGGTTCCGCGCTGTTGAAGGGCCCCATTAAAGGCATTCATTCACGCTAGTTCATTGTCCCCATTCATTCATCGACATTCATTGGGATCATTCTAATCGCAGGCCGTGAGTGAATGGAGTCGGGGAGTCACAAAGCGTGCACATGTGTTCCGTCCTGATTTGCCATTAGTGAAGGGGGACACTTCAGATGAAGAATAACCAGCCTGAATTGCATGTTACATCCACTCTAATAGCCTGGGAGTCCATCACACTGAATGCTGAATTCACACCCACTGGCTGCTGCTTATTATTGAAGCTGGCAGTAGGCTTGGCACGGAGTTCAGTGGGCTTGATGCCAGTGCAACACGACTCTGTTGTACCATGTCTTGGCAGTGACCGTGGGCAGCTGAGGCCATACCCTTGCTCAGGAGATCCTGCTGCCTGCCCAGTAGCTAAAGATGTATTTGCCCAAATAGGAAAAATGGGACAGAAGTGAAGGATGACAAGGAATCTTTATAAAATCTGACCTTGGGCACTGTCTCGTTGTGCCAGTCAGAGATCAGGCAATGCTTGCATGAAGAAGCTCCTGCCTAAGCTAGAGTCCTCTGATTGCAGGCAGCACTGAGCTCAGGATCAGATTCCTAACTCCTTTAGGCTCCTTTGAAAATCTAAGCCATTATGCGAAGGTGCTCAGTGCCTGGCTTGGGTCCTGATCCTGCAATTGGATGCATGCAGATGGGCCCGCTCCACATGGGCATAAAGGTTCACTTGTGCAGAGCCAGTTGTGGGCTCGGGGCCTTGCTTGGTTAGTACTGGAAGAAACCCCCGCTCTCATATTCAGTTTCTTCTGGTTCCTGGCAGAGGCGCCATGAACTAACTCACTAGTCCCTCACCATGGAGATGTGAGAGCCAGCGCTGTCTAGCCTCAGAAATAAAGGGGTGGGGATATTTTGGGTGATGGTGGGGATTTCTGCATTGGACATGGATAGGAAATCTCCACCGAGAAGGTGCACGTAACTGGAATAGGTAATGTCAGTGGGACAGAGGTGTGGGGATCCCAGAATGGGAATAGCTAGGGCACTGCTGAT
This sequence comes from Eretmochelys imbricata, assembly GCF_965152235.1. Taxonomy (NCBI): domain Eukaryota; kingdom Metazoa; phylum Chordata; order Testudines; family Cheloniidae; genus Eretmochelys; species Eretmochelys imbricata. Next base: position 4,547,117 of record NC_135597.1, read on the forward strand.
GAGGGATTGCAGTGCTGGGTGTGGGGAGTCCAGGACTGGGGAAACAGAGAGGGCTGCAGATCAGGTATTGAGGTGCTCTGGTAGAGCTCTGTCTGGGGAGCCCCGGACTAGAATAAGAGGGATGGCTGCAAGTCAACAACTAGGCACACTGGCAGAGCAACTTGGAGAGGAAACTGACTCAGCACCTGCCTCTGCTGTGCCTGGTTTTAAACTGCCCCCCACCCCCACTTTTAAAAAAAAAACAACCATGAAAATTCCCATTATGGGAGAGCCCTACAGAACGTAATAGCGGATTCTGTCCTTGCTATGGAATAGCTCACGAACGTACAGCAAGGCTCTCATTCACAGGAAAGACTATATGGGTCAGATCCTCAGCTGCTATAAATCAGTGTCGTCTGGCTGACTTCAGTGGAGTTACGCCAGCCTACACCAGTGGAGGATCAGCCCAATGGGTGCTCAGAATAATTTCTAAAGAACCCCACTGCATTTCTATAGACCCCTCATGCTTTAATCCCTGTGACATTTTACAGGACTTTCCTATCAATCAATAACATGAGCAAATATGTTTTTGAAATGCAGTTTATTATTATTTTCCCTCCCCAGTTAGAGAGGGACCTAGAAGGGAAATAAACCAGGAACAGTTAGAGCTGGTGGCTAAAATGCCCTAGCTGCAGCTAAAGGGCATTGTCCCCAGAAAGAGCTGAGCTTAGCACAGGCAGGCTGTAAGGTGCTCCGGGCAGGTAAAGCCCCCAGGAAAGTCACGAGATGGACGAAATGACCTAGTTGGATAGGGACGGACAAGGAGGGATCCTCTTGGGGAATCTACGGCTGAGCTGCTCCTGATAAGATTAATGAGCTCGGCTGCAGCCCGCCCCGCCCCCGGGGTTAAACAGATTGTCCCTATGCTGCCTGCTGTAGCTGACCCTTTGCACTCTCCCTGGCTTCACTGGAAGATGAAAGGGTTTGTTCTCACACTCGGAGACTCCTGGTGGGCGTGTGGCACTCTACTGAAATCCAGCCTGCTCCCCGATGTCTATCAACTCAGCCCCATCTGTGGTCACCTGGTACCCTGCACCTTTGATCTCAGTCACACAGGTGTAAATCCATAGGTGCTGGGAGGGCTGCCGCACCCCCTGGCTGGAAGTGGTTTCCATTATATACAGGGTTTACAGCTTGGTTCAATGGCTCATAGACCCTCCACTATAAAAACTGTTCCAGCGGCCCAGTGTAAATCCATTTACTTTAATGGAATCACTCTTGATTTACATCAGCGTACATGAGATGAGAAGCAGGCCCCATGTGTACAGGGACACTTGCTCAGGTTCACCTTCATTTCCATCAAGCCTCACGGTCTTACCAGTCCCAATAGCTGCCGTTCCTCAGAGACTGCCCATCGGACCCCTTCTCTTTGCCCTGCAGCAGCTGGGCTTGCACCAACCAAGCATTAGGATTAACACAACCTTAGCTAAACTGCCAGAGATGGGGACTAGACTGTGTGTTTCCTTCCCCCTACTTAAAAGTGGACAAAGTGGACCCTCCCTGCCACCTTTCCCATCTGCTGGGGAATCCTGTACTGCCATGAATTGTTGAATAAACATGAGATAGCATGCAAACAATCCTTGCCCCAAGAGCTGCTTGAGTTCCTCACAGCTAAGACCATCTCTGAGCCTTATAATTGCTACAAATCCACATGGAGCAAGCAGGATTCCAGAGGCTTGCTTTTAGCTGAACACAGCAAGTCTGGGAAGGATTTGATTGCCCTGCAGGAGGTGTTGAACAATGCAGGGAATAGGTGGCAAAACAACAGTTGCCTAATTTGCTCAGTTCCATCTCCCCTCCATGGCCAGTGGTTAGAAATGGGGTAATTAAAGTCAGGCCATTTCCTGCAGGAGGGTGGATTGGAAAAGCAAACATTTCCAGCATGCTATGCCTGCTCTGAACTGCATCCAGGCTCCCTTTGACTTTCTCTCAATGGAACAGAAAACACTGTTTTCAAAGCCAAGCCATCCTTCATTTGCAAAAATAAAATAAATAAAATGATTTCCATCCTTGAAAAGCAGAGCACAGGCTCCTGACTCTCCCCCCCCCCCAACCCCCCACCCCACACAGCTGCGGTATTGTTACATAGCTGCACACAAAGGATCAAGATGTTATTGTTACTGGGAGCTGTGCTTGAAAAGTTCCAATCTTCCCTCCTACTAGAAATATACCTTGCCTTCAGTGTCAAATAACATGGGTGACAGCGGGGTCATGTTGCATTCCAGAGGGAAATAAACATATGGTCAGTGCTCTGAAGAATGGGCTGACTACTCGTGGATGCAGGTGTAATAAGGACAGCCATTGTGCAAGCTTCCCCTACGTTGCGCTGCATTTCAGTCCTCAGCAACATCTGCTATTCTTGTCCTCGGCCCCAATGCATCTCAGTTCTGACCCATAGCACTCTTGTGCCCCATACATAGCTCTGCGAATGTCCTGCCATCCTATCCCACGGCATCTCCAATCCCGGGACCCCATATAAATTCACCAATGCCCCTGACTCACAGCTCTGCCCCAATCCAGTTCTGGGATCCTCACCAGACAAAATGACATCACATGGAGTGAGGCAACCCAGGATGCAACACTAAATGCATCAAGGTGCTTTTCAAACATCCTCATGAATCATGAAAGGCAGTTAAATTTTGGGCTTTGGGGCTCAAGCCATTCTCTGACAGAGATCTGGACGAGACCCACGCAAGGGGGCAGACAGCCCCACATCTGCTACTCTGGGGTTCTTACACCTTCCTCTTAAACAGCTGGTGCTTCAAAAGTCAGGAGGCTGCACTAGCTGGACCTTGGGTCTGATCCAGCCTGGCAAATCCTTTGTGCCTCATAAAGCCAGAATCAACAGCTGCAGTCTACATGGGGCAATGCTGCCAACATGACGACAGTCTGCCCAAATACTGTCCATTCATTATTTCTTTCCTACATTATTTATTTACTCTTTTGATGCTCTGTATTGCAGTAGCACCCAGAGGCCCCCCGTCAGGAACTGGAGTCACACTGTACTAGGCGTTGTACGGACCTCGAATGAAACCCTGTGCATCCCCCGAGAAATAATGTCTGAATAAAGCAAAAAGAGAGGCAGAGCCGGAAAAACAAGTGGCCCAAAGAATCCAATCTACTCTCAGCCTCATTTTGTCACATGAATCTCCAAACCTCATCAGCGATTTAATGCCAGAGCACGGTGCACACACGTGTCATATCAGTCATGCTCCCAGCACAAAGGAAACGTGTATGAGCCATAGCAAAATATTCCCAGGGTGGTGATGGTGGGGAGATCTTTTTAGTTTATTTAATTCCTAAGAGCATCTGGCTTTTCTCACTAATGAGTGACTCATACTGACATTAAAGTGTCGCTAATTGGAAACTTAGCTTTGAATCTCCTCTTTTCTCTCACAAGTTTGCTGAATTTTTGGAGATTCAGGGTTCAAACCTGCAAGGCACTGAGTGCCCCCAATCTCTATTGAAGTCAGAAGATGTTCACGGGCTCTCTGTCTGTAAGCATCGGCGCCGACTCTGGGCTGGAGCACTCAAGGGGAAAAATTGGTGGGTGCTCAGCACCCACCGGCAGCCAAACTCCCCACCCCAGCTCACCTCCCCCTCCAGCTCCTCCCCTGAGTGTGACGCGTTACGCGCTCTCCCCCCCAGCAGAAGAGGAGAAGTTGGCACCTATGCCTGTAAGAAATTCATGCTCTGCTGATTTCAGACACAATTTATTAGATAAGCTACAGGCAACAACAGGGAGCTGGGACTAGGACCCTGATCCTTCAAGTTCACAGGGCTCTAACCTTTGGATAACAATCTCCCCTGGTTGTGAGCTGTACCCAGGTCACCTCTCTTCCCATTACAAGTTCCTGGGAGAGATTTCTGCATAGTCCCCAATAGGTGTTCCAGCCACATGGTGACATAGAATCCCTAGCAATGAATAGCTCTTAGGGGTGTTGGTGGTAGGCAACAGTTCAGGAAGGGTTAATGAGACATAACATGGCTTGTTGACTGACAGTCACACCCACCACCTTTCCTGGAGCCTGGCCAACACTTAAAGTTTAACCTGACCTAGCTACAGAGCTCAGAGGTGTCAAAAATACACGCACTCCTGAGCACTATAGCTATGCCCACCTAACCCCAGAAGCAGCTAGGCTGATGGAAGAATTCTTCTGTCAACCTAGCTACCGCCACTCAGTTTGGTGGATTACCTACACGGATGGAAAAAACCCTTTCCGGAGATGCAGGAAGCATTTGCATGCCTGCACTCTAACAGCGTAATTCTGGCACTGCAGCTCTGCTGCCGTAGCTCCCAGAGTGTTGTAGACATAGCTGGGATGTGTACCCTCCTAGCTGACAGATGCAAAGTGATTGTTCTCTCTCCAGGAGGAGGGTGAACGGGACCTCGTATACCCAGCACTGGTTATTTTTGGGTCCTGGAACAGTGCGAGGCTGGCAGCTGATGCCGAGGTGGGTGACAGCTGAATGCCGAGCGCGGCTTTCACTTCAGATCCGAAAGGCACTTTTCACTCATCTATTTCTGAATCAATAAAACATGATCTGCCAAGATGGAAAAAAACCAACCCCCAAAAAGATGGTTGAAAGGGTCTGCCTTGGCCCAGGCTCTAATCAGCCCCCAGAACGTCACTGCAGGGTGTTCTTCTGTGCTACCTCTGCCTCTGAGCCATGCTTAGGAAGCAGGAAAGGACTATCTCTTGTCCTGTGCTTGTACAGTGCCTAGCACAATGGTCCATGACCAGGGCTCCTAGGTGCGATGGTCATACAAATAATTAACAACAATCAGGGAGAAAAGTGAAGGGCTCAGAGCTGGAGTTCAGCTGCATGGCCAGAGGCCTGGTTTCTTAGCTGAACTATCCAGACCTCTCTAAAGCTGGAAGTCACATGGAAAAGGGTTCCCAGATGGGACTCTAGGTACTTTCCGTTTCCTGATCCCACCAGAAATGCCACAAAGTCTCCCTTCCTTGTGGCCCTTCCAAGACCAGTCTTTGGAAGTGGCCAAGCCCTAATATATCCAAAAAATGGGTGACCCCATCCCTGCACACCACCTGGGTAACTGCTGCCTATGGAGGAGAAGTTGTGAATACCTTCCTGACCTCTGAAGTCCTATCAGCTAATGCCCAGAAGCATGGATTTGATTTTCCCACACTGGCCCCGTTTCCTGCATAAGCTCTAGCAGCTTGTAAAACAACAAGCAAAAGTGCCTGAATGTATCGGGAAATGTAAAGATAGCATCATGTCAACAGCTGTCATGATGATGTAATATTGCAGGGGTTAAAACGCCAGAGCCTTCTCTACACTAGGGCTCCTGCTATTGCTGCAACCAGTGGGAAATTTTAGGAGACAACCACAGTGTGGGCAAGGTAGGGAGGGGTAGAATTTGCCTAGGATCAGACAGCAGCAGAGCCAGAAACAAAACCCAGGTGCATCCCAAATTTCCAACTTAACCACTAGATAGCGTGGCCTAGGAAAACAATGCAGTCCTCCCTAGCCCTGCTATCTACGATTAAAGCTGCAAGGATGGATAGGAAACCCACTTTCTGACGTTTAATGACCGGCTGGCGTAGTGAAGGGCTTGAACCTCAGGCCCCTCAAGCCAGTCACTCCCCAAGTGCCAGGAACTGCCTGCCCCGGCTGCTATTGCTGTGAATAAACCCTGGAAACATACAGAGGGGAACTGACCTCTCCATGGACAGTGAAAAGTTAAAAGTTGAACAGCAGGTTGCCATGGAGATGGAGTTCTGTTTGTAATCTCGTCTTCTCTTTTCTTCCTCTTCCGACCTAATAAAGGGCAGCTGGTACCCAATGGGAAAGCAGGGCTCCATCGGTCTCCTTTGGCTTGGAGCCTCTGATACAAACACAACCATGGGCACTTGACAGCCTTTCAGGGCACAGGACACCTACAACAGCCTGCCACTTCCCACTCCCCCTACCTCGTGCCCACTGGTGCAGCACAGGTGTCACTGGGTTTGCCTGCAGGAGCGCTCTTTCACCTTGAGTTAACTGATTGGCAATTGACTCAAGGCAGCTGAGCACTCCCCACGCGTGTGTCCTGGAACACGTCTCCCCAGGGGAGAATTTGCCTCACAAAGTTTAAGGCAATTCTGAGATTAGATACCATAATGATTGGTGAGACAGAGAGAGGAGGAAGGACGGAAGGAGAGAGCATCCCAAATCTTAGCTTGGAAATTGACGGCCTGACTCAGAAGCTAGCTCCCAGGAGAGAAAGGATGTGGGGTTAGTGGGAGTTTCTGACCCTGACAGTCCAGCTGAAATCCCCGTGTCCCTCTCTGAGAAAGTGTAACAAGGAGAATCGCTCTGAGGGCCGCCGCCACCAAGCTGAACAATTCGGTGTCACTGCTCAGGCTTCTCTCCTGCTGGCAGCATAAATGGGAGCTGGTTTCTACCCTACGCTCCGACTTCCCGTCTCCTTGAACGTTCACCTCCCTTCATTGCTGCTGTTCCATTCACCTGCACAGCTCACTTCGCTCAGTTGCTACATTAGCATTCCATGAGGCACTCGCATTCTCCCTCTCTTCACCCCCATCCACCCCGACAGATTTTTCTCCCGGCCTGCCCCCCTATTTGCACTTTCACAATATTCCTCCCTCAAGTGACCTTTCCTGGCAGAATAAGCAGACAAGCCCTCCTGGTTGATTCCTTAAGCCCCTCATCTCAGGGTCAACTTGCGCCAAGCATTGCCTCTTCCTGGCTCTGCTGAGCTGTTAGCCCCAGGAAGGATCACCACTAATTTCCATTGCACAAGCGCCCATGTGTGAGAAGAGCTGGGACTCATGAACATCTTCCCCTGGTGCATTTCCTTCCTGCCCCCATAGTCTTATAGCTGCAACATGACCAGACTCCTCTCTCCGGGTAGAAACTCGAACCTTCATCCATTTCTTTAAACAAAGTTTTACCCTCCGATAGAAGGGAATCAGGTTTTACTCCCATTCGTGGTTACCTACTGGAGCTGCATGAGTCTCACTGGCTAGATACATGTAATTGCAAGCCACTGATGGGTGCTACAGGCCCGCCTCTGTGCCAATTCACAAAGGAAATGCATTATTTCTACCCCCAGGTATGTAGCTCTAGCTCTTTAGTCAAGCAGTTCATGCTTTTAGTTCTAGAGGTCAGCAGTTCAGTCCCCAATTTGTCAGCCATCTAGGGTGACCAGATGTCCCGATATTTGGGGCTTTGTCTCATATAGGCGCCTATTACCCCCCACCCCGATTTTTCGTACTTGCTATATGGTCACCCTACAGCCATCATATAACAACTCCCCCGCCGCAGCTCATCATCTGGGTTTGAACCAAAGACCTACAGTATTGCATCACAGACCACCACCACCTGAGCTAAAGAAATAACTCCATTAGCCGATAGCAGTAATAGGCTGTTAACTCTAGCCACGAAAGGATCCGTTTTGTAAGTGGGATGCAGCCAAGCTGGCAGTTCCAATTCCTAAGGGTTTGAACTCCCCTTTACTTAGAGTTTAGATTCCTTTAAAACCAAAACCAGTAGGCAAACCTTGCTTATCCAAGCAGCACCCCATACTTTGTTATCTGAAACAGACATGTCCCCTGAGTGCATTCATTTTAATCTATGAACTGTGCAATTTAATATCTGCAATTACAGATCTCACTATGTAAGCCTTTATGTGCTAAAATCAGACTTCTCTGCATAAAGACTTGTGCCCTGTAGTCTCACAGTACCAATAGCTCTCTAGCAGTCTTGCATTTAGTCCATACAAAGGGTTCCTCTGTCTGCCTATGGAGTTTCCAGCATGCCCACAGCATCTAAACACCATAAGCAGAATTAAGAAAAGCAACTTTTCTATCTGAAATGACCATACCTTCTATTCCTCTCTTGCTTGCACTGTCAATTGTACTTGCTCTTCAGCCAGACCCTTGGCGGTTTTCATGTCCCACATTATTGGACAGATGTGACTCTACAGTAGTTGAAATAACAGCAAAGGCAACGGCTGCATTTTGTGCGAAGTAAGGGAGCAGTCTGCAGAGCAGAACTGGATTCAGACTGACACATGAAGGCCTCCACCATTTTGTAAGTCTCCTCTTTCTCTCCCCCTTCTCCTAGTGTTCTCAAGTGTGCATTGCATTCCCTCACTCCTGCTCTATTCAACTAGCCTTAGATGCAACCGCAGTTGCAGGAAATGTCTGGAAAATCCAGTTCTCTTTTTGTATTTTCTTCCTTCTCTCTTTTGAAGCTTGGCCCATTGTGAAGTCCGCCCCTTTAATTCCTGGCTGCCAAAGGAGGCAGTTATATCAAAAGAGAAATGTACATCAAACTTGCAAGGAATATTCAATTAACTTTTAAACAAGATTGTCGGTAACCCGTTTGCAGAGATATAATTTAATTTTTTTTTTTAAAATATACAGGCACTTACATTTCACAGAGGCATGTCTGCTGCCGCCGCTGACATCTTCTTAAATGTCAATTAAAGATGTAAATGTTCCTTGCAATTTGCATGCTGAATTAGAACCTATGACATAGTTTTCTTTGCTTATGCAATATGGCAACCAGCCAAATTCATCCCTCTTGCATCTGTGAAACCTCAATAAACTCCCCTTAGAAAATTCCATTGATGGCAAATGGTCTTGCATTATTACATGGCAAGGTCAAATGAGGTTGTCGGATGGATGCCTTTTCTCTTAAAGCAGGATGTAGGCACGAGTCCAGCTGTGGGCTCTCTCACACAGCTGTCGAGAGCCAGTGCCCTAAGCCAGAAAAATGCTTATCTCCCCAAAGCAATCGGCTCAGGAGATGAGCCTTTGTCATAAATAATTGGCAATAATATTATCGTAAGGGACTAGCTTGAGTGTACGTGCACCGCTGCCCTCTGCTGCTTGGAATCAGGCTGTTTGTCGCAGGCTTTATGTTGCAAACAAAGCTAACGGAGATTCTCTTTTAGCTCAAGTGGTAAATGGCTTTGCTTTTGCAGCAGGAGGATCCTAGTTCTATCCCTGTTGTTTCCAGCCCTTGTGGCTGTGGTGAGCAGCATGGGGACAATACAGTAGCCCTTTCTTGCAGTCCTGGACCATGACAGGGTCCCTAGGAGCCACAGCGATACAAATAATATAATAATAGCAAAGATTCCAAGCTGGTTAGGAAAAGCATCCAGACAGACTCTGCAGACCTTCCCAGCCATTTATTAACCAGTCCCCAACATCACCCCTAATTTTAGATCATGCTCACTTTTTCTTTGTAATCTGTATCTCTTGAAAAGAGCCTCAAAGGCCAACACAGCAATGGTGCTATTGGCTCTATGCTTTGAATGTCCTCCCTGGGCCTGGCTTGCGCCAGAGCTTAACCGCACTTTTAGAGCGGGGTTTTTTTCCTTTCTGTTTGTGCACCTACAAAAAGTCTCGCAGGGAAAACCAAACTCAAGAGCAGCAAGGTAAACAGGCAACAGTCAAATAAATTAGGCAGCTGGTGACTTTTAAGGCCACCCAGCCAACCAGCTGGGGGAATCACATGATTGAGGAGAAAGGAATACTGAGACACAGGAAAGTAAACAATCAGGCAGTAAGAAGAAATGCTCAGGTTTCCCACCAATGCTAGATCCTCAGCTACCCTGAAGTCTGCAGGGCCTCTGTTTAGCCCCAACTAGAGCTGGTTAGAAACGTGTTTTGTGCCAATTTGTCTCTGGTATGATGAATTTTTGGTGAATCAAAACCTGCATGTTTTCCTGCCAGCTAGGCTGCTGGGGATCTGGTCTTCCATAAGTAGGTCAATTTGGTGGCATCCACACCAGCACTCAACGTGGCTTATCCTCCATTGCACTGCCAGCTGCGGATGTACAAGCAGTGCATGGAGTTCTCATGGGGCTAGTGCCTGGGGAAGTGTACCTCTCTGCATGCCCTGAATGCCTCCTTTGAGAGCACGACCCAGTGTCAACCCATACCGCTCACTCACAGGATAAGGCTCCCAAAGGGAAGGACGGACGTTAACAGTCTGGGTATAATTAGCACATTCTGCCTGAGCCCAGTGTCCAATGGAGGCCTGGGACAAGGCTGCCTCGGACTCAGCCACCGCTTTTCACAGTCTCTCGTCCGCACCTGCAGGGACATTTCAGGGTTACTGACGCAGCTCCTGCTGGTGTCTTGCACGGGGCAGAGAACTGCGCCCAGCAGGATTTAATCATTTTACAGCCACAGGCTGATTGTCACTTAGGAGCATCCCAAACCTTTCCCTCTCTTTGAGAGGGCCACTCCATTGCCTCCCCCCAGTTCTCTCTGTCCTGGTGCCCTTTCCTAGCCACCCACCTACCCACCCATGTGCCCTTCCCTGTCTCTCTTTCCCACATGGGTCACCAGAGTATCTGAATGCACAGACACCCTGCAGCCTTCAGGCCCTTGTGGTGGGTTAATGAGCAGGAGGGTATCCCGCTGTCAAACGGTTCTGTTGCTTTGCACCCCTGCCATAGCCAGTGGCCCTCCTACGCCACAATCTGAGCAACCTGCTGCCCTGCCCAGGCTGTTGCTTCGGCCTCTTCTGCGTCTCAGCCAGTGCCCCCAGCACTGTTGCTCCTCAGGGGTTGTTATCTAGCAGGCTCTTGAGAAGTTCTGTCACTTTGAGGTCTGTTTTATAGTCCCTATAGCTTGAACCACAGGCTATGCCTCAGAGTTTGGCTACTCTAGAGTGGGAAGAAGCAATTTCCAGCCTGAAGAGACTTACCCAGGCTCCTGCTCATCCAGCCAGCGTGCTGAGACTTGCAATGTAGCCAAAGCTGCCTGAGCACATACCTGGAGTGGGGAGCTAGTCCCCTCTGCTCATCTGCTGTGGCTACATTACTATGGTTAGTGTGCTAACTCAATCAGAGCTAGCAGAGATGTCTCTACCCACGTCATTACGCCTCCTGCTCCATTGTAGACATCAGTCACAACTCCCCTTGACCACAACCTCTTGATCTCTGGCCTTCAGGCGTCTCAGCACCTCTCCCATCCCTCCAGTCCAGCTAAAGCACTTTCGTTGGGACCATCTCTCTTTCCTGCTGTCCCAGTCACTTCACCACCACCCGCCTCCATCCTGCACCTCTCTTTCCCCTCAACTCACTCCACGCTCCTTCTCTTTTCTCCTCACCATGCCTGGCTCCACCCCTGTTCTTGTTCCCTCAGGCTACCCCTTTCCTTTGGCACATCCGCCCACTTCCCAATGTCTCTTCATCGCTTTATCTTTGAGTGGATCATTTCGATTTAAGCAGGGCCTGGACCTTGCTGAGTGCTCTGTGTGTGTTGCCAGGGGCAAGCCATGGCATTTGTAGGTGGACCATGGTCTGGACTGCAACCACACTGAAATGTGGGCTTGCCAGAGCGCTGTGATCCAGGCCCATCTCTTGAACTAATATGATAATGCTTTAGAGAGGGCTCAGGAGTAGTAACCAAGACACACTGACAGGCCCTCGAGGGATAGCTCACACTAGGTCACTTCTGTTCCCAGCACCTGATTCCAGCCTTGTTAACCAGTGTGGCGGTGAAAAAGAAAGCTCCCTCCTTGCCTGGGCCAGCCTATATCAGGCACCCTACTCCCTCCCCCACGCTGCCTCTAAAGAGACCAAACAAGTCTCGTCCTTGACGTCAGATGGCCTCTGTTCAAGGTCAGTCCGTTTTGTCCAGTTCCACCCTGTGAATGCCAACACTCCAGCAGCTGCCCCCTCACACTCTTCCCCCAAGTGCCGGAGGTGTTCCCTGTGCTCCTTCTCCACAGCCCCATTGGTAGGAGCTATCAGTCAGCCACTTTTGGGGAGGGCTCAGTAGAAAGCCCCCTTCCCTCGCATCCAGCTTGCTATTCCAGCCATTCCCAGCTTGCAAGGGCAAGTGCACAGAGAAAAGGCTCAGCCCCCAGGGGAGGACTTGCGTTTTTTATTAGTACAGTTGTTAGCGAGGGTACCGATTATGGCATATGCCCATTCTCCCCAGCACGGGAGCAGAGTGCCAGCCTGGAGTATCTTTGCTTTTCTCCCCTCCAGTGAGCCAGGCTTTGTCCCCATTCTCCAGAGTGGAGACCTGGCTTGAGGAACCCTTGTTTTCTGCACTCCCAGAACAGAAAGCCCAGCCTCAGGCACCCCAAACCACTCAGCAGGGCTTTTAAGGGAAGTAGCTTCTGAGTTCTCTCCTTCCTGTGAGAATCTAATGTTCATTTGCCTCCCACCACTCTTCCAGCCCTGCCTGCAGTGAAGAATGACTAAGGTGGTGGGTGGAATTAGACTGAATTAAGACCAATTTAGTAGCCCGCAGTGCCGAGTGAGGCTGTCATATTGGGAACTGGGTCTGTTACAGACACAGCTGGATGTTTCCAACACTAGTGAACTGAAGGGGTGAAGGGTACAATTGTGTGTGTTTGTGTGTGTGTGTATGTGAGAGACCGTGCAAATGTGGCTGTGATTGTGACAGAAAACGTACGTGTGCAACTGTGTGTGAGACAAAAGGCCAGCTTCTGTGTGGCAGCCCCATGTTTTGCAGGTGCACTTTTGCATGTGCAATTAATGGCACCAACAGTTTTGGCACCCACAGTATATTGCACTAGTGATTTTTTTGCACTCAGAATTCACTGCACCAGTGATTTTGTATCCATAGATAGTCGTCCAAATGGCAGGGTTTGCATGCTGTCAAAATAGCCCCTTTTAACATTAGGTCCTGAACTAGGTATGAGACTGTGAAGCTTTGTGCAATGTCAGGTGCATCCACGTGTGCCTGTGTGGATTTGGGAGTGCTACTGAGAGTGAGTGTGATTACAAGGGGGTGCATGAGGCTGTGGCTGTCTTAAGATGAACCTGACAGGCTCTCCTCTGGTGAGGTATTTAATCAGGGTCTGGAGTGATGGAATCAGGAATTCAGATAGTGCAGCCTCATTAGGACTTTTGTTCCAGGTGGTGCACTCCACTGAGATCACGTCTGCTCACACTCCTACTCACCACATCACTCAGCAAGAAAAACAACCTCGCTGACTGTATTTGAACAATGAGCATTAAGTATCGGAATAAACACTTACGAGAGAGATGGGATTAGGCACTGCTTTTTCGCCTCAAACGAGCTGGGCTACAACAGGCCTTAGGTCACAGAGACAATGAGTTTGCTGGTCTCAGTTTAGTACATAGATATTTATTTTTCCACATGGAAAAGAAAAATATAATTAGTCTCAGTTGGCACTCTCCGGTTCAAAAGGATACAGGACTAACCAGGAGGAGGGGACAGCAGGGCAGGATTAAGGGGCACTGGCAGAGCTGTGAGGAGGTTCAGGACTAAAATAATACAGTGTTGTATCAAGTGGCGGAGCAAGGATCTCAAGGCAAATACCCTCATCACATGATAGGAGTCAGTCTCCAATGATTTAATGATACAGACCCTTTAGGTCAGGATGAAGGTGCACTGACAGAGCTATGCACACAGGAATCTTGTACAGAACTTGCCCGCACTGTGCCTGCTTCTCAAACGTTACAAACTTTAAACATTTGCCAAATTTACCCACACATTTAGAAAAGCGACACACGCTCTATAGACCCCAAACTCCAAATTCTAAATGAGCACAGAAAATCCACCGACACCGCAAACTAGCGAGCCAACTTAAAAAGGGAGCGAATCCCAACACACGAAAACCTGCCAGGATCCGCGGGCATCCTCCAAACTTCTAATCTGCTAGGGGGCAGTGAGAGGCTGGGCTGCTGCGTTCCATGATGCCCAGCTGTCTGGAAGCCACTAGAAGACGAGAGTACCTGTGGATGGGGGGCGGCACAGAGCATTCCTCTGCTATGGCATCGCTAAACCCTCAAGTGCTGCTTTTGGCTGCAGAAACAGAGCCCTGATCTTCCCATCGTTGGCATCTGAAACCCCATTAGACCCAAAGACAACACTGGCACCCTTACAGACCAGTAAGAGTTTCTCACATGTACACTCACACAAGCATCCATATTCTAAACACACCGCCATGAATACCGAAACACACACACATACACACAGTGAACACACATGCACATGCATCCCCGCCACACACACGTAAAGGCACTCACATCTACAGAGACACACACCCACACAAACAATAAGCCCTTTCACCCTCACACTGTTTGCTTCTCCCTCTCCACTAACACGACACCCACTCACTGCCTTCCCACAGCAACTTATTTCTTATGCAAGAGATCAGTCCTTTTCTTGAATGTCGTACGGAGCTGGGAACAGTTATTGCAGTTCTAGCTCTTATCTTCCCAGACAGTACATGGATTCCCATCGTAACAGAGCCGGATGTATAACTCAACTCCCCTGCACTCTGACTGAACCAAACTAGACCTTGAGGCTCTCATACCAGAAAAATGTTCTCCACTTTCTTCCATAAGGAACTTTTCAAGACTTAGTGCAAGGAAGGAGCTGAGCCCGAGATAACCGGCCGTGCTGCTCCGACAGAACTCATTGAATAACTGGTATTAAGCAATGAATATTTCTTGACGATCCTGTGCTGGGCAGCACAGAGTTACTGGTTTCATATTGGGCAAGAGCAACACCTGGCTTTTTTGGTGATCTCTGTCACTCTTTGTGTCTCAGCCATGTGTGTTGTAATTGGTAGGAGCTGTGAGCTAGGCTGTGTGCACTATGATTCGACATAGGGCTGTACAGAAAACACACACAGAACAATACATGCGTTAAATTCTGTGTGCTGGGTGTGCAACCAGTATGCATTGTATATTGTGTCTACATTGTGCATTGTCCATCCACCGTGTTGCGTGATGCGTGTGCCCTGGGCATGTTATGTGTGTAATTTGCATTGTGTGTTGCGTGTGATGTGTGGGCACTTAGGTGTATGTCAGTTGCACTGAGCACTGCATGTTGTGTCTGCACTATTCATGTTGTGTATTGCCTATGCACAGAGCCTGCTGCGAGTGCACCGTGTGTGTTGCCTATATCCGATGAAGTGAGCTGTAGCTCACAAAAGCTTATGCTCAAATAAATTGGTTAGTCTCTAAGGTGCCACAAGTCCTCCTTTTCTTTTTGCGGATACAGACTAACAGGGCTGCTACTCTGAAACCTACAGGATTGAGTTAGACAACTCCAGCTGATGAATCAACAGCGCCTGGATCTTATCCCTACCCCCTTTGGTTCTCTGTCCTCCTGTCAGTTCTCCTTCCCTGCCTGGGATTCCCCCTCCCTCTAGTCATAGGTGCTGGAACGAGGGGTGCTGCTGCACCCTGTGGCTTGAAGTGGTTCCCATCACACACAGGGTTCACAGTTTAATTCCATGGCTCTCAGCACCCTCACTCTACAAACTGTCCCAGCGCCCCCGCCTCTACTGATTCAAGTCCACTTACAGTCTCTCCTGCGACAAGTCCAACCTCTTAACAACCCTCTCATGTTGCCGCAGTGACTGGATCAAAACTCCGGCAGACCCGGCACCCCTGACATGTCCCCAGCCCCAGGCAGCCGAGCTCAGCTTTCTGTCCCCCCTGCATCTGATGAAGTGGGTTCTAGCCCACGAAAGCTGATGCCCAAATAAATGTGTTGGTCTCTAAGGTGCCACAAGGACTCCTCGTTACTTTTGCTGATACAGACGAACGCGGCTGCCCCCCCTGGAACCTGTCCCGGCTTGTCCTCTCTCCTCTGGGGCTGGGAGTGCCCTGTCCAAAAGGGCTTATCCCCCCGGTGCCTCTCCACCAGCCTGCAGCTCATCTCCCCTGGGAACCCCGCTATCCAGAGACAAAGTGCAGCCAGGCACGTGCCCGAACATGCAGCCCGTCCCCTTCCCCCTGCACCGGCCTGGGGCCCCGCTAGGGACGGGGGTGAAAGAAACTTACGCTCCCTGGCGTCGCGCGGGTCCCCTGCGCCCTGGCCCGCTCCATGGACGCGCTCAGCGCCGCCGAGCTCCTGCCGGCGAGTTGGCTCCTCGCCCGGCCGCTGCTCCCCGCTCCAGCCCCGGCAGGAGCAGCCCGGGCTGGGCGCGGGGTGGGGGGAGGCGGAGCTGCGCTCTGCGCGCCCCGCGCTCATTGGCGGGCCGGCTGCAAGCCTGGGGCGGGGGGGGAGCCCAGCCACCGGGCTTTGTGTCCTGGATGACAGCTGGGCATTTAGCAGGGACCCCCCCCCCTTTCCCCGCCCGCTAGCTAAAGCATGCACCGACACCCCCCTTCCCCAGCCGTCCCTTCCCCTTGCACGCAGAGCCGGGCCCTGCCTTAGTTCCCGGGTTTGCTCTCACCTTTATGATTGGGGGGGGGGGAGGAGGCAGCTGAACTGGTGGGGGGAAAGCCAGGGGAGCGGGAACAATGTGTACAGTGGGGGTGCTGAGAGCCATTGAACCAAATTGTTCACTGGGTGTATGATGGGAACCACTTCAAGCCAGGGGGTGCGGCAGCCCCCCTCCTTCCAGCATTTATGGGGAAAGCCGGGTGGGATTTAGAGATGGGAGCGCGCCGGCTGGGGCTGCACTGTCTCGCATCTCCATCTACCCCGGGCAGAATGGCTGCACCCTGCGACCCGCTCAGAAGGCCCCACTCCCACAGGTGACTGTGAGCCCAGGTGTAAATGACAACACAAGGGGCAAAGCAGGGGGAGACTCAGGTTCCATCCTGTTGAATCCAACACAATGTTTCATAACGATTTAAAAAAATGTCCAGATAGTCTCTCTCTCTCTCATATGTGAAGGTGGCATGTAAGCACCGATACCAATCGCCCATTACTATCTTCCATCTCCTAATCCGTTATGGAAAACTCCCTAACAAGGATGAAGGCAATAACGGCTTGGTAGTAGCTGTCTGAGCCATCCGACAGAGATCCTGCCTACAGAATTGTTGGAGCATCCTAAAGAACTCGACAGCATCCTAAAGAACGCCCTATTCCATTCGATAGGACACATCAAAAACCTTTAGAAAGGTGATAATGGCCTGTGAAATTCTGTAGGGCTTTTCCATAAGGGAGAACTGGGCAAATGGTTTGCAGTAATTTAGGTAACAAATTTCATCTCTTCTCCCCCCCCATCTTTAGGAGAGATCTTATTCTCTATTAAATTATATAGAATTTTAGAGTCACTCTGATTATTTGTTACTACTTATAATTATTGCTACAGTACTGTCCAGTCATCGTCAGGATGCCACCATGCTAAGAAATGTATAAACACATGATAAAAGACAGCCCTTGCCCTGAGGGGCTTGTAATCTACTTGGGCAATTCTACAGAACCCTATTGATTTCATCCCTATTTGGTTCTATAGGACTTTTCTTTAAGCGAATATTAATATACTTCTGTGCACATTCTGGGACTGAGCAAGGGTGATGGAAGTGGCATAAGACTAGGTTTTCTCGTGGCATTTTGGTGCTTCTGCTCTTGAGTGGCATCCATCAGGTGGGACTACAAAAACAGAAAAATATTAAATTAAAAAGAATGAGCTAGATTTCTGCAAACCTCAATAAAGATCTGGTTCCATTTGAGGCTGAAATCCTTATTCTAGCTGATCCTGTTCAAACTGGGTAGGGATAATGTGTGTTTTCTCACACAGGTGCAATGCCCATCTGTCTATAGTGAGGCATGATAATATATTTATCTGGATGTATCTGTTGAGATGTACGTGTGCATGTCCAGCCAAAATTGGCATGGACATGTAATGAGTGATGTTGGTGTATGTGTACGTATGGGAGACAGAGTAGTCCAGGGGCTCAACGGGCTCTGAGACAACCTTACGTTGAGTAAGTCACCCAATTTATGTGCCTCAGTTTCTCCATCTGAAAAATGTGGAATAATACTTACCCACCTTATAGGGATGTTGTGAGGATTATCACTGTTATTTATTTCTATTACAAGAACACCGAGAGGTCTCAAAAAGATCAAGTCCCATTGTGCTATGCACTGTACAATCAAATAGCAAATCACTGCCCTGTAGGAATTACAGTCAAGTCAGAAAACTGGAATAGATGCACACAAAGTACTATATTAAGCACCACTAATTGTGCGTGTCTGTAATGTGTATTTATCCATGCATGTTGCATATGGACACGTATCTGTCTGACTATGTCTACACTGCAGAAAAGGTGTGCTCTTAACTAAGTTAGCTAACCTGGGTTAAAATAGCAGTGAAGACAGGGCAACTTGGCTTTTAACTTGGGTTACCAGCTCGAGTTCAACCACAGGGTGCCCTTTAGGCATTTGCATGAGTTGCTAACCCAAGTTAAAAGCTGAGTTGCTGTGTCTTCACTGCTCTTTCAACCTGAGTTAAGGGCACACCTTTTTTGCCGTGTAGACATAGCCTGTGTAGGCATGCGCTGTGGGTGTTCATAGATATGAGCACCTCTGGAATCTGCTGTCCAGAGCGGTGAGTGCACCAAGAAGTAATGAGCCCTGTCTCTACTCTGGGGATGAAATGCTGCTGTGTAATAGTGGGGTATGTCCCACAGATCTCCTTTGGGCTTAGCTCGTACAGCTCCACTCTCCCTTTGTCTAGGGAAGCTCAGCTCCCTGACCCCTCCTGCCCTCTCCCTCTTTACTGAATGGCACATTATTGCAGAGGGTTAGATGTGCTGGGAAGCAACACCCTAGCCAGCTTTGCTATATCACCTCCTTAGAGTGACTTAGAGACCTTGCAAATAGCTGCATTCTGGGGGGTGATGGGGAGTGTTCTCCACAACCCACTCCCTCTACTCATTCTACCATGTGGACAGCTTCCCGCCTGGAACCTTACACCCTTTAAGGGAAAGCCCTATAGAATGTAACAGGGAGGAAAACCAATAAGACTTTATAGAAACTGAACAGGATCCTGCAGAACTGTAGCTCATGAAAGCTTATGCTCAAATAAATTTTTAGTCTCTAAGGTGCCACAAGTCTTCCTTTTCTTTTTGCGGATACAGACTAACAAGGCTGCTACTCTGAAACCTAGAAACCTATAGTTTATAACAGAGAATGAGAGCTTCCCTATGTATTTTCCCTATAGAAGGGAAAGAATTGCCTATTACATTCTGCAGGATGGGTGGACATTTTGTACTGCTCTGTATGGGGCTTTTCCATCAGGGAAGGTGTTTTTGCCTCCCGCTTTCTCACCCATTCTCTAATTCTTTCTTCCTACAGTAAGATGAGGTTTCCCTCCCTCCCATGTTGAGCAGACCTGTTTGCAATTGATAAGCTGACTTAGCCCTTTGGAATGCACTGGCTGGCTGGGTAGCCGGCAGCACATCTGGGCTTGCACCACATGCTGCAAGACTGTCTGCCTCTCAGCCAGGTGGGAGGTGGGAGCGCTTTCTCCCTGTCCTGAGCCCACACTTGCACCCGAGGAGGGAGAATGGGCCAACGTCACCCCCGTCCCCAACTTCAGTGCATTTTGGCACCAGTCCAAAATCTGGGTGTCTGCAGACGTTTTAAAAGCTGTCCTGTCAACCTGAGATTTGCCAATGCCACTGTCAAGTGGAGCACATGCCTCACATCTCACAGCACCTATGGCACAGAAGGGAAATCAGAGGAGTGGCAGCAGCAGAAGGAACCAGCCTGATGCTAATACTAGTGCCTAATACTGTGCAAAACCTTTGCATGGCAGTGGGAATCTTACTCCGAGAAGGGGTTGGCCCTTACAATCCCCACAGCAAAGCGAGGCACTTTCTCAGGCAATGCAAATGCAGACACATGGTACCGCAGTGTGGAAATGCAGAGGTGGGGCTGCATCGTCACACTGCCATTTCTGGAAAGGCAGGAAAGACAGTTCATCAGTGCCAGAAATTAACCAAACCTCACACAGGGCTGTGAATGTGTAACCAGAGACAGAACATGCCCTATCCACTCCGTGGTCTGTCCGTTCTTCTGGTCCTGTAGAGCCAACTGTAATGGCCTATGTCCCAGCCACTCTAGATTCCTGACCAGGACCTTGGAACAACCAAAGAATAGATGGACAAGGTGAGGTAGGCAATACCTTTTATTTGACCAATTTCTGTTGGTGAGAAAGACAATTTTTCAATCTTACACCGAGCTCTGAAGAAGAAGAAGAAGAAGAAGAAGAAGAAGAAGAAAGAGCTCTGTGTAAGCTTGAAAGTTTGTTTCTCTCATCAACAGAAGTTGGTCCAATAAGAGATATTACCTCACCCACCTTGTCTCTTTAATATCCTGGGACCGACACGAGTACAACACCACCGCATACAAGGAAGAGACTGGCAGGCTCCACGGAATCCATCCCAGGTTTAACACTGAGCTCACTGCACCCTGGGATCTGACTTGGAGAGTACGGCTTGCTGTGTGAATATACAGAACGATGCAAACTTAAGCAGCAAAGCTAGATTCTCCCCTGCCTTATATCAATGCAAAGTGGGTGCAAAATGCCACCAAATCAGAACCCTCCACTTACACCAGTGGCTGCATTTCACATCAGCTGTACTCTGATATAAACAGCAATACACACTGTGGCAGGAAAGAATCAAACATAGTTCATATCCCTCACTGTCAAGCCTCAGTGCCTTGATTTAAGGAGCTCCTACTAAGCAGACAAGACACACGCCCCTTTCTTTCTTTTCCTTTTTTGTATTGCTTGCTGGCAGCTCAGCTAGCTTCTCTGCTGATTTGTGCAATGCTCCCACAACACCATGTGCTGCCTGGTTGCCTTGAAAGCAGTCAGCTGGAATTTGCTATTTTAGGACCTAAAACTGAAAATAAAATATATTAATGTGTGCACAAAGGGGCAATTTAACAGGATTTTACCAGGAGGAAAAATGTTAGGATTCGTTTTCAGTTGACTGGAACTTAATATTTCATAGTTAAAGAAAGGAAACTAAAACCCAAAGCCAAGAAGTTGCTTGTGTCAAATGGCCTAGTGGTCAAGTCACCAGCCCATTGGATGTGGTCCTGAGTTTGGCAGGTTTGTAGTGATCTAATTCCATCCATCCTTGTAGTTGCAGATGGAGCTGCTCAGAAGATAGTGATGGGCAAAGCTCTGAAGGGAATAGGGTTGTGGTGGGCCCCAGTTCTCTGTTGTGCCATTCAGGTGCTTGCTGCAGACATGGCGGGATGGGGCAAAATTGGCTTTGAGTCACCTTTGTACCTCCCCTATTTTGGGCCTAGCTCTTGCCATAAATTAGTGCAGTGTCAGGACTAATCTAATTTATACTCTGTCTGCAACAGCCCCTATAGGCCATCAACCAGCTAAGAATAGCAGAAGGGCATGGGCTCTCTGGCCACACGTGTCCTTCATCCCTGAACACCCTGCTATGTCCCCTGTGCAAGAGGCAATGATGGGGAGTGGATCCGTAGCCATTCTGACAGTTCTATCCCAGCTGTACACAAGGGGTATTTCCTGGAGACAGTTTCCATTCCCTTTATGCCACTGCAGAAATGTAAAGGGGCCACAGGGCAAGAACAGCTGGACTCCTGGTTTGTATTGTTATATGACCTGAACGCTTCCATTGCTGCCTCTCATTCTGCCTCTTATCACACCCCTTTCCTTGAAATGAATCCCATTCCGAGATAAAACTCAAAGCCACTGATTCATACATCACGCACAAGTCAGAGCTCGCCCTGTCTGCCGTCCTCGCCCCCTCAAGCCAGTCTGACGATCTCATATTACCTCATCTCTTAAAATCACCTGGCAGGTTTCCCAGGCCAAGGTAGCTTTGGAGAATTCTGGCAATGGGGCACACAAAGGAATTTGCTTAAAGAGTTCAGTGTAAACACCCATTTATCCCCCTTATTTTGGCAAATGAATTGACCTGTAGGAGAGAGGCTACGTCCCCGAGGAGACTCCTCTGGCCAAGCAGAGTCAGGCAGCATCATCGAGTATCTGCTTTTGCTCCCAGAGCATTTGTGCACAAACAGATCACTAAATCTGGAGTTGCATGGACTGAGTGAGGGTGGAATTACCACCAGCAAAAGCACCTTCTTATAAGGTGAAATAAAGGAATTTAACCCGCACCCCTAAGCCAAAGAACTCACTTAGCTGTAATATCAGAGGAACACGTAACTCCCTGCACCAGTGCTAGGGCCAGAGGAGAGGCTGCGTATGCTTCTCCTATTCTGCTGCTACTAGGGGGCCAAGACATAGACCAGGGAGCTGTCTTAACTTGTGCATCCCACTGCCATAGTCCCTCTGGGGCCTGAGGCAGCAGGAAATAGCCAGAGCAGAGATCTTCCCCAGCCATGGCTCCTCCTTACCGTGTCTCACACCCACACTGGAATGTCCCCTCCTTGGCCTGGGCTTCTGCAAAGGTAACAGAGGAGTCAGGCTCTAAAAGAGACAGGCACCCCAAAGAGTATGTCAAAATAGACTTTCACTGCAAGGCTGCAATTCCTGGCTCTGAACCAGAGCTCCTTGCTTTAGGGTGACTATACGTCCCATTTTGGCCGAGACAGTCCCTTTTTTAAGCCCTGTCCCGGCCGTCCCGACCTTTTTGGCAAAACTGGCCATTTGTCCCATTTGCTCTTGCCAACTGAGCATCAGAGAGCAACAAGGCCAGCCCTGTGCAGGAGGGAGAGCTCAGGAGAGCAGCTCAGGCTGAGCCAGCCTTGAGTGGGTGGGCGGCAGGGGGTCTTGGGCCCTGCATGCAAGAGGTAGAGGGGAGCTTCTGGCTGGCCAAATTCACTTAAAAAGAACAGGAAAGCTGAAAAGGAGAAGGGGAGAGGAAGGAAGGGCAATTTGTTACGGGCTCCCTCCAAAATATGAGGTTTTAAAATTCCTGTTATTTGTATTACACCAGTGCCTGGAGAACCCAACTGAAATCAGGGCTCCACGATGCTAGGGGCTGTACAAACACATAGCGAGAGATAGCACCTACCCCAATGAGATTACAGTCTAACTAGACAAGACAGATGATTAAGTGTTATTGTCCGCATTTTACAGATGGGGAACGGCGACACAGAGACTAAGGCGCAGATCACAAAGGCATGCTTGCTTTCAGGGGAAAGCTAGGAGCCCAAACATTTTTGTGGAGCTGCACCTAAGTGTCTTGTCCAAGATTACAGAAGGTGTCTGTGACAAAATCATGAATCAATCCCAATCAATCATTTGAGTGGCGGTTCATAGGCCCATCCTTTTAAACTTGCTTCTAAAATAATATTTTATGGCAAGGCTTCCACTACCCAGCTACCAAGAAACAATAAACTGATAAACTTATCTCATGATTCATATGGAATCAGAATTAACCAAGAGTAAAATATAAGGTGATGATCTTGCAAATGGATTTGTATGGATGGCCCAAATGTTCTTTTATTCTTTTGAGGAATGTAAACAGAAATAGATAGATGTCTCTTCAGAATCCTGGGGTAAAATCCTGGCCTCACTGAAGTCAAAGGGAACTTTGCATTGATTTCAAGGGAGCCAGGATTTCACCCTTGGTAATTCAGCTAACAAGTCTATTCAATCACTTTGACTGAAAACCAAATGCCATGTACAGAAATGTAGTGGACAAGGAATAAGTGAGTGACTTGCAGGCCATTAGATTAATGACTGAGCAAAGATAAAGCAGACAGGAAACTCTATTGCGTCCAATGCTCTGCTCATTCTTCGTGGGGCTCTCTGCTGAGATGGCCAACAAGAAGGCCGAACAGAAATGGTGCCAGTGGCAGGAGCACTTTTTGTGGTGTTGATACTTCTCCAGCAGACAGCAGAGTGAGACCAAACTCAGACACCGCTGAGCAAGATTCAAATATGGATTGGGACCAAGGCTTTCAAGAGCCACTAGTGATTTTGGGTGCCCCCAACAGAGACATCATCAAGGTTTTTAGGCAGTGCTGAGCTCCCACCTTCTGGAAATCAGGCTCCTTTTATGGGTCTCAAGTTGTGCTCCCAAAATCTCTAGTCACTGTGAAAATCTTGGCTTAGGGTATGTCTACCTTGGAGCTGGGGGTGTGATTGTGGCAACATACCCACGTCAGTTCTCCTTGAGCTAGCACATGAAAAAACAGAAGGTAGCCGTGGCAGCATGAGCTGTGGGATGGGCTAGCTGCCCCGAGTCCATGCCTGTAGTCTCTGTTGGGCGTGTACTTGGGGCGGCTAGCCTCTCCCACTGGTCACATGCCATGGCGACAGCCTATTTCTAGCCGCTTGCTCAACGAACGCTAGTGCGAGTACATTTCCTCAAGCTGGGAATCACACCTCAAGCTCCAGATCCTTAGGTATGTATGTCAATAATGAGAATATCCACCGTTCCATTGAACAGGAAAAGCAGAAGGGATATAAACCCCCAGCTTTCAGGGCATAAGCTGACCTGAAATGGATGGGCTCAGGAAGAAAGTTCTACCGTGGGCAGGTTATTCCATAAATGCCCACTGGGGATTCTTGCACTTTTCTCTGAAGCAGCTGGTGCTGGCCACTGTCTGAGACAGGAATTGGGCCGATAGGCGGACCCCTGCTCTGATGCAGCCTGGCGGTTCCTGTGTCCCTGTTTCACAAACGACACCACAACAGCCATCAGATGGATATGGATTTGGGTACCAACTGACCCAGACCAGAATCCAACATGTGTCTTAGAGGCAAAAGGCTCCATCTCTTAATTTTATTTAAATGCATTTTTCCCCCTGCAAACCCTGGAATTATTTTGTCTGCTTTGTGACGCTCTCTGGTGAAAGGGGCTCATCAAAGCTCCTAATTACTGCAGCCCACACACATCCCTGCCTGCCCGCAAGAGGCAGCTAAATAGGGAACTGGCATTCTGAGTGCTGTCATTGCCCCCTGCAGCACTCGGCGCTTCTAATGAAGAGCTCTAACTCCTGCCTGGGCCCAGGCGGCCCAGAGGAGCCCTGGCCCTCACACTCTGTGCTGGCAGGAGAAGGAGGGATGCTGTCAAAGACGGACTGCTTTCTTCCCTCAGAGAATGGTGTGGGTGGGCGTTTGTCAGCTGTGGCAGGCGGGGGATCCTTTGCTTGCACACACTCTGCTGGCATCAGCCACTTAGCCTGTTAATTCTATTCCAGCTAAAGAAGAAGCAACAGGTAAAGAAGGCCACGGCTCAGCATCCGAGTGGCTGTACTGTGCCGGCCCATGTGGATGCCCTGCTTTTCAGTCTCTTGTCTCTGGGAGGGGCGTCTGCAAAAAGAAACCCAGGACAGTGGGGGAGAGAGGTCACCATTGCAACCTCTCCTGGCCAACTGAGGAGCAGAGTCGGTAGACGTTCCCTCCAGCTCATGGTGGGTGTGACACTGGGCAGGGCGTTAAATCTTCTAGAGAGCATGGAAGAGTGCATGGTAGCTTCTCTGACACCCGGACAAAGCAGTAAAGGGGGCAAAAGATGGTTCATCCCAGCCATCCCTGTGCCAATGGCTGGCCCTCCAGTCACCCATCCAGTGCAAGTCCTTTCCCCTCACTGAGGGGTAAATTTTGCTGTGGGGGCTGCTGGGTACTGAGCACTGCTTTAATTCTGGCCAGGCATAAATGGGAGCTGAGCTGCACTGGAAACGGGTTCCTGACTGAAGATGCTGAGCCCTTGGAAATCCAGCTCTGGCGTCTCTAGGAAACCTGTAGGTTATACTGTAGTTCGCTGTACGCTGAAATATATACATGCCCTTCACTATATGGGCAGCATAGTGCAAGGCGGTGTCTGGGGATTTGCAGGAGAAATACACTGGGGGAAATAATGGGCTAATATCTGATTCTTCCAGTTGCACTGGTAGATGACACGTGGCAATTAGCCGGCAAACCTGCTCAGCAGGTTTCATGGTCTCTGTGTGTATATAATGTCTTCTGCAGTTTCCATGGTATGCATCCGATGAAGTGAGCTGTAGCTCACGAAAGCTCATGCTCAAATAAACTGGTTAGTCTCTAAGGTGCCACAAGTCCTCCTTTTCTTTTTGCGAATACAGACTAACACGGCTGTTACTCTGAAACCTGCTCAGCATGGTTACCTGGGACTCTGCTGGGACGTGCATGCACTCCCATGCACTTACTGTCAAAAAGCCTGCTCAGCTACCGCCTTGGCAAACCAGCACGCCACGGCATGACCTGCAAGATAGTCACAGAGACCAGCTTAAATGCAGCCCCGGCCCCGGCTCAGCTGGGGGAGTTCCTGGTAATCATGAGGGTCTCGCTGCAACAGTGCAGGGTACACATGCATGGGCAGAGAGTGGCTCTGTTATTAAGCTAAGCCCTGAGTGAAGAGGCCATGATATCATCTTCCTTGCTCCCCACAAGGTATTTGTCAGCCAGTTCCATTATTTTTGGTTTGAGATTAAGAGGAGGATCCATCCAGCTCACCCTCTCCTAACCCAACCCCGCCAGAAGGGTTGACATAACAAAGCAAAACAAAAGAAAACATTGTGGCACTCGCATAACGTTTGTCCCCATCGCATCGTTCACTCGGTTTGTGCGTTCTACCCCTTTCCCATACTCTTTGTCTGTCTTAGACTGTAAGCTCTTCGGGGCAGGGACTCTGTCTTAGCATCTGTCTACACAGCAAAAGCTGGGCATAGGCTGGATTACCCGAGCTAGCTTGTACCCAGTTAGCGCGGGTAATAGTAGCAACGAAGACAGCACAGTGCAGGCTAGCGAGCCAACTCTGGACCCAAGATCAGTGCTGGGCTTATACTACCTGCACTGAAGCCCGTGCTGCTCTATCTTCGCTGCTATTGTTACCTCTGCTAACTGGATTCAAGCTGGATCAGGTAGCTTTTTTTGTGTAGACACATCCTTATTTTATGTTTGTACAGCACCTAGCACAACGGGGCCCCATTCTTGGTGGGCCCAGAGGCACCACAGTGATAAACCTGATACATGAAATGAAAAAGAGGGGGATGATCAAGACGCATTGTCCTTCGTTGCTGCCGTTTCAACTGCTTCCCCTTCCAAGGGGCAGGGAGGGATGTGACGGGGTCCTGCCCACTGCTCCCATCCCCTTTGTTTCGCCCAGAGTGCCCAGAGTCCTGCTTTCATGTAGATACCAAGATGCAGGTTATTTAAGGGTTTTGCTCAGTGTAGTCCCAGTATTTACAATTTCAGAATAACAGCCGTGTTAGTCTGTATTCACAAAAAGAAAAGGAGTACTTGTGGCACCTTAGAGACTAACCAATTTATTTGAGCATAAGCTTTCGTGAGCTACAAATGTCATTCAGTTTTACTGCCCCTTTTCCAAGTGGGGAAAGAAAAGGCATCTCCTCCCAAAGGTCTCCCTTTTCTCAGGCCCTGCTAGCTTTTCTCTGTCTTCTGCTAACCCCACCCCCTTCTTTCCGGTGCTCTTTTAGCCAGTTTCCTTGTTAATGGGCTGATTAGTTCATTAGCAACCCAGCCCCAATCTGATCTGGTAATCAGGAACTCCGCTCCTTAATCAGCCCCTACCTTCCCGGGGGCCTAATTGGTTAAACAGTGACCAGGGTGCTGGTTCAGTTGCTGATCCCCAGAACTCTGTCACAAGGGATTTCCTTCTTTCTTCGCCCCAAGACACAAGGCTTATATGGGCAGGGGTAAAAAGGATGGCAGAAGGTGGAGGAGATGATTACTCCCAGAGGACAGAGAGAGAGGGCGGGGGAGAGAGAGGGAGAGAGTGGATGCTGAAGGAAGGGGAGGATGGGAAAAGATGCGGGGGAGAGAGAGTGGGAAGGAAAGAACAGGAGACTGGAAAAAGGGAGGAGAGTTTCTCAGTGCAGCCTCTGTTACCCCATCCATGCTTTAGGGAACCAAATAACTTGTGTTAGTTAAAAGCTGTCAGGTTTAATTCCAAGGATCCTGCAGGAAAATTGAGTGTGAGCTGTTAACCTCGGCCCAGCGGCCCAGCACTCCCAAAATGAGCAGTCAGCCAGAAGGGCCTCAATCACGCGCATGGCTTACCCTGATACATGAGGGATGTACACAGGATCTGGGACTTGGCTGGATTCAGGGCCCTGACCCACTTAGAGATGCCATCATGCATGGGGTCTTTGCAGGCAGGTTCCTGGAGGAGCAGCTAGCCTAGGAAGAGAAAGGAATTGACAGGGGTTTGGGATGTTCCTGACTCTGGTTTGTTTGGCTGCATAGGCATTGGGTTGTATTGGTCCATGGGGCTCAAGCCCCACCACTCTTCTGGAAAGCCCCACTAATGTTTGAACCAGGGGTGCAAGCAGAATTTTGTTAAGGAGGGAGCCCGGATTAGCCCCAAATATGAGTGGCATTGTGACCTGGGGTCACAACTCCCAGAGGGAGGGGAGGCCAGGCCAAATCTGAGTAATGTTGCAATCTGGCACGCAGGATTGCAATGCCTCTCAAATTTGGCCTGGCTGCCCCAGCATCATGCCATGCCTACCTAGAAGGCTTCACATCCCCTTCCAGACTCCTATGTATGCTTTGCCCCTTACTCTCCATTGGGGGCTTCACCCCTGACGCCTGGGCCCCACAAAAACGTTACAAATCCAACACCTATGTTTGGCTGTGGCAGCAGCGCTTGGAGTCACAGCTGGGGAGATGAGTCACTACTGAACAAAGCCAAGTTTCTCCCCCAAACCTTGTACTGAAGTAGCCTCCTCTCTCCTAGCCCCCTTCTAAAGGAACTTCAGCCTGAGTGCCACTCTGAGAGAGGAACCTGGAGGTGAGGCTGTTACTGCCCGTAAACCAGCTCAGCTTGACCCCTCCGCGAGGCATCGATCTTGCCATGTGCCCGAGGACATCTGTACAAGGCCCAGAGCTGAGATGGTCCCATCCCACAGTCAGAGGTAGAACTGGATAGAAAAGGCTGCCTCATCTCAAGTGAAACGTTTCATAGAGACATGTGGGTTTTGACAAAATTTCATTTAGGAAAAATAAAACACCCCAAACTAAAACAAAACGAAACCCTGAAAAAAGTGCCTTGATAAAAAAATAAATGTTTCTATTTGCTGTTTCAAACTAACCTTTCAGTTCATTTTTAAACGTTTCCTGTTAAATGATATAAAATTTTAAAAAGTTAAAAAAATTTGAAAAAGTGTACATCGGAAGGAAGTGTTTTGATTTTACCCAAAACAATTTTTTTAAAATTTTGTTTTGTGGGAGGTTTCAAATGTTACTGGTTTTGTTCTGTTTCAGAACAGAAAAAAAATCAAAATTGCAGATTTTCCTTCAGAATAAAAAGCCCATTCTAGCCCAGCAGTTGTCAGGGGTGTTGGTTCAGGATGGTCTGAAGGATGAATCTGAATGGGGTTTGGGGTTGGGAAGGGAAGGAATAGTACAGAAATTTCTCTGCCTATTGGACTCTTTTTGCCTAGGGGCATCCCTGATGACACAGGGATGAATCGACCAAAGCACAGGTGTTTCAGTATCATGGATGGGCAAAACATTTCAGTCCGAACAGAACCAGCTCAAAGCATCACTAATACTTGAACCAAGCTCCATGTGACTTTGGAATTAGAGGAAGTTTAAGCACCTTCCCCCAGTCCCAGCTGCCTCTACCTCATTCATTCCCATTTTCACGTCAGCCTCAGCACTTCAGGGTCGCTGCTGAGATGGGAGGTGGAACTACCACTACAAAAGCCTGCTCTTCTGGGAATTTCAGCCTGAACAGGACCAGAAAGAGCCCAAGACTCCACTGTGGTTCTGCAGACCCAGGAGGAGAAGCAGTCAGACTTTTGAATGCTTCTGACACTTCTAAGCTTTGCCTCTCACAGGCAAGGATGGAGGAGTTTGTTGCTTCACTCTAGTGGTTGTTAAAGCCATTCATTTAGCTCCAGACCTGAACACCCACAGAGCTGAAGAGATTTTGGATCCAGGATATCAGTCCAGGCCTCTCTTACAGCATAAAAGACTTGGGGTCATGGGAGCAGAATATATCATCTTAAAAAGATGTGTTTATGAATATACACTGAATTTTTCTATCTCACTGATGGGATTTGGCTGCCCCATCCAAATCCTCCCCCTGAAGACAGCTTTGAAAATCTCAGTCATCTATGACTCTCCATGTTGCCAGTCAGTTGATGGCTCTTCAAACTCCTTGTGATGGGGCGTGTATCCCACACAGGCCCTGAAGGGGTTAATGTGGGCCTGCAAGGCAAGTTAACATACCTGGCAGCACCTGCCAGAGAGAGCAGGAGACCCAGGCTTAACAGATGATGAAGCCCAGCCGGGGAGGTGATTATAAAGCCAGGCAGTTCTATCCCTCTGTGTGGGATAAAAGAGGTAGTAAGTGGTTTGGGAAGGTAGCAGACCTTGGCTGCTAGCTACAGTATCCCTGGGCTTGAATCGCAAGAAGAGGGAGGGCCTGGGTTCCTTTACCAGCCACTGAGAAAGCTGGGGTGAAACCCCCTGTGGTAAGAGGCGTAAGGACCATGGTGCTCAAAGAAAAGATGGTAGACCTGATGTAAGGTCATTTGGCTACGGCTGGGTTGGATTCTGTTACCCTGGAAGGGATGCACTAAAGTGTGACCTGACTGGAAGGCCAAGCTGCAGGAGAAGAGAACACTGCAGTGACTGTCGGGAGGGGGCATGGTACAGGGAGACCCATGCCATGCCTGGCAATGAGGAGGTACTGTGGTGAACCCCTTCATATTCCTCCTTTGTCTGATGTTAAAGCACAGAAAGGCCCTAACAACACCCCAGAACCAAGCAGCCTCAAATGGGGGCAATGTCTGTATCTGGATCTAAATGATGTGGCTTTCTGTAGTCCCAGCAGGGTTGCTAAGCAGTGGTGGGTTCCTTAGTGGTTCTCTGTACTGGTCTGCGATGATAATCTGGGTGGTGGTTAATGAAGCAGGCAACTGCATAGTGGGTTAGTGTTGCCAAGCCATGTGATTTCATTGCAAATCTCACAATATTTGGAACTTTTCTTAAAGGCCCAGCTCTTGGAGTCATGGTATTACAGGAGAAGCTCAGCTTACTTTTTGTTTTTTTTTAAACAGAAATTTCTAGGGCTCATGGTTGCAGAGCAAAAATGAAACCTAAAGGCTCGTAAACCAGGAGGCCAATACAAAGCCCCCAGACTCATTATGTGCTAAAATCTCATGGTTTTTAAGCCAATCTCGTGATTTTTGGATGGTTGGAGTTGGTGATAGCAGATGAATAGCTCCAAGCTCTAGGCAAGCACTAGAACCCAGGACTCAAAATCTGGTTTGTTATAGAACCAGGGGCCAGCAATTTGAACCCACAAATTGGTTCAGATCTAGGGGCTTGGGTGGGGTTTCTCTGTGTAGTCGGTACCAGATGGTCTTCTGCTTTCAGTAGAGCTCTGTGCCGATACAAAATTTGTATCCACATTTGATCTGCAAAAATGGTCTACGGATATCCGCATCTGTGGATGCGGATATAAAACAGATATCTGTGGATTTGCAGGGCTTTAGCTTTCTCCCTTCTCCCCACAATTCTTATGCATTATTCACTGAGTTATGTAATACCTGATCTGGGAATCTCACACAAACACACACGTGAATAACCAGTTGGGCAGCAAAAATGTGATGCTAAAGAAGGCGGTGAGGGCAGTTTGTCTCACTCTGTCTGCCTGCCTTTATCCTACAGCTCATGACGACTATTGTACAGGCTGCTTTTCCACCACTTACCAGGGAAAAAATTGCCCTGGCTTTCTCCAGGGACTATTCAACTTACTGCTTGGCTCTGTTTCCTTCTGCTTCATTGGTCAACAAACCTGAATCCCTCTGAATAATTCAGCAGAGGCACTGCACTATTTGTCTAAATAATTCATCCCAGCTCTTTGGAGAAGGGGTGGAGGGAGAGGCATTACCTATCAGAGCCAGGCTTTTCCAGAGTTGACAGACTCCTACACTCCACTTCAAGGTGGAGTTTCCTTCTGATCAGGGCAGGGAGGTGCGGCTGAGGAACAGAGGAGGCTGTGCTGGGCTAGAAAGAAACAATGCAAACAGCAACATCTCTCTGTTAATGTCATAATTCCAAATGGGACCTGCCGTGCTTTATGGTCACGGCTGCTTGTATGGTACCAGGCATTGTCTACACACAAACTTGCACCGGTTTAATTAAATCCTTGTTTACACAAAGTTACATACATAAAATCAATTTAAACCTGGCATATGTTAATTCAGTTTAAGTCCTTACTGAATTAGCCTAAATCGATATAAGCCATTTTAAAACCAATTTAAGCATGTCCACTGAGGGGTTTGCAACTAATTGGTTTAAAAGCACTTAATTATAAACGGATGCAAATTTTTGTGTAGACAAGACCTCAGATGGAGCCCTTTGCTGGCCACCACCTGTTTGGGTGGGGGATTCAGCTGCTTTGCCCCACACAGACACCTCATAAGTAAATGACTTGCAAAGCCTTGCCCAACAGGAACACCACAGACAATTGTATGGCGGGCACTCTGGGGTTAGACATTCTCAAATTCTCATCTCTGGCACAGTCCTTTCTCAAATGCTCTGCTAAAATATCCCCCAAATCCTCCTATGAACAAGATCCTGAAAGACACCAAACACTCCTCCAAGCACCCCAGATTGATTTCATGACTCCTTCCTCTTCCAACCAGTCCTTTCATTGCCATGGCAAAGTCCTTCCAGCTAAAACCGTGAAACCATCCCATCTGGAAAAAACAGCTGACTCTGCTCTCAAATCCATCCTGTGCCAGGAGAAACCCAGCTGCACATTAAGGGAACACAGTCTTCCACAGAACAGCCTCAGCAACAGGAACCCTGGGAACTGGGCAAGTGGAATCACAGGTCTCATCTGTCTGCTCAATCTTGGATGATGCATGCGTGAAGTCTGCCATGATCCTCTTCCTTCAGCAATGCCATTGCAACATGCCAGAAGGAAAGGCATGTTGCTAGCACCTGGAGTGAGTCAACAAGTGTTTTATCCTCACCACAAATGCCCTCCCACAGTATTTTACTTGTGGTTGTGCAATGATCAGTGCCGGTGACTAAAGGTCAGGAGACTTTCTGGGTTGTACTCCCAGCACTGCAATTCTGGGCAGGTCACTTCCCCTGATTGCTGTTCCAGTCCACGCCCCCTGCTTCACAGCTCTGCTGATGCTTCTTATTCCTACCTCCCGCCCGGGGCTCCCCACACAAAGCTTGACCAGTACACCTAACCCAAATATGCAGCTGCTCCTGCTATTCCAGTCGTGGGCACCCAGCCCAGCTCTGCCAATGCAGCTTAATGCTGGCTTGGAGCCGCTCCTCCCATTACAGTCCTGGGACCCCTCTCCAAATGTGCCACATTTCATTTCCTTTTTCAGGGATGACATGGACGGAGCTGATTACTTGGCACCAGGTATCCACCAGTCTCTCCCTTTGCTATGACCCTGCTGGGAGTGGGAGCAGCCACGGATGTGAACCTCCTATCTATCTAGGTTTTCATTTCAGCCCATTTCACCATGGTATCTGAATGCCTCGCCTCCTGATTTACCTCTTCTTGGAAGGCGGTGGGTGAAGTGCAGGGTGGTCTGGTCAGGAGTCTCAAGACACTGCAACTGGGCATCCATTCAGAGTAGGCCTAGGCTGTCACTGGAGAGAAGTCTGTTAAGAACCACTCCATCATGCAGTGCTAACAAGAACTCTCTTCCCAACCCCGTCTCTGTGATACCGGGAGGGCATCAGGCAGAGAGCTGGCTGGCTTGATTGCGGCAAACTGAGGTCTGAGGATGACGAGTAGCAGAGAATCAATTCTTTTAATGAATAAAAAATAAGGCGGCCAGAAAAAACAGCAAGGTAGTTGGTGATCTTTGTAGGCCAGGGACTCAGCAAGGCTTGACCTCAGTTGATAGGTCCCCAGCGATAGCCAGCTGAAATGGACAGTGCATGGAATCTTCCTTTGATCAGCCTCCATGAAGGAAGCTGCAGTACCCCTGCCGGAAACAGCGAAACCACAGACTGGGATCCACTGGGCTGGTTAGTGACTTAGTGTCAGTGCCTTACCCACAGGGGAAAGGCATTATACAGCCCCAACCAGCTGCAAACACTATGATCAGCACAAAAGGCTGATCTCTGGGGCCATAGATTATTACTAAATAATACCCATTCTGCTTTGGAATTATGATAATTTTGGTGGAATTTAAAGAGAGGCACAAAACTCAACAGGGAAGCAAAGGAAAGAGCTTCTCTGCCTGCTTCTCTTTTTTCCCCCTTCATTCTTTAAATATATGATCTTGCTGTTCCTGAATGTGAATCACTGCAGCAGCTTGATCCTAGAATTGTTCTAGCAGGGGACTTGCAAGCTTCCCACACACAGCTGTGATAAGCACACCTCAGTCTTGACATGCAGTTCCCACTGCTATTCTAGACCTGACCCCCACTACAGCTCTGCCAATGCCCCTCAGTCTTGACCTCCAGTACCCCTGCTGTTGCAGGCCTGAGCTCCCTCCCCACTATTCTCTAATGCACCTTAATTGTGATCCCCACTCAGCTCTCCTCACCTTCCTGTTAGTCTAGTCCTGGGTCTCCTCACCCAGGTCTGCCTGTGTACCTCAATCCAGAGCTGCAGCAGCCTCTGCTGTATCAGCCCCCCACACCAACTCTGCCAATGCACCCCAGTCATGAACTCCAGCCCTGCCTGCTAGCTGAGTCCTTAGACCACACACTGTTCTGCTTGCACAACCCAGTCCTGTCCTACCCCTACTTTGCAGGGCACCTTGCTACTTTTGTCCTGAATCACTTCTGAGCAGATACTCTGGCTGAAATTCTTCCAAGCTGCTTAGGGGACTTTGCTTCACAATGCCCACTGAAACTAATGGGAGCTGTGCAGCGAGGGCCTGATCCATTGCCCACTGAAGTCAATGGTAAACTTCCCATTGGCTCATCAGGAGCTGGATCAGGTCCCGAGATCCCCTTAGAAAGTCTGAGCCTTCGGTGTCCCTAACTAAGTTCTGACACAGGGTCACACTTTTTCAAACAAAAAATTTATATTTTTAAAAATAAAAGGCCTTTAAACAAAATTAAAGTATTAATGAAAATATTCGTCCCTTCCCCAAATTTCCAGTTTTTTAAAGAAACGAGTATATGAAAAATCAAACCCTATTTTTGCAGGGGGACGATTGTTTCTTTCTGTTTATAGGCTTTATTTTGTCCTCTCTCTGCCTCTTTCCAGTGGCAAAAAGGAAAATAATAATGAAATCCTAATAAAAAAGTGGTGGGAGGAAACTTCCCTGCAAAAAGAGGGGGAAAAAAATTAATACAGATATTTGAAAAATTTTGAGTAAAACTAAATCTCATTCCTTTTTGGAACCCAGGGCACAAAAACAGCTTCAAAATTTTTCATGAAAATGTGTGTTTTGTTTTGTTTTTTTGGTCTCGCTCTGATGGCCACAAAGAACATTCTCTCCGGGGGTATACACCTTCACTAAGGCATTGGCTGAGAGTCACTTGTGATCTAAATTTTTGCTGCAGAGAGATGAAAGGCCAGTGAATTAAAGCACCACAACACTGCTTGCCAAAAAGATCTGTTAAAGAGGGGAAAAAAATATGGCCCATCTTCACCTCCACACCCAGAACAACTTTGAACTAGGAATGGGTTCACTTCTTTGGCCTAATTTCAAGTCCACTCAAATGCTGCAGGTTCAGAAGTTCCACCTGGATGGAGGCCAGTATTGCTGACATGATG
The DNA here is from genome assembly GCF_965152235.1 of Eretmochelys imbricata. Classification (NCBI taxonomy): domain Eukaryota; kingdom Metazoa; phylum Chordata; order Testudines; family Cheloniidae; genus Eretmochelys; species Eretmochelys imbricata. Next base: position 4,582,527 of record NC_135597.1, read on the forward strand.
TTCTGTTTACCAGAGTGAAAGTGAGGAGCAAGGAATAAAAATCCAATGAAAACAAAAGGTGAGACATGGAACAGAGAGCAGGGACTGAGTAGGAAACAGAGTGAAGAAAAGAGGAAAATCTGATAAAATATTGACAGAGGGCCTATTCTCCACTCGTATAAACTGACAGACCGGCACCTTTGGGGCCAATGGAGCTGTGCTAATTGACACCAGGAGAGAATTCGCCCAGTATGTACTGCATCCACTTGTGCCAGATGAGCTCTTGGGTGGAACTTTTGCCCTTAATAGGTGGAGGAAATGCAAAGCTCCCAAACTCCACTGGGCTTCCCTGTCCTCAAACTGAGCAGTCAGAGGAGTGCATGCTCTCTACCCTGCCAAATAGTCAGGGCAACTTTTGCAGCCCACCTGAAATTGCCAGCTGGTGTCCCTGCCCCCTGAGGATAAGTTGAACCTCCTAGCAGAAGCTCAGAGCCCTCAGAAATGAAACCTCAGAGGCTTAAATGAGTTTGACGTTTGATTCTGAGAGCCTGTGATTGCAGCTGACATTGCACGGCAGCTGGGAAGTGCAGCGTCACTCAACAGGATAGGTAACTTAGGAGGAATGGAAAAGGCACGGCTGATGCACCCAGAGAAGGCCGTTCCTCCGTACGGAAGGGAGCAATGAGGAGAAGCGGCTTTTCAGCAGCCACCAAGCATTTGTCTCAACACCAGACTGTGCCAAATGCAACCCTTCCATGGTGATGTGCATGTAACACTGGCTGAAGCCAGAGGGAGAAGAGGCTACACAATGGAGACCCTCCCTCCTGAAGTAGCTGGGCAGGGAGGGCAAAGTGCAAGTTCCGTTTCTCCAAATTCTCTTCAGCATGGGTGCCGTTAGCACTGACGAGTGGTGTAGTGAGGGGGACTAGAGGATGGCCTTTGACTACAACCCCACAACTGGGACTTCCCTTTTGACGGGCTGCTCATGAGCAGAACCATCCTGTAGTTTCCTCTGGCTATTATTATTTGTAATGTGATAGCATCAAGGACCAGGACCTCATTATGGTTGGTGCTGTAGAAATGCAAAGCAACATCATAGGACCAATCGTCTACTGGGAGGGGATGGATCAGAGGAGGGACAGGGTGACCCTATGGCACATGAGGCTACAGGGACTCTGGGCTGTGGAGCAGCCCATGGGCACCCCAAGTAAGGCTGCAATAAATCCTGAGACTGCTCTCATTTATCTAGGATCTGCATTGACATCACCAGCACCTGACCTAGAATTTGGGCTTAAGGCCAAATTTCCCCCTCTGCTTGGGCTGCACTTTCTGGGTTACTCCTTACATGAGGGGCAGTATAGAATCTCTTCCAGTATTTTTCTTCACTTACTGTCTTAAAGTTACAGCACACAGCCTGATAAAGGCTGTCACATTCCACCCCAGAGGTGGCTGCATTTCAGCAATGGCTAAAGAAAAAACACTACAGGATTCTTCACCAATCAGACCATAAGTGCTTTTTATTACCCAGTGGGGTAGGTAACAAGGTGACGAACAAATACCACAGCTCCCGGCATTTTCCTTTCAAGAGCAAAAGAAGAAGAAATCATTTATCAATGGAATCATCAGCGAGCCCCAGTCCCAAATAGCCCTGGGTCCCTTTCCAGCTGTTAACAGCTGCAGAGCTGCTGCCTTGCTCTTTGTGCCCATTTTATTCTAAACAAAGCCTGCACTATCCGCTCCTGTAAAAGCAGCTGTTAGCAGCATCTTGAGCTGAGAACAATCACTCCCCACTATAACCAACAGGGTTATTATTTCTACTTGGCTCAAGTGTTAAAAACAACGCACGCAACACAGGGTATTAAAAGGGTGTGGGGGTAGGGGGAGACAAGAATCCGCTGAGGGAACACAGATGGCTGGAGATCTGTCAGGAGAGGGAATTGTTAGAAACCTCCTCGCTATTCACATCCTTCATGTATGTGATGCTAATAAATCCTGGATTTGGAGAACATTGAGAGAGCTCCAGATGTAAAGCCCCTTATAGATCATATGGTGTTTCTGACATATGCTGGGCAGGCCCAGGACTCCAGGGGGATGATGGGGAAAGCCTGTAAAGTCAGATTGGAGCAGTGGGCTGTGCAGAGAGCTCCTCAGCTCATTCAAGCTGCGGCTGCTCCTTTACCAAAGGCGTAATTAGATGCTGTTGTTCAATACAGAATCCTACAGGGGTCTGCTGGAGAAAACCCTTTCTGATTCTGTTTAGGAGTGGGAGGAAAGAAAGGGAAATGTTGCCCCCCTTCCTCCCCCAAGTGGAAAACAGAACGCAGCAGTGGCGAGATAGATTGTAGCTGTGAAGCAGAGGAAGCCGCCTGCTTCTGCTGCATGTGAGAAACCCATTTTATTTTCTAAATCCCTCTTGCCGGAGATGACTCTCCCACGGGGAATCGCTTAGGGGCTAGTGCCAGCAGCCAGCTGCTTTCAAGATTAAAAGACATATGTGCCTTCCTTTCCAAGGGGCTGTTTAATTAAAAAATTATACTGTGTTGCTGGACTGAAAAACAGGGTTCTGGCAGGACTGGATAAAGGCTGTGATACTATGCATAGGGGCTGTTGGGGAGGTTTCTGGAGACAACTCTGCTGATGTCCCTTATTTCTGTTCATTAGCCACCTCTGCTATTCCAGCCTTAGGCTCCTGATACCCCCATACCACTCTGGTAGTCCAATTCACTTCTTACCTGCAGCCTGGCCCCCCCAAGCTACTCCAGTCCTGGACTCCACTGCAGCTCCACTGGTGCACCGCATTCCTAATGTGCAGCACACTCTGTTATATCATTCTGGGACCCCCTGCCCTCACCTTTGCCAATGCACCACTAAGACTGACTAGCAGCCTCCCATGCTCACGATTTCAGACCATAGCTCACTCTATCCCCAGCTCTGTCAATGGACGGGGCGGTGCTAATCTGTAGCACTGCCCTGAAATTCCAACCTAACCCCCAGCTCTGCAAACAGTCCCTGACCCTGACCTGTAGCACCCCCTGCTAAGCCAGGCCTGAATTGAGGCCTTGCATTAGGGGGGATTCTTCTCCCCCTGAGCTAAATCCGATTTGAGCTTCCAGAGGTGAAATAATGGATCATTAACTTGTTCTAGTGACAGACTGACATATATATGGACTCTCTCTCTCTCTCTCTATATATATATATTTCAGTTCTCAATAACTAATAAAACAGAGTATCTTACATTTACATAGTGCCTTTCATCCTGAAAGACCCCAACGTATGTTACAAAGTATTTATAAAGTATACCAGAATTCCTTCACCCATCACTGAAATGCATTCAGCTCTGGGGAGGAATGTGGCAGGTATTTAACTGCAAAATTAAGTCATAAAATAAATTTGTGCCAAAAGGCAAGGCGAATCCTCAATCCACCTAGAACTGCAAGTGGTGGGGGGGAAGTATAGTGAGGCAGGACATAAGTTAACCCCCCATCCTTGTGAAAAGTTCCCAAGGGGCTCATTAATTTCCACAATTGGCCTAGGCTAATTCTGCATCTCATATTTCCTTTAAAAAAGGTGATCCGAGGGCTGTCTAACAGTTCTACCATCCAGGCAGAACATCTCCTAGGGCAGCAAAATGCTTAGCAACTGCTCAATGTGTGAGTGCTGGCAGGGCTGTGTAAAAACAAAAAGGGGGAGAGAAACCATCACTTTAAAGATAGTACAGGCTCATTTTTGCTTCCCAAACCAGGGGAATACCCAGTCCTTTCCTGGCCCAGTCTACACTACAGCCTTCTGCCAGCATATCTGGGTGTGTCAGGGTGTGAAGAGGTGTGATCCCTGACCAACAGAGCTGTCAGTGGAAGGTCCTGAGGTAGATGCCGCTATGCTTTGCTTTTATTGGTGTAGCTAGTTTCCATCTGAGGGTTGGTTTTATGATACTAGTACAAAGCACAGCTTTGATGGTATAGCAGTGTCCATGCCAGGAGCGCTTTGCCAGTGTGGTATACCAGTATTCCTGTACCAGTAAAGTGCTTCTAGTGCAGACACGGCATTAGCAGAGGGGCAGACACAGATTTCCTGTTAGCTTAGGATGGCAAAAACCATGGAGCTGGTACTTCCTATAAGGTGTTTCCACAGCCATCCCAATCAAACCATTCTACCCCCACATACCCCCTTCCCCCTGTTTGGGGTGACATTATTAGGCAATACTGGGTAACACGAAGGAAGGATGGTTTTGTGGTTAAGGGACAGGAGAAAGAGTGAGGAGAACTGCGTTCATTTCCCAGTTCTGCTACAGACTCCCTGTGTGACTGTCTATCCCAGTGCTTCTTATGGCCCTTTGCACAGTACTGTCAGAGCATCTCTCCTTACTGAACAGATGACCTTGGACGGCTCTCTGAAACCATCTGGGGTCTCAGGTTTCCTATTGTTAATATGGGAATAGTAATCCTTCCTTTCTCCCACCCGTTATCTTGTCTGTTCAGACAATGAGCTCTTTGGGGCAGGGACTGTCCCTTACTATGTGTGTGTACAGCGCCTAGCACAATGGGGAGCACAGAGGTGCTCCTGCAATATAAATAATTACAAGGATGATACCCATCAACAAAGGACATCTGTAGCTAGTTCCCTCTTGTTTTGCCTCATGTGTGCAGAACCTCCCCTAGTCTCCACCCCCTTTCCCTCTCGTCTTGCTGTGCTCACAGTCACAGCGGCTCAGACTAGTAACGCAATAACCGGTCGGTTGATATACCCATTGTTCGACATGGCCAGGACGCTCACAACCAAAGCCTTGGCAGGGTATCTACTCAACTGCGACGCCATGCAATGAACCACCATGGTTATTGGTGTTCACTGCAGAGCAGCGTAGCACTTTGCAGAGAAATGTAAAGACGAGAGACTGAAGGGAACCAGTGACTTCAAGGGGAGCCAGGCAGTGTGATCTTGTCGATGTCAGTCAGCCAAAGTGAATTTGTCATGTTACTGCAATGCCTGAGATCCAGTGCTAATAAATCCTGTGTGATGTGTTCATTACACCAGTCCATTAAGATGGCAGGGGGACCCAGCTGCAGTTAATGATTTACCTCATTTTTCTCGATAGCATCTCAGCCATGGCCTTGTAATTTCACCTACTGGAATTTGTCTGCTGGGGGATCTGCAACCTCGTCTCCTTTCTCCTTTATGGGAGGCAGATGAAGAATACTAAAAACCAGAAAAGCTGTATGTGGGGCTAGGGAGTGGAATAGCAGGGTGGGCTTGAGAATGGGACTGAAGGGCATTGGTAGAGCTGTGCATGTCAGGAGTCTGGGACTGTGACTGCAGTGGGGCTCCAGAGTAGGACTGAGGAGCGTTGGTAGGTCACAGTGTGGAGAACAGGATGGAATAGCCAGGAGGCTGCAGTCCTGGCTGCATCAGCAGAGCAGTGAGAACAAAGGGGCCTGAGGACTAGAAGAGCAGAGAGTGCTGTCTGTCTGGTCAGGGCTGAGGTGCGCTGTTTTCATGGGAAGATTGCACATTCCCCTTGAACCAAGCCATGTCAGTCAACCCTTCGCTTTCAAGAGCTGTCTGCCAGACCTCCCTGGTAGGAAATACTGCTTGATATCCAGTTGGGAGCTCTGCCCCAAGCTGATGCAGGCTGAAGGGACTGGCTCTTCCTGGAGAGCAGTTCAAAAAAACAGCACCAGGCAAAGGCAGGGAAAACACTAAGACCCCAGGTCCCTTTACCCATTCCCCTTCGTTCTCATCTCCAGTCCCCCATGCAGTTGTCTCAGCAGAGAGGAGCCAAATTCCTGATTGGTCTCCTTTTGTTCTCCATTTCCTCCTGCGCTGCGTCTCCGCGATAACAAGCCTTCACGTCTGTTCTCCCACTGCAGCCTTGGGCTGGGGCCTTATCTTGCCGCAAACTAATTTGATTTTTATGGTGATAGAGGCATCAGTAATTACTGTAATAAAAGAGGAGATTTGCAGCCTCTCCCGTTGCCCGAACTGAGAGCGGGGGGCTGCTGGGCTGACACCACGGTCGACTTATTTCATAAGTCATGCATTACATAAATGATTAGTGGTGTCCCTCTTGGGAATGTGGGGAGGGGGCTGCTGTGGGGTGGGGGGGGGAGAAAGTGTTTCCAATTAAAAGAAGCCACTCCAATTCCACTTCCCCCTCTCTTCCCCTTTGTTCTCAAAATTAGAAAGCAAAGAAAAGAACAAAACAAATCCAGAAATACAGGGAAGGACAGGAAGACTTTAGATACCACGGCCAATTGAAAGAAATTAACATGGGGCTGGGAGGAAATCAGCATTCAGGGGTGCTAGCATAGGAGGGGTGACAAGAACCACCTGAGTCCAGCGCACAGAGGGACAGGCATCCAAACATCATCAACACCTCTGTCACAATTGCCACTCTTTTAACATATTTTTGCATGTGTGCATTGTTTTACACATCTCTGCTCTCAGTCATATGAATCCATTAATTAACACAAATAATTGCAATAAGATGTAGCTCCCTAGAGCTAGCTAAACATTGTACAGTTAGGTAACCCCCTAACCTATTGTGCACATGATAAATGTGTGCATTAGATGCACAGACTGACAATCTGCAACGCTATCTAGGTATCTACTTCCCCCACAGAGATACACTCTGGCTCCTCTAGTTGTATTTCGATTGCAGGGTAGTTAACCCTCATTACATATGTGGCTGGTCTATATTAGGCATCGAATAATGATCATACTAGATTTAGCATCAGTGCCTGGGGTCTGATTTGGCCTCCCTTAAATTGACCAGTGCCTTGTTCCACAGGTAGCCCCACTGGTTTCAGTGGAGGTTCTGACAAAGTAAGGTACTGTTCACCACGAGCAAGAGTAACTAGCCCTGAGTTTGATGCATTTACTGAAACTGGAGCTCCTGCTCGGGAGGCAAGTGTCTCCATGACTGTTTGAGACTGGCTTACCCATTACAGAGCTGAGCCTTTTGTAACTCCAGACTCCAGGATTAATATCTTGCTTAGCTTAGCTCATCCTTGTACCCCCAGCACGCTACTTTGGGCATCATTCTGCAGCATCAGTTTCTTCCCAGCCCACAATTCCTTTTTGGGCCATTCTTGGGCTCACACACCTGATTTGGTTTTCTCCCACACCTAGGGTGACCAGCTAGCAAGTATGAAAAATAGGGACAGGGGATGGGGAGCCTATATAAGACAAAGCCCCTGAAATCGGAAGTGTCCCTATAAAATAGGGACATCTGGTCACCCTACCCAGACCCCTAGTCCTAGGGGATGCTGCTAATGTACAGCTGGCATAGTGAGAGAGGTAAATGATCCATTCCAACCAGGCAGCCTGCTCTGCAAGGCCTTTCCCACAAGTGCTGCCATTCTCATTTATGGATGTCCATGAAAACCGAATGTGCTGTGCAGTTTAGCTTAATATATTATAAACTAGAATCCAAAGCCAATAAAGGATGAGTTTTTTGCATAATTGAATGCATACATCTCTTTATGCACTTTTACCGCATTCCAAGTATGATTACAGTAACGCTCCACCTCACTGATACGCAATTAGCACCGCAGGAGCATTCTGCTGAGACCTGATCACCTTGGGCTGAATGGAACGGCCAGCCAGTGACATGTCAATAGTGCTGCATCTCCAGCGTGAAAGCAAGTGCAGCTGACCCCACTCTGGACAACCATGGGACCCGTCAGCGGTAAAAGAGAGCTGTGTAGTTTTGAAAACCTGGCCCCAAATGTGTGGGCTGAGCTCCTGTGAAAATCTGTCCACTGGGCACCAAAATCAGTGGCCAGATTTTCAAAAGGGCTCAGCATGTCAGGTAATCGGCACTTTTGAAATTGTGGCCCGCATTCTGGGAGCTGAGCACTGGGAAAATCTGACAGCTGACTCAAGAAACCTTTGTGGCTCAGCCATTTGATGGAGACACACACAGAACAGAAGGTCACACCAGTAAAATTTCAATCCATCTCAAGCCTATTTTCTATTCTTAAAATAAAACTGGCAACTGGGCATGCAGCAGAGGAATGAGATTCTGGACAGCTCCATCCCTGCCTACGTTTCTCACTTTTCTCCTCCTTATTTATTCACACAGCAACTGAAAGCATGCTAGTCACTGAGAACAAATTAAAAACACAAGGCCCCTGTGCAAGGACTCCAACAAGATCATCTCAGATCACAGTATTTTGATCTCTGCTCCCAGCCCTAATGAGAAGATCTTTCTCTCTATAAAGAAATGTTCCACAACCCATTGGCAGGGGAAAATGCCTTACTGTGCTTTGTTTTGTTAATCAGTATGTAAGTTTTAAAAAGAAATGACTGCCTGGGATTTCAAGAGTCTAAGGGAATAAAGTCCAGATCTGGGCCTTACACACCCAAATGTCATCAAAATTCCATGGAAGTTAGGCACCTAACTCCTTTCCACCCCTCTGGAAATTCCCATTTTTGTTTCTAATCCTGAGCAGTTGTATGTCTGTCAAACCCACTCATGGGGCCTCTCCCCCTTACAATAGAAGGAGACCCCTGAGTTGAGGGCTCAGGGAAGGTCTGGGGCATGTGGTTATTTCATCTCAGTTGCTCATGCTGTGAAGAACACTAGTGGGTCTTTGGTTGGGGGAGAGAAGGGAGGGTTCTCCAGGAAGCATTTTTAAGGGCAAAATTGATAGCAAAAGCCTTGTCTACACACAGGAATTCAGCACTCAATGCAGCTGCCTGGCTGGCCCTTTAGTATGAACATGGGCAAATTGGGATCTGCACTAACTGAGAAAATAAAGGGGGTAAATGCAGGATCTGGCTTACCCTCGGCTGCGCTCAAGGGTCATCGTCAACACAGTTACACCAGATTCAGCAATCAGGGGGCTACTCCCCAGGAGGACAAGGCCGAGTAACACTGAGGGCTTGTCTACACTAGCCGCCGGATCGGCCGGCAGCGATCGGTCCAGCAGGGGTTGATTTATCGCGTCTATACTAGACGCGATAAATCGACCACTGAGCGCTCTCCCTTCGACTCCACCAGAAAGAGGCGCGCAAGCGGAGTCGACGGGAGGGTGTCAGCTCTCGACTTACTGCAGTGAAGACACCGCGGTGAGTAGATCTAAGTACCCCGACTTCAGCTACGCTATTCACGCAGCTGAAGTTGCGTATCTTGGATCAACCCTGCGCGGTAGTGTAGACAAGCCCTAAGGCCTGGCCTACACTTAAAAGTTAGATCGATCTAGCTAGAAGCTACATCCTTCACGGCTGTGAAAAAACGTGTGCACTGGAGTTAGGCTGACGTAACCCTGGTGTGGATGTGGTTAGGTTTTCCATCCATCTAGCTACCGCATCTCGGAGAGGTGGATTAACTACATCGATAGAAAAACCTCTTCCTGGGTGTAAGAAACGTCGACACCGCAGTGCAGCAATGGTACTGTTCCCACCCCGTAGCTGTGCCATGTAGACCTGGCCTAACATTTTGCACTTCTCCAGCACGGCTCCTGTGAGGATTTCAAAGCACTTCGCAGACATCAGTGTAAAAGCCTCCCAAACCCCCTTGTGCAAAATGGAACATCCATTGTTTGTTCAGCTAACCCACCACACGTGCATGCACCAAAAAGAAAAGGAAAAAAAAAAAAAAGAGCAACCCAAGTAAAATGCAAACTCACCCACTTCTGAGCTGCACCTTTCAGAACCACTCAGGATCAGCTTATATAACAAGCTCTTATCCCAGCACAAATACATGGTGTTTAAACTGGGTTAAAAGGCCCTGCTGGAATGGCTCGGGGAACTAAGTACAGCTTAGCTCAGTTAATGAAACAAAGAAAGAAATCCTCCCTGTTTCACTTAGGGCATATCTACATGGGGAAATTGACTAGAATAGATAGTTGGGAACAGCTCCCAGTGTGGACACTCTTATTCTGGAGTAAGGGTAATTTTTCCTGATTTACCTATAATCTACTTTGGAAGTGAATATGCATCACTTAATTTTGATTTAAACCCTAACAGCTTGATCCAAAGCCATTTGAAGTCAGTGTAAAGACTCTCATTGACTCTAACAGCCTTAAAAGAACTTCAGCCTCAGAAATGGAGCCTAAGTGGTGCATAGGGCTTGTGCTGCCATCCTACAAGGGATTAAACCAGGGACCTGGAGAACTAAATGCATGTGCTGTTGCAGCTTGAGCTAAAGAGCCAAACTTCCTCATGGGGGGCTATAACAGATGCATATCATCTGTGAGTCTGGCTGGCACAGAGAGGGACCTGTAACACACACCCTGACCAGTGGGTTACACAGGCTCTGTACCAGGGTGCATTTCACTCTACTGCCTGGAACCATTTCTGTAGTAATTTTTCTAAAGGGAAAAGCTCAATCAATGGCTGGGTTACCTCACATCAGAGCCATTCGATGGAGTCATGGGAGCTACAGAGTGTCGTCTTTAACCTGGCAAGCCTATGGCTTTTTGTTTTGTAGTGGGAGCCTAGTCTATGAGTTAGAGCACAGGTCTGGAGGCAGGAGGACTGGGAAATATGGCAAAAGATCCAAACGCCAGCGAGCTCACAGGCTAGCACCATTTGTAGCCAGAGGGAGTGTTCATGGCTCGGTTATACAGACTATGTGTCTGCTGGATTCTTTAATGTCCTGCCTTACACGGGAAATTCCTTGTTTGCTCCACATCATAAACCCCTCTGCGCATGTCTGCGAGGATAGGTTGCCTTTGTTGCAAGTAGCCAAGTGATCGATTAGTCTGCTCTTTTCTGAATCCCCGGAAGTGCTGACCCAGCCTGTCCCATATTTTAAGATTTATTCAAGATAGCCTCTTCCAGACATCTGTCTATAAGCACATCTATAAGCCTGCAATGAAGAGCCATTTTGCCCTCAGAGACCATCAGAGCAGCAGTGACTTTACAACCTCAGGCAGGGAAAAGCAGACCAGGGGGACATGCAGAATTTTAAGGGGAACTACTGACAGCAAAACCACTAACAAAGGGAAAACACAGCTCTCACTCAGGAGCAGAGCTGCCGAAATCCCCCAGTTCTTTTCTGGCTGGGACATAGGGTGTTCCAATCAGAGTGCATGAATTTGGCAAAGTGCTCCCATCACTGCCAACTGCCACAGCTAGCTTCCAGGGGGATGTTTCCCCCACCTTCTCCAGGGGGAAAAATCCTGGCTGGGACTGAGGCAGGAGCTGGCTCAGGTGGGGAACTGGAGGGGCTTTGTTTTCAGAGTAAGCATGGTTTTGCATCAAAAACCTTTGTTTTTGCAACAGCCCAAGGTAAGGCTGAATCCACTAGGTTTCTAGGAAAATGGAATTTTGTTTTGCTTCAGCTGGTTTCCAGGGCAGAGAGAGAGATTTCATTGTGGTGATTTGGTTAAGAGACACCTCCTCTCACTCCATTTCTCCTTCTCCCTCTCTCCAGTATCTTTCCCTCCCTCCTGTCTTAAAACACCTACACCCATACTCATGGGCCTGGGCCAAGGTCACCTGAGAGGCTGCCATTAATTTCAGTGGCTGGTGGATTATGTCCCATATCTTCAACTTTGATTCCTCTCTCTCCTCTTCCCTTCTGTTTTCCTCACACTCCCTTATGTTTAGCCCTCTCCCTCCTCCCAGTAACTTCCCCTCACCGCAACAAGGATAGGTTTTTGCATTAGCCCATTGAGCCGCCCCACATTTCTCTCCACCCTTCTATTCCCTTCAGTTGAGCTTACTTCCCCTTTTGGCCAGGATAGTAGGAAGAGCTGAACTGGCACAAGAAGCTGGAAATGTCCTTGACAGAGAGTAAACAGTGCCCAGCTGGCATCAGGGGGACTCTAAGTCAGCATCCTGGACATGCACACCCTGGAGAGGAAAGAGCATATGTGACTTCAGGGTGCCAAACTCAGATGCAATTCTTTAAAATGAAAAGGCAGATCTGTTGCTTGATCGTGGCATGTACCTGAAATCCCATGGGGATGGGGTATGCATATTCAGAACACACCCAACCTCCCAGCTTCCAGCTCCAAGTTGGCATCTCCTTGTGTGTCATTAGCGTGCCGCCTAACTGCATGGTGTGCAATTACTTGGTGAGGATAACCCCATCAAACACTCCAAAAAAGGATTCTCTAACTGCCTTGCAGTTAATAGGTTTGGAGCCTGGGGATGTATGTCCACTGTAGTCTCTCTGCCTGTAATAAGAACTAGCAGTCCTGGAATGCTGAAATGTAAATCCAGGGGTGCTAGGGACACCATAAGCCCTGAACCACTGGGATCTTCCAAGATGCAATTTCTTTGTGTCCAGTGGATGGTAGTTAATTTTATATTTTAGGACAGGCAACTGGAAGGTTTGTATTTGAAACATAATCACAAGAGAGTATCACTTTTGTGCAGTGTGCTGTGTGAGTGGCTGCCACCCTCCTTTCACCCCAGAGGCAGCTGCATCTCATCAGCCTTGCAAGTAAACAGCTGGCAGAGAGCCTTGGGATCCATTGGGATGAAAGATGCCACAGGTATATAAGAGGTAGCTGTACATGCAGTGACCTGTGTTATAGGTGTGGTTACCTGTTTGCCTATCCAGGAGTATTTTTGTGGGTGCAATGCAGGCACTTTGTGTTGCTCAGACAGAAATGATGATGAACATAGAGAGGTGCAATAAACAAGGTGCCAGCGAGTAATGGGGTGATGGAACACAGACCCAAAGTCGTTCTGCAATTTGGGAATCCACAACCCAGATAAAAACTTTGATAGATGCAAACACTTTCCCTGGCTATTATTGAAAGCATATGACAAACACAATGGGCAGGGGATGCATGACCCACTTCTGGCCACATCACAGGTGGCTCATACAGCAGATGAGCTTTTACTGGCTAATATCTCTCTGCTGTGTTCCCCAGGCCTCCCTCGGGTGAGGAGCAGAAGCAGGGAACTGGTTAGCTGCCACTCTGGAGCTGTGAAAGGGCAAAGCAATTCTATCTCAGAGCAGATGCTAAGCTGACAGCTGGCTCCTGCCCAGGGCACCTCACCTCTCCCCGGAACGAGAGGGCTGTCACTGTGGGGAAGGGTTCAGTGACAGACCAGTCACTGGGGGGCTGTCAATCAGCGTCACTCGACCACGGTGCCAGGAATCAAGTAAAATCCTGGAGCTTTCAGCCAGCACCCAGGGAGCTCAGCCACTCATAGTGACCAAACGGGGTGAACAGAGAAGAACAAGGGACATGGGCGTCACATCTACAGAACAAGACAGCTGGGGAGAGGGATGCCACAAGAGTCATTTTTTCCCTGAGTGGAGATTCCATCCCTAAGAGTTTGGAGGTACAGAGGATGTTCTCATCCACTTCTCCTGCTGGGGCCAGATCCTCGGATGTTGTCTGAAATGGGAACATCTTGCACCCAGGGCCCCACTGGCCAACTAATGCCTGGGGGAAAAGTGAACAGAAGGGTCCCTGAAGTTAATGGTGTTAAGAGGGAAATGCCAAAAGGGGGAAGATGAAATCAGGAAAGAGAGAAAGCTTAAGGAATCGCTAATTCCTGAGAGACATTGGCTATAGTCCTAGGGGCGGAGGCCAATGTGGGGAGGGTGGTATGGATGCAGGGGGCTCTTCCTCTACTAGCATTCAGCTGGGACTGCAAAGATCGGACTATTACGGGACTGTACAAGGCAACTACCTGAAAGGGGGATCCACAGAGGATGGATCTAGACTGTTCTCAGTGGTAGCAGATGACAGAACAAGGAGTAATGGTCTCAAGTTGCAGTGGGGGAGATTTAGGATATTTTGGATATTAGGGAAAAACTTTTTCACTAGGAGGGTGGTGAAGCACTGGAATGGGTTCCCTAAGGAGGTGGTGGAATCTCCTCCCTTTGAGGTTTTTAAGGTCAGGCTTGACATAGCCCTGGCTGGGGTGATTTAGTTGGGGATTGGTCCTGCTTTGAGCAGGGGGTTGGACTAGATGACCTCCTGAGGTCCCTTCCAACCCTGATGTTCTATGATTCTATGGCATCTGGTTTACTGCAATGTGTTTAGCCATCTGGCTGAAGGGCCTTTGTCCTTAGCTTGTGCTGCTCTCTGCTGGCCACATCCTTGCTAAACAGGCACACCGGAAAAAAGAAATGGCACTTTGCATGGCAGAAGCATGTGTGCAGCCTGGTATCATCTACCTCTCCCAGAGAAGGGGACATATAACAACAGAATACCTTCCCTTTTGGGGACAGAGGTGGAGAATTGTTCTTCAGGGTGGAAAGTCAAGGTGGTCTAGCGGATTGGGGTACTGGGCTGGGAAGAGGCAAGAGATTTGGGTTCTGTTCCTACTTCTTTTATGTGACCTCAGGCAAATCACTTGCCCTCTCTGTGCCTGTGCTCCACCTCTCTATCTTATCTACTCAGAGAGAAACTCTTGGGGTCAGGAACTGTCTCTCACTATGTGGCCATACAGCATCTAGCACAATGGGGCCCTGATCTCAGCAGGGGCTTCTAGTCGCTTCTGGAACAAAAAATAATTTTGCATGGAGGAACATGCATCATAACGACATCAGGTTTAAATTGTCCTTGACCTGTGGTGTTACATAGTCATCACTAGAGCTGGGGGCAATGGTTTGACTCAAACTTTTTTGGGGGGGGAGAAAAATGCAGATTTGGGTTGATTGAAACATTTTGCGAATGTGTGTCAATTGTGTCAAATTGTTTTGGTCAAACACCCCTTCCCCTCAAAGCCCAAATTCTTAAAAGTCCTAAATATTGTATTTTGACATTTTTTAAATGAAAAGTGTTTCATTTTTTTAAATTTGAAATGACTTTTTGTTTATTTTTTTCAACTTTTAGGTTTGCTGAAAATTTTGGATAATTTCCCTCTTGGGTCAGCTTGAAGCAATTCCCTCCCCACCCCGAACTTTTTTTGGAACTACCAGCAAACCAACAAATCAATTATTCTCATGGCGCTGGTCATGATGCAACCTAGTGGCAGAACGCCAGAAAACAGGGAGAGAAAAGAGAGGGTGTCAGGTGAGAGAGGGAGTTATTCCGGCAGAGTACGGCTTAAAGTTACATTCACGCCTCTGAGATTGCCTAGTCCAGTGGTTCTCAATGAGGAGTCCTGGGGGCTGCAAGTATGGCCGGTGTTAGACTCGTAGGGCCCAGGGCAGAAAGTCAAAGCCCCGCCCCACAGGACCCCAATCCCCAACACCAGGGGATGAAACTGAAGCCTGAGCAACTTAGCTTTATATGACCCCAGGGCAATTGCCCTGCTTGTTACCCCTTAATGCTGGTCCTAGCTTTTATATGGAGAAAACCAGTAGTTGTGGGTGGGTGAAATTCTGTGGCCTGCGTTGTGCAGGAGGTCAGACTAGATGATCATAATGGTCCCTTCTGACCTTAGTGTCTATGAATCTATGAACTGGGCTGTGGAGTTTTTATAGCATGTTGAGGGGGCCTCAGAAAGGAAAAGGCTGAGAACCTCTGGCCAAGTTGAATCACTGGGACTGGAGCTGATTTAAAGTAGCTAGTCACTAAGCTGCAAGGCCATTTTATTCGGTAGAGCCATCTCTAGCACAAAGAGCATCTTATTTTGAGCTCCTGGTCAGTTTCATTTTCGAATCTGCTCACTGAGTGGAGACACAATTAAATCACGATGTGATGGATCTAAATCCTGACGTCTTTACTCAGGCAGGACTTCAGGATCCGGCCAATGATTTTTTTTGTTACTTTCACTTTGATTCTGAAAGTTTTTCCTTCTCCTAGTAAAAGGTGAAGACTTCTGGCCTGATCCTGCCGGCCCTTACTCACCACAGTGGTCCTCTCTCCTGTGAGGAAATGAGACAACTCACACAAATAAAGGCTGGCAGGGTCAGGCCCTAAGATTCAAAGAGCTTGTGTCTGTAACACTCTCCATGCCCACAAGAGGCTGCTATGGCTATTTAACTGCTCAGCCAGTATCAAATCTGGCATTCCCTTTTTATCTCCAGTGTTTAAAAAATGAATTGTCCTCCCTAAACCTCCACACAAACACACACAAGTGGCTTGATTCTCCACTGCCCTGCATCTTGTGTAGGCATTTACCGCTGGGCCAAGCGAGTGCAAACCCTGTCCCATATCAGAATCTAGTGACAGTTTTCCATTCCCTTTGCACAGGTAAATATGAGGACACAATGCGCCAGGCAGCTGGGAACCAAGGGTCAAGGTGTCACTAAATGCCCAGCAGCGGTGGCTGGGAACATCAGTGGAAATAAGGCCTGTTTTTATGGTGACAGCAACCGCAGACTAGTTGAAAAGTGGCTGGGTTTAGTGACCTATCAAAAGACACAAGATCTCATTCATCTTGGTAGAATCTGAACATTCCACATACGTAGTTGCAGAAGCCAGTGAGCTCAGACAATCGTCATCTTCATAAAAGGCAGCCCCACAGATAAACCTGACCTCATGTATCAACCATACCCAGAGACATCCAAAGAGCATTAAGGAAACACTCTACCATCTGCTGGCAAGTGGCTGTGATGGATAGAAAATCCATCCCTAGCTGACACCAAGATCCTGTAAGTTCATACATGTTGGCAGATCCCTGCACCCATTCAGGGGTCCATCTGCATGGAGCTTGCAGGACTGTGGCCTACATTCTGAGGACACATCCTAACTCAGCCTTTGGAAGTCTTCATAGTGAATCACCTGGCAGAGGTGTTGGATGGCAATGTTGAGGTCCAAGGCTCAGCTGCAGCCACACATATGATTAAAAACATACATATAGAGCCAGTTCATCCACTAATTAGTTGAGTCCCACTTTGGAGTGCAGCTAATGGTGCTGTAGAAAGGGCTTTGGTTTACCTGTATATTGCCTGACAGGCTACATCAGGCAATACACAGGTAAACCAAAGGCCGTTTTACAGCACCATTAGCTGCACTCCAAAGTGGGATTGAGAACAAGTGGCAAGAGCCTGGTAACAGCTGATGTAACTGACAAGACAAGCCAAGGATGGGTGGAATGAATCTGATATCAGATAATCTACGGGGAACTAGGGTTGTTGAGTGCCTACTGCAGGAACAATACCTGATACCCTGACTCCAACTCCCCTGCTCTAAACACTGGACCATATATCCTTCCAGTGTGGGGTCTAGAACCCAGAGTCCCTACAACTTGCTTTAACCATTTGACCACACTCCTTCTTAGTGCTGGGTTTAGAACCCAGGAGCCCTGATTCCCCATCTCCCTGTTCTTACCAACAGACAAAACTGCCTCCCTGCTGTGACATGTTTAATATATCAGGGCAAATCAGTCTCACAAGAGAACCACATCCCCCCAAACAGAACAGTGTTTTCATGCAGCAGTGGAGAAAAAATAAAAAAGATTCAAGGTTTCTCTGCAAATTCTAGCTTGAAGTAGGTAATTTAATTACTTTAATAAGAACAATTTAGGAAGTTAATTGATTTGTAACTAGGCTTAAATTTCTTGAACATCAAGTGTCAATTTCTTTTTTAATACTGCTGCATATTAAAGTAATTAGGTAGTTAGCAAAAATCTTCCTGATCTCCATGTTTGACTAAGATTAAGAGGAAAGTCCCTGACTTTGGGTACAGATTTTGAAGTTCTACTGTTTCCGATGTGGCTGGCTGAGTTTGTAGAGCTAAACTTCCTCATTAAAACTACAACGGTATTCTAGTCTATTCTATTCCTCCAAAACCCTATTGCATTCAGAGAAGGGAAGATCCCGGGCTAGGCCCCCGTGGATGTGGGTTCAGTTCCCCAATCTCCCACATTCTTCTTGTGTGACCTTGGTCATGTCACTTTACCTTCTGTTTCTCCTCCCAACGTTTGTCTATCATGTCTATTTAGATTGTAAGGTCTTTGGGTCAGGGACTGTCTTTTGCTATGTGTTTGTACAGGGCCCAGCATGATTGGGGTCCCTGATCTTGGTTGAGTCCTCTAGGTGATGCTGTAATTCTACTCATAATGTAATTCCTGTTTGAACTCGATAGGACTTTTCCATTTACATGGTGCTTGGGAAGGGCAAAGGACCTGCTGTGTTGAGCCGAAAGCAGGGTTCTTTGAACTCAGCACTGGGATCATAGAGTGAGAGTTCAGGGTACAAGCTCCAAGAGCTTCCTGCCTGTTGGGGTACATGGGGGGCAATACTGGCAGATCCCCCCCCCTCACAGCTCCTCGGAGCGCCTCCCAGCAGTCACAGCTGAAAGCCCCTCTAATTTTCTTGCATCTCATCATGTATTGCTAGCTGTGCAATGCCAGGTAACTATGGCAACTCATTGATTAGCATCCAGACCCTGTGAAACAAGGAACATGCAGCCATAAGAATTACAAATGATGCCATATTGTCTGCTGCCAATAGGCTGATTACTGCCATTTTCTGCCAGGTAGACTGGCCTTTACAGGCAGCCCAGTGGTGTGTAATTACCACACAGTGATTGATGCATTGCTATAGTTACTGTCTGCTGTGTTCCCTGACTAATAGCTTTTAAGTTCTCTTTTCAGATGGAAATGCATTGTCTGTAAATGCAGAAGGCCTAGGTCTAAAAAGCCTGTAGATTCATCCTGGGAAATGCCAGCCTTGGCATGGAAAAGGGCGGGAGCCACCTAGAACAAACCACTGCTCAGATGTGGGGAAGAAGGAAAACAATTGTGTTTTGTATGAATTGCTGTGGAACTGCTCTCAGGGTTAAAGTGCAGACAGTGGCACAGCCAGGTTTTTCCAGTCCTAAACTCTTTGCCACCATTAATATCACCTGATGACTGTCTTGGAGATAGTTGGGCGCTGCCATGCTCTCTGGAGTGGGGAGACATGGAGGAATGGAGATGTTCTGGACAAGTGTGATCATTTCCTGAACGCTTGGGGAGAGAGAGAAATGTTATGATTACGTCTGCACCTAGAAACACCAACAGAGATTGGGGCCCTGCTGTGCAGGGTGCTGCGCAGACATATAAGGGACAGTCTCTGCCCCAAAGAGCTTGCAATCTAAATAGACAGACAAGGGAGTATTATTATCCTCCCATTTTACAGATGGGGAACTGAGGCACAAGAAATTAAATAACTCTCCCAAGGTCACATTGTGAGGCTATGGCAGAGCTTGAAACTAAACCTGGTCCTGAGTTGAGTCCAGTGCTTTAACCCTGAGAGCATCCTTCCTCTCCATTTTAAACAAGATGCCTGTAATTTCTCAAACCAGTTCAATAGCAATGCACAGACTTCACGCAGGAACTGCTGAGCATACTAGAACAGGACAATGGTTCATCCAGTCCAGTAGCCTAGCTGCTTTAGAGAATGGCACAAAACACCCATAATGCTTTAAACTGCGCAATATTTCCCCTTGGGGAAAAGTTCCTTCCTGACCCCAGCATAGATCTGTTCATCCCTTGGAGCATGAAGATCAATAATCCTTGAACTCTTACCCTAGATAGTATCACAATGTGAATGAAAGCTGTTACTCTTAAAAATCTCTCAGCTAGAGGTAGAACTCAAGATACAAAATTCAGATATAGATCAGGATTCTGAAAACCCTGAAGTTCAAGGTTTTTCTGAGACAGGGTTTTGAAACAGTTAAATTGGCAGTGCCTATTTATGGTGATGGGAAGAAGAGGGCTTATAGTTTAGAGAGGAGGGATGTCATTTGTGACTAGGGCTTGCTGGAGAGATGGGTTTGATTCCTGGCTCTACCCAAGACTTCTTGTGTGGATTTGGGCAAATTACTTAATCTCTCAGTTACACATCTCTGACATGAGGCTAGTTATTCATGCCTGTTTTACCTACTTAGAGTGGAAGAGAGAGCAACGAAAGCAGCAGTTAAACCAAGAAGTAAATTGTACAGTCCTTGACAACCTTAATTCGTTCCCCCCTGCTCCAGTACACTATAGTGATCTGAATAGGTAGGTAGGCAGATAGATTGTGGAAGTTAGAGGGACATCAATACTGTTAGCTTGTGTCTAAATAGACAATGAACAGGAAGCCATCTCAGCTGCAAGCTCTGCTGGCTTAGCTGACTCCTGATTAGTCAGTGACTAATGCTCAGACCTCAATGGTTCAAATGTGTCCTGGAAAAGGACGGTGTTCATCCTGGCTCAGATCTGGAAGGATCGCAGATGGGCTTTGCCTCCACCAGGGAGAATGCCAAATACTGCTCCAGACCTTTCCCTCCCCTTCCATCCCTCATGCATTACTTCTGATATTTATAAATTTACCTAAGCTACACAGAGTTAAAAGTGGTTTGTTTCTTTTCAGGCTGTTGAGTGCAGCCAGGGTAATTTAGTAGAAAAATGTCATGCTAATGCAATTCAAAGTTCAAATGATCTTTCATTTTGAGGAAAAGAAGAATGTGTGTGCCATCGGAATGTTAAAACCCTCTACTTGCCCTGCAATTCAAATAGAAATATGAGCTTCAGGGGATACATAAGTCACATGAAGTACTGTGAGTGAAATGCACAAAATGAATAAAAATGATCCAGAAACTGTTATTAGCATTGCTGGGGGGCAGATACAGCATAGAACAAGTGTAGAGGCAGTCAGGAGCGGTGTCGGAAAGGGGAAGTTTGCATGAAATTACATTAACACAGAAATAATGAGAAAAAGTGATCAGTAAGAGCTTTTCACATTAATATCTACATGTTGCAAGCCAGGAGCTCCTAGCCCTCTCTGTTCTGATCTGCTATAAACACATGGATATGGTGTATAGTTAAATAGCACAACACAATGTTATCGACATCTGGCAGTGTAGTCACTACGCTGCATGCACCCAACTTCATGGCAAGAGCAGGGATAGAACTCTACTCCTCTTGCTCTAATAGCATAGGGAACCTCCATTTGAACGAAAGGAGAATCTCCCAGTAGCACTGTAGGGCCTATTACATAGCTCAGCAGAACGGATTTCATCCAAGAGAAGGCAGGGTGGATAAACATACAGGCCAGTTCATTACAATGACAGTATTTCTGTTTCAGAGTAGCAGCCGTGTTAGTCTGTATTCGCAAAAAGAAAAGGAGGACTTGTGGCACCTTAGAGACTAACCAATTTATTTGAGCATGAGCTTTCGTGAGCTACAGCTCACTTCATCGGATGCATACCGTGGAAACTGCAGCAGACTTTATATACACACAGAGATCATAAAACAATACCTCCTCCCACCCCACTGTCCTGCTGGTAATAGCTTATCTAAAGTGATCATCAAGTTGAGCCATTTCCAGCACAAATCCAGGTTTTCTCACCCTCTACCCCCCCACACACAAACTCACTCTCCTGCTGGTAATAGCCCATCCAAAGTGGCAACTCTCTACACAATGTGCATGATAATCAAGGTGGGCCATTTCCTGCACAAATCCAGGTTCTCTCACCCCCTCACCCCCCTCCAAAAAACACACACACAAACTCACTCTCCTGCTGGTAATAGCTTATCCAAAGCGACCACTCTCCCCACAATGTGCACGATAATCAAGGTGGGCCATTTCCAGCACAAATCCAGGTTTTCTCACCCCCCCCCCCATACACACACAGACTCACTCTCCTGCTGGTAATAGCTCATCCAAAGTGACCACTCTCCCTACAATGTGCATGGTAATCAAGGTGGGCCATGTCCAGCACAAATCCAGGCTTTCCAGTATTTCTGTGGTTCCCAAACCCTGGCCTTGAACCTCAAATTCATTCCTAATCTGGATCTGAATCTGAACATCACCTGCTCTGTCTTTCTCTATCTAAAAGCAAAGTCATCGAATCACAGAATCCTTCTGACTACCTGTAGTAATGAAAAATCCCATGGCACATCTTTGCAAGAGTGGAGGATACTGTTAGCTCCTGTGTCCTGGTCACACTCCATAAGGGCTGATTATAACCTCCCTCCCCCTATCCTATTTTCACTGGGTACAGAGTCCTCTAATTCATAAAAAGAAAAGATTTGTCACACCACATCAAATGAGCTGCCAGATGGAGTCTGGAAACCCCATCTCAGGTAGCAGTTTAATGTCAGATGATCCAGAACAAAGTGAAAATCCCTCTCAATGCCCAGAGCGCACCATTGTCTAGGACCAGATCCTCAGCAGCTGTAACTCAGCACAGCTCCAGTGACTTGAATCTGCTATGCCAATTTACACCCGCAGAAGATCTGGCCCTCCAACTTTAGTGGCACGGCAATTTCTTTCCTATTCCCCACCCACTCTCCCACAGGCGATCAGTTTCCTCCCTAATGCATATGGGTTTGTTAGTACTGTCACACTGCGTAGGCTGTTTAACTCCAAATTATTAATGGTCATAATATCATCCAGTCCTTAAAAAAAATCCCCCTACATTATTTATCTCAGCGGCCTCCCTGCAGCAGTGAATACCATAAGCTGACTGAAAGCTGAGTATATTCCTTCATAGTTTACAAGGGATGACTCAAAACTAGAACCATTTATATGGATCTGACATGCTTTACTCCAATGCAACCCAGATCCCAACCATCTGTGGTCTAAATTTTGCAACCCAGAAACCCCAAACCATGAGCTTCTTCCAGCCCTTTTTGCCTGCCATTCATATTTATTGGATGAAACCAATGGCAAAATTCCCACTGACATAAACAGGGCCAGGATTTCACCCCTGCCTTTTGATTTCATTGGGTATCCCCAAGTTCTCTCAATGACAGGCAGTAAATATTGGTGTCTGATGAAAGCATGGTTTTGGGGTTGCAAAAACCCTAGACTAGGGTTACACTTGGTCAAAGTATGTGGGATCCAAAGGAACAGATCTGTGTTGGACTCATTACTTGTTCATAGGATAGTCAAAAGGCAAGGTCATTGGACTAAGAGTCAGAAGATGGGAATGATAATCCCATTACAGCCACTATCCTGGTGTGTGACCTTCGGCAAGTCACATCACCGCTCTGATTTTGTTTCCCCTCCTACCTCTTGTCTGTTCAGACTGTGATGCAGGAACTGTCTTTCACTATGTATTTGTATAGTGGCATTTATACACAATGGAGCCCTGATCTCTGCTAGGCATTACTCTAATAGCAGCTACACTTCGAGAAACACTTTTAGTGGCTGCAAATGGTGCATAACCCTTGTGCTGCCCTCTGCATAGGGGTGGATTTCACCCAACATTTGTAAAGCACATTGAGGTCTCAGGGTGGGAGTTGTCATAGAAGGGCAGAAGCATTATCCTTCTAAGAAACATACAAGCATGTCTGGAAACAAACATCGATACCTGCCAGAACTCATTAAGCGTAACTGAGGGCCAGAGCAATTCATTGCGGCATAGAGAAGAGTTTGCAGCATCTGGTGAAGAACAAGCAGCGGGGGCAGTCAGACTCTGAAAGAAGAGAAATATTCCTGTCTCAGTACAAGCGTCATTAGCAACCTTTTTTTTTTTTTTAGAGGAAGAGAAATACCAAAACCATGTGATACAGAAGCACGACTGTCTCTAAGCAGAGTTGTTCAAAGTTCTCCAGTAGACAACAGAGCCTCTTTAACACAGAAGAATCCAACAGAGCTCCTACTTTTGACTTTGGGTTTGCTAAAGGAAACCCTGGAGACAAGGAGTTCTGTCTCCCTTCCCTTCAGAGGACAGTGGCCAAGTTCTCTGTTGGTAAAAATATTTCAAAGTTTTCATTTTCTTTATCTTCTTTTCAGTGCTTTGTCCTTTGTTCCTTCCTTGTCCCCCCTCCCTCTTTCTTCTCTTTCTCTCCATAGCAAGCCCCAGGGCAGTTTTCATTGCAGTCCATGGTTTTATTAGCACACACAGAGGTTTGACAAGCAGAATAAGGACGTCCATGTCCAACAATTAAGTCTTGTGTTTAAGTGTCAAATGTGGAAATGCCTTGGCTGGGTTGCTAAGGAAGGATGGAAGTTGGGTCTTCCAATGCATCTCTGCTAGTTTGTATCCAGGTAAGGATCTGACCCAGGGTCTTTGGATCGCAAGTTGCCAGCGTGGCTGTCTCGCCATCATATTATCCACACACCACATCAATGCTAATAGGCCTTTTAGGGCTATATGGGCTTTAGTGTAAACAGACAATTGATCAGATTCTCATCTAGGGGATATCAGCACAGCTCCACTGAAGCAAATGATTATGATGTCGGTGATCAATGGAGCTATGCCAATTTACAGCAGCTGAGGATCCAACCCAGTGTTTCAAATAGAAATGTTCAAATTTGATGTTTGTTAAAATAACACACATGAAACCACAACTCAAGGAAATTCCATGGGGTGAGAAAACACTTAAAACTGTGCTCAGAATGCATCTTGCCGGAAGAATCCCTAACTAGAATTATAGTGATGGCTAATTATCTGTCTATCTAATAATTCTTCTGCAACTGTATACAATTTTAAGACATATGAAACAGTTACACGTACATGTCCAGAGACAAAATATTAAGCAGGTAATTAGGTTGTAAAGTTGTGGAATTCTTTCTGATAGTACTGTGGTAATCTGGAGAGCAAAACTTGATTCCCCATAATCCTGGAATGCGTATATTGCTGCATTCACAATTTACTCTGTTGTGTTGTATACAAGAGTGTCACAATATTTTAATATGAGCATTGTGTGTGTGTGTGTGGGGGGGGCGGGTTCATTCCCATCCTGCATAAAGCATAGCTCTGTCCTGAGCCCTCTGGAAAAGGAATTGTTTGTAAGAACCTGATTGCTAGAAGGAAAGCATAAATAGGAGAAATATATGAAAGATTAAAGAAGACAATGTTGGAAGCAAGGCAGGAGTGTGTCATCAGATGAAACACAGCCACTTGCAGAAGGTTGTCTTAAATTATTGTACATTACAATCCCATTGGCTAAAAGACTGTAAATGTTGCATTGGAACGACTGTTGAACTTAGCGGAATACAATTCAATAGGTAAGGAGAGGAAGTAAAAAAGAAAGCCGTGTCCAGCTGATGCTGCAGGGAAAATTTAGGCTGGCTGAATGTAAGTGTCCCATATGAAAAAAACCAACCCAAACCAGTCACAGCACATGGTGGTCTTGTTCCATGCCACTATTCAGGTCCTGTTTAGAAAAATAAACCGTGTCTCATTCACAAGTTGAGGCCCTCCCATGTGCTCTGGAGAGAGCGACAGAGAAGAAATGAACATGGGGAGAAAGAGAGGAGAGGGAAAAGGAGACTGCATCAGCCCCAAGTGGCCATAAATATTTTCACTCGGGTGTTTCTTCTGTGTCTCAATTGTTCACAAATGCACTTCTCTGCTGGCAGCAGTGCCCATAGAATCTATGGTTAGGATTGAGTTGGCTTTCCATCATCATCATTGTCATCAGTTTATGGCCTCAGGCAGCATGGAAAAATTCTCATGCCAGTGGTCAGGGCTACAGTCCCTGCCTTGAGAGGCCAGTTAGGTGCACCACTCACGCTACAATCTTACGGGCTGGATATAAGGATCTACCTAGATCCCAAGTTCCTGAGATGGAGAGGGGCTGAGAAAGCTGTGAAGGCAGCATGTTTGCTACCAGGGCCTGAGAGAGAGACAGAGAGATTCTCACTGGTTAGCACTGTAGCAACATGGGTGGGTTGTCAGGGGAACCATATCCAGTCCTCCATAGCTGGAGGGAGGGAGGCTGGCTGCAATGTGGGGTGTGTCACAGGGAGAAAATCTCTGTCAGTGAGTTTTCCAAGAGCACCATCAGGACATTGGCCTTCTGGCTGATTTATGCGGCTGCCAGGGAAGGGATCAAATTCTCGCCTTTCTCCACCACATGTTGAAGTTAAAAGCTCCTTGCTTCCTGCAGGGGGAGCATCAGGCCCCAGTGATTGCCCACCCATCTCACCCCATTTCTGGAGAAGGGGGATGTGGAGCGGTGGGGCTAGGAGTCTCCTCCTACTCTGGCAGAGGGAGCTGAAGGGGTAGTTGAACAAGCTCATGAGCTAAGCTGAGCTGGGACTGCCAGGCCCTTGCCGGTGGTCCTTGCATTGTTTAAGCCTAAGGCATTGGATCCCTTCTTGTGAAAGGCATTTGAGCACCTTCCTGTGAAATGCCTCACCCCGAATGGCAACATCACAAGTCCTTCCCATGGGCTAAGTGTCAGGCCCTACAAACCCTTTCCATGGTGGGATGGCCACTGCCCTACATATGCAGTTGAGTTGCTGTGATTGGTAGACAGGGATTGCTGGGCCCTTTCTCCTCCCAGCTCATGCAATCTATGCAGATATAGAAATTCCCCAACCACAAACCAAGCTATGTCAGGTACTTATCCCCAAGTACTGTAATATCTGAGCACCTCACAATGCCCCTGGGAGGTAGGAAAGTGCTGTTACCCCCATTGCACAGGTGGGAACTGAGGCACAGAGAGGGTAAGTGACTTGCCCAAGGTCACACAGTGGTCTGTAGCTGAGGCAGAGAACTGAACCCAGCTTTGCTTCAGGCTAGCACCCTTATCACTGGACAAGCTTTCTTCTCTCAAAGGCCAGGCTTGCTCCTGAGTTTCTTTGGAAGGAAGAGGCTGACTAACTCTAGTAATATATATAAACTTGAAGATGAAGCTAATTTACACTGTTGATGGCTCAGGCTGTCTTTGCAATTCTTTGAAGCATCAATTACAAGATGAATCCCTCGCCTTCCTGAACCTAGTGCTAGAATATGCCTTCGTTGTTATTCTGGAAGCAAAGCTAGTTTGTTACACCTTCCTTTCTGCAGAAGATAAAAAATATCTCCATCAATAATGAGGCTATTCCTCTCTGAGGGAGACTGGCAGACCAAAAAATAATGCCCCAGTCCTCTACAAAGGCAAAGAGAGAATGAATAAACCTTGACCGCCTCAAAATCACCCCATGCAAATGAGTTTGAAACATGCCCAGGACTTTGCAATTTAACTTGAAGAAGTTGGAATCACTCTGCCACTTTTGGAACAGTCATCCCTAATGTCTAGTATTGTGTCTCCAGCACTAACCAGTGGTGGGAGGCATCCAAAGAAGGTGTATGCCCCACCCATACCCTCAGCATCATAATACACCTGATTGCAGTACTATAGCAAGGGGAGAAATTATTCCCCATCCCAGATGGTGACCTGAAGCACAAACATCAATAGCCCCTGTGATTTCTAATGCAGCTTATATGGATTTTGGCCAGTTCCTCAGCTGGTATAAATCAGCATAGCTCCATTGAAGTCAATAGCGGAATTCCCGTTTAAACCAGTTGAGGATCTGCCCCTTAATGTGAAAGCCACCAGTCCATATACACTATTCCTGGTCCTGTACATTCCACATGCATGTTTGAAACACATACAGTGATTTGTCTCATCAGAAACCAGCATTATCTATACAGGTACTTATGGTGCTTGTCATAACCTTGGTATCTAAGAGCATCACAGCTTTTTGAATTTATCCTCATACTAACCCAGTGAGGCACAAATGTACATACGCATAGTAAGAAAGAGCTTTCTAATAGACCAGACAGACAAAGGATGGAGTCATTCAATTCCTGTTGTACAAATAGGGAACTGATGCACAGAGAAACTAATTGACTTGCCTAAGGCCACACAAGAAGTGCGTTACAGAGCCAAGACTAGAGCCCACATTTCTTGTGTTCTGGTGCAGTGCTTTCACCCTAACCCTGTCTTTCCTCTCCAACATGCCACTGATCTGGGGACACAAGTGGATCTAGGAACTCCTGAGCTCTTATCCTGCCTCAGACATTGTCTTTTACCTGTGACAAGCCACTAAATCTCATTTTTCCCCATCTGTAAAATGGGGATGATACTTACCTGTCTCATCATGGGGGAGTCGTGAGGATTAATTGGCTCAAAACATATATATGTATTTTTTTCAAACATCTGCTAATGCTAATCGAATAGCATAGGAGTGAGTAGATGCAATACACAGATGGAGATACTAGAGGGTGGAAGGAAGGAAGAAAAGTGCTGAGAGGTGTGGCCTTATAATTTATGAATTGGCTGAGTTAGCCTGAATAAAGAATCCATTACAATCTTACTAAGTGCAACTGTCTGCGAAATACAAGAGCAGATGGAGTTGAGTGCGTTCGTACTCCTGGGGTTAAATTCTTAGTGATTTTCTTTGTAAACTTTTTGGGGCAGGGACTGTGTTTTTGTTCTGTGTTTGTACAGCACCTAGCACACAGGGGCCTTGGTCTGCAATATTAGTAATAAATATTAACTAGGCTGGGAGACTTTAAATTTTCAAAAATTGTCAGTCAGACTCTCCCAAATCATGAAACTTTTAAAAATAATGCACTTTTTCCCTCTGATGTCTATTTTTTGAGTCCCGAGGGGGTCACGTTTTCAAGCTTTTTCTGCAACAATGAGGCTAAAACTTTTTTTTAATTAAAGCTGAGGTTCTCATATACTCACATGACTCCAGGAGCTCAGGCTTTAGCAACTAATATTACAAGAGCTGGCAACCCTGGTACATCCTATACATTAGTGGAGACAGGAACATCTCAAAGTCCATGGGCAGGAATTCTATTAGGTAAAGCCAAATAAGGATCTCTCTGGTTGAGACTGTTGGTGTCCTGCTGAGCTTGCCTCAGCTGGAAGCCACTCTGTGTAAAGCCGGCTGTGCAGGCAGGCATTTCAAAATAGTGTTGTTGAGAGATGCTCAATTGGAATCTGCTTTCAAGTCACCATCGAGGCATTTACTGGTAGTGAAAATATCCCAGCAACAAAGTAGCAGCAATTGTAGCCTCAGGGGTCCCAATCGGAAGATGCTGAAAGAAAGGGATGCTTGTTTTTGTTAGCGCCACTACAGAGATATCACATATTCAGGGAGCAAATATGCTGCACATGGCGAACAAGACTGCTGCAGCTGTAGGGAAATCTCACCATTGCCAGAGGAGCCACATTATGATTGTTAATTATTGGTTTTGCTGTAGTAACTGGAGATCCTAACTGAGTTTGTTGCCCTGGACTTGGGGGATGTATATACCTCAGAATGTGATCAAGCAAATTGCAACCATATTATGTGCACTCAGCCACTATGAATTAATGAAATAGAACACCACATAGTTAAGGGTTAATTTGGAGACAGGCTTTTAGAAGCAAGGTCATATCTAGCTGGCAATTTTTGCGAATCAGAATGGGAGGAGGGGACAGACTAGTAAACAACTGAGACTGAAAACCCTAGTGGTCGGAAAACCTTGAATCTAGATGCCTCTGATATTAAAAGTTTATTGAAAGTTAGAAAAGTGATGATCCAGTAGGGGTCATTATGACCTATGTGTTTTGTAGAAGTTAGTTATAAAAGATTAGCTAATAGACGTACTCTGGAGCAGTCATAGATTCATAGAAGATTAGGGTTGGAAGAGACCTCAGGAGGTCATGTAGTCCAACCCCCTGCTCAAAGCAGGACCAACACCAACTAAATCATCCCAGCCAGGGCTTTGTCAAATCGGGCCTTAAGAACCTCTAAGAATGGAGATTTCACCACCTCTGAAGCCATCTTGAGAGATATTTTTCCTGACACCTTTTCTCCCTGGTGGGTGAGCAACTGGCCACTGTGAACATGCTGTTAATTATTCAATACCGTTCCAGATGTTAGGTAAATATCTGGGATGTTTTAAACCTATTGCTTATATCTGTGTGTGCTTAAATCTAATAAACTGCAGTGTTAGACAAGAGCACACTGACTTGCATTTAATCCTTGATCACACAGAATTGCTGTGTTCCTCTTGATTTATTCCTGACACCGCCTGGAGTGAAATAGTTAAGTTACCCCTGTTGGGGGTTCTGAAAACCCCGGGTAACAAGCTCGTGGCCCCACTGTGCTGGTTTTTGTAAAATATATATTGAAGGTCTTGCCTCAAAGAGTTTACGGTATAAATAGACATGGTAGAATTATTTTCCCCATTTTATAGACAGGGAACTGAGAGATTTGTCCAAAGTCACAGAATAAGTCTGTAGCAAAAGAACTAGAGCTGATTGAAATTTTTTCAATGGACAGTTTTTCTGAAAGTTTCCTTGGGAACATGTTGATTTCAATGACATTTTGTTTTGAAAAAATATTGAAAAAAGGTGTTTTACAAAGGTGGAGATGTCTGTTTCAACATATTTTGGGATGGAATGTTTCAGTTTTTCATTGAGAAATGAATTTTTGTTTCAAAATTTATATGGAAATGGAAACAAAATGTTTTGGTTTGAGCAAAATGAAACATTTTGACTGACCTGAATTTTTCAAAAACTTCATTTCAGGGGAAATTTTGAAATTCTTTGTTTCCATTCCGATTCAGAACAAAAACAAATGTCAAAATGGTAGGATTTCCCGCAGAATAGAAATTCCAGTTCCTGCACAGTTCTAATGGGAAAAGAATCCAGGCATCCTGAATCCTAGCCCGTGGCCTTAACTTCCAGGTCTAGAAACCACAATGGTAGTATTCATGCAGATAAGCTCTAGATTATATTGTTGTATGACCTGAAACGCAAGCAGGAGTGTTACAGTGGTGACATGTAGTTGTATCCGTGTACACATATTTGTGCATGGGGTGGTGAGCTATATTTACAATTTGTTTAGTGGCACTTATAAAAAATGACGTCTGTTGTTGGGTGTATAAAGTGTTCATTAGTCAAATAACACAAGCTGTTCAGTATTAACTGACTTATGCCCAACAGAGTTGCCTTTGTCATAACAGAGCTCAGAGGATTAATTCCCAAGATATATACCCCAGCATTCAGATCCCGCAAAGAGCTGTACACTCATAAATCAAAGGTGCTTATTGCAGGGAATTTCCTTCAGGCTGGCAAGGCCCTTTGCCAAAGGAAAGGAAATATTCAAGAGAATTATCATCCGCCACTCACCAGCCAACCTTCCTGAGTCCACACACTGAATCATCTGTAGACGAGCAGGGTCTGAGGCTCAAAGAGCCCTTGAGGCACAAGTTCATTAATGCCCATGTCTGGTCAAGAGCTCAGTTTTGTGACTCATCTGAAAGATGCTGCCGCCAGAAGCAGTGTGCTCCTTATTTGATCTTGTCTATGTGCCCATGTTGCTGCCGTTACTATAGTAACTGATCATCTTTATCAGCGGCCTGCTGGGGCATAGGACCCAGTTTTGACTCAAAGGGAAGTACACTTTCTGATTTACCACCACTTCTCGGAGCTCCTATGTACTGAATGAAGATCTTCCATCCAAGCCCAGAGCCAACCCTGTTGCTTGGCATGGTAAGAACTAAAAAGAAAGTACAGCCCCTTGGTGAATTTTTTGGCTGCTTTTTTTTGGCCTGTACTTATGCCGAGTAATACCTTACCCTTCAAGTAATTTCACTGAAATCTTCAAATTAAACTGCTTGCAGAGTAAGGTACTACTAGATTCTGGCCCTAGGTGGGTGGATAGATAGATAGATAGATAGATAGATAGATAGATAGAATGGACAGACAGCATCCAACATATGAAACCATATAGACATAAAAAGAAATCAGAGATATCAATCGCAATAGCTTCTGAGTGACAGCCACAGACATTTTGTCTTTCAAATTTCTGCCTCCTTCTTCACACCAGCTATGTACTACACACCTGTATTTCCCAGGGAGTTCCTTATGGCAATTCTCAGATGCTTCACACAAGCTCTCTGGGCACTGGAAGGGGAGCACCTCCCCCATCTTTGACTCCCTGGGTTATGAAAGAGGAGATCAGAGATAGAAAGAAGAAAGGAAATGCTGTATTTGTTGGAGAGGCTAGAGAGCAGGGGGCCTTGTCCTGCTCCCATTGAAGGCTCAGGTAAAAATCACAGTGGGAACAGAATCACAGCCTGAAGAGAAGAGAGACATCTTGTCTCATCATGTCTAATGAGGGGACATCATTAGAAGCGGATTTTTTAAGAGAGAGTTTTAATGGGACATCCAGTTGGCTGAATCTGGGCTTCCTCCTATATCCTTCTCTTCCCCACTCCTTCCTTCCCCCATTGCACTTCCTGTCCCTCTCTCATACCCCCTTCTCCTTTGCACCCTGTCCCTTTGCCGCCTCTCCCATTTCCTTGAGGATTTATGCCTTTTAAAGCACATTATTTTTGAAGCTGAATGTTTTTATTGGGATGTACGGAAGAAGCACCACCAAGTTGGGAACTGGTTTACAGAAAGGGGCATCGTAGGCGTTGATAAAATTATTCTCCCTCCACAGCTTCCCTTCTCCTTCCAGTTAGGCTACGCCTTGGCATCTGGATAAGCCTGAGTTTTACTTAATGGCTCTCAGCTATGGGAAAAGTTCCTGGGCAGAATTCACAATCAGCTGTGTTACAAACCCCTCGTATCTGGTGATAACTTTTTACGAGGTTTTTGTTCTCTGACAATATATTAAAGCCATATTTTTGCCAGGTTTGCTTCAGCTCGTTCCTTGCCCTTGAATCACTCCCTCCGCCCCCAGCTCCTTTTCACCTGAGTGGCATTTTCACTGGAGATGTTTAATACGCCTCTAATCCCCTGATTCCCTGAGGTACATGAAAGTGGCTTTACGAACCCATAAATCCAGAAAGATAAAGTGCATTTTTATTAGTTGTGTTGGCATCAAAGAAAAAAAATGGAATCTAAAATGCAACAGTCAATAATGAATTTGCCTAACAGTCCTGCTTATCACAGGAAAAGCACTCAGTGGAAGGACCCGCCTGCATGTTGGTGGGTGTGCGGCGAGCCAGTGAGGGTATGCACAGCACCCCTGAGACCTGCAGAAAGCACGGCTGGCTAAAAAGGAGCCCTGTGTGTGGCAAACCGGCAGCCAGACCAGGGCTGCTCGCTCAGGAATGCTCCTGCTGCCTTGCAGCATAACAGATTCCCTAGGGTTCCAGCCTGCCCTTGATCTGGTTCTGGTTCCTGCCCCAGGCTTGTTCCGGTCTTGTCCATGACCTATTCTGACCTTGCTCCAGGCTTGTTACTGACCTGCTCCAGCCCTGCATCCAGCTCCTGACCCCAGACCCTTGGACTGACTCCAACCCAACTTCTGCCCTTGGCCTGCATCTGGACTCCAACTGTGGTCCGGATTTGGCTTGCCTGTGGAGACTCACATCGGTTCTGACCCATGGCTTGTCCCCAGATGCCGCTTTCAGCACTGTCCTCGGCACGGTCCCGGACCTACATCTGGCTTCGACCGCCACTCCACCCACCAGGCCTGACTGCCTGGAACCAGAGCCTGACACCCCTGTCTCATGTAGAACTGGGTTGGTGCTTGTATGGAAGGATGTGTAGACATGTGTATGTATGTTTGTGAATGTGAATTAGTGGCTCTGCGAGCATGTATGTGGAAATCTGTTTATGTGCAGCCACATCAGAGTGTGCCGGATAAGTGTAGGAGAGTGTGAAATCTGAAGGTGTTTGAAGGGTCACATGTATGTGGGGGCAAAACATAGTGCAAGATGCACTGGGGCATGTGAGATGTGTGTGGACCCGTGTGAGTGTGCATGGGAGAGAGATGTGCATGGGTGTGCGCATGTGTTTGAGCTGTGGGAGTGGGTGTGAGCATGAGTATGTGTGAGGGTGAGAGGCGTGTGAGTGTGTGCAAATGAGCATCTGTGTGTACTAGTGAATGTTTGAGTGGCATGAGTGTGACAGAGGGCGTGAATGGGAGCATGGGAGTAGTATTCCAAGAAACGCAGGGGAGGCGGCATAGGAGGTGAGAGTGTTGGGATTACATGACAGTCCATACCATTTCCTTGCACAATTGGCTGAAGGAGCCTTGTCATGAAGCGATGTGCCTTGGGCAATTCATCCCTAACAGCTGGATTCCAAATCTAGCTTCTGTCCCAGTCCTGCTCTGGCTGACAAAATGCTTGTGTGTTTGAGCAACAACGAGCATTTTTCCAAAAGCAAAAAGGCCCTGCTCAGGGTCTGTACAGTGCCTGGGACAATGGGGTTCTGGTCCATGACTGGGGCTCCTAGGTGCAAACACAAGACAAATATTACAAAAGAGTAATAAAGGTCCTCTCACCTTTGGTTTCACACCCTGGAGAGCCTACACAGGGGCAGTGTGGGAGACCTTCACGGCTGAAGAAGAGGACAGACAGCAGCAATGATCTTCTCCAGCATTTGACTCACAGCATCTGGTTTGAGCGTGTTGCTGCAGTCACCACATCAAAGGCCATCACAGGGACATCACAGAGCTCTAGATTGGATTTCACCCAGCTATATAATCCACTCTCTTGAGTGAATGGTCAGACATGAACTCCTTCCAGGCAGCAGGGAGCTGGAGAAGGATCCTTGTTAATTACCCCTACATTTATCCTAAAGTCTCAGATTTGAGCAATAACCTCTCTAATCTGACCTATGACCTTTCTGTTTGGACTCCTCTTTGGGTGTCCTGGGTGTGATTGCGGTTCGTGTAGACATACTGGAACTAACTTTCATCTAGCTAGCTCAAGTCTCAGAAAAGTGAAGCTGCAGCAGAATGTGCTTCAGTGCAGGCTGTACAAGCCTACCTGGAAACCTGGATAATTACTCAAGTAGTTAGCCTGTGCTGAAGTATGCATTGCCTTGACTTCACTGCTCCAGTACCGAGCTAGCTAGATTAAAGATAGCTACTCAAGCGGTAGTCACGCCCTGTGATTGCAGTAGGGACATACTCAGAGATTTTTAGGAATCAAGGGACATGTCACATATTACTGGGAAGATCATCTTCTCCAAGATCTCTAGGGAGATTTCATGCCTGGCCTATACCCTAAATGGCACTAGAATCCCTCCATTCTTACTCTATAAAAGGGGCACTCAATTTATGCTGAGCAGAAGTCAGAGTTTTCAGGATTGACTGGGAAGCTGATATACCCTCAAGAGGACACTAGATGGTAGGAGTCAGTCATGCAAAAGCATGCAGCCTGGCTCCCTCTAAAAATATATTCAAAGCCGGTGAGATGGAATTCCGCCAATTTGCTCAAGGCTTGGGGTGACTAGAGAAGAGATTAAGTCACATAATTCAGATCTGACCCCAGATTTGGATGACCCCAAAATTTCAGGAGTGCATGGATCTGGAGGTTTTGGTCCAGCTCATTATAAAGATGCGGGCCATTTGCAAAATGGATCCAGGCTCATATTTTGAACAGCTTCGAAGTTTAGGGTGTTTGGATCTGAGGCTTCAGTTGAGTGTGGTCTCAAAAGGGGACATTCACTGAGTGATGTTTCAAGATCACCTGCTACTTTGGGGATGGGATGATTTGGATTTGGTCAGTTCTTTTTCACCTTCAGCCAGGAAGAAATGGAAGGACTTGGCTATGGAGCTGTTGAAAGCCTCTGTGCTTTAGCATCCAATGGAGTCCATTCCTGATTTAGAGGATGACATTTTCTCCTCACCCCGGCCATAAGAACTTAAAGGAATTAGGGTGGTAACCTGGGACTTTGAGACCCCGGCTTCAATTTTCCACTCTGCTGCATATTGCATTGGGTAAATCACTTAGGGTATGTCTACATGGCAAAAAACAACAAAAAACACCCCTCCCTGTAACAGCACGTCTCAAAACCTAGGTCACAGGGCTCATGCTAGAGGGCCGAGAATGGCAGTGTAGACATTCCTGCTCGGGCTGGAGTCTGGGCTCTGAGGCTCTGAGACCCACCTGCCTTCCAGAGCTCAAGCTCCAGGTTGAGCCAGATTGTCTACAGGGCTATTTTTAGCTCCATAGCACAAGGCACATGAGCCTGGTCAGTTGAGCTGGGCTCTGAGACTCGCTGATGCAGAGTTTGGGGTTTTTTTCCACCATGTAGACATAGCCTCAGTCTCTCTGTATCTAAATTCCCATCTGTACAATGGGGATCCTAGCCCTGCCCTATATCACGGGGGTGTTGTGGGGATAAATACATTAAAGATGGCAAGGTGCTCAAGTACTACGGTGATAGGGGCCATAACTGCAGCTGGAAGTAGACCGATCATCTAGAAAGACTTGTGTTAGTGCGGCTAAGGCTATCAGGATGGACATTGCGGCTCGGGCTGTCAAGCCTAAGGGGTCGGATGGGCTTGGAGCCCAACCTGCAACATCCACAAGGCTAGCTCGAGCCCCACCAGTGCGAGTCTGTCTCCCTGGGCTGGGAGACTTGCTCCCAGCTAGAGTGTAGACATACCCATAAGGAGCTATGGTGGACAGAGCTCCAGTCTTCTTCCTCAGTGGTGGCACCTCCCTGGTCCTGCTCAGACTCCTACAGGGTGGGTCAGACAATTACCTGTTCAGCAGTGTGGTTTTCAAGGCAGGGCGGGGGCAGTGAAAAAGAGAGGGCCCCATGCTGTGTTTAAGAACGTTTCCGCCTCTTCCGTTTAGTTCCCGCCAGTGTGTCGTTCTGGGAGACGGGGCTGGTAGCCAATAATTGCAGATTTGGCTCAGCAAAATGACAACTGTTTCAGTGAGAGGCACTCAGAAGCGCAACATTTTCCTCAGGCTTGTTATAACTTTTATCTCCCCAGGTTTTGCTTTTGAAGACGCTCTCACTGGCTTGCGAAAGGTAGCAGCTATCTCACCTCCCACTCACTAGTGGTGTTTCTTTTTCATAACGAGTCAGGGCTGCTGTAGCCTCCATGTAGTTTGTGCTGTGATGTTATCGGACAAGAAACCGGAGAGAGAGAGAAGATGCTAAGTCAATCATCTATGGAACACTTGAAGGGAAATGAGTGACATCAAATGTTATAGTATCAACAAAGAAACCCAATTTCTTGCATGAATTGTCTGCCTTGCACGTGCATCCCTGCAGCAGTACAGAGGGGGTTTAGAGACTAAGAGGAAAAGCAATTTGCACCTCCCCTATCCTGGACCTGGTAGGGGTTGGTTAGAGAAGCCCTAACTTGTGATCCTGTTGCATTGACCTCAATGAGTTATTACCCCACTGCAGAATTACATACCGTCAGCCATACCCCTGACATGCCTCCAACATGACTTCTGCATAAGGGTTACACAGGGCCAGCTCTGAGGTTATTATGATGATTTATTTGTATTGAAGTAGCCCAGCCATGTACTAGGTGTTCTACAAAACACAGAAAAGACAGCCCCTGCCTCAGAGAGCTTTCAATTTTGGAAGAGAGGCCCTTTTTGCCAGTGTAGCTGTTACAGAGAGGTCATCAGGAACTGTGATGAGGTGTTGACCCCACACCACCCCTGAAGGAATTAAGGTGGCTCAGAAGGGGCTAGTTGACCTAGTAGGCTGCACCTGGGGTGAGATGTAGGCTTCACTGACAAGCACTAATTGAAGATGGTGCCCATCTGGGCAGCAGTAAGTGGGGCTTGTAAAAAGTTCGGAAGTGCTAGCAGAAGAGGGCTGTAGAGTGGAGGTCTGCATCTGCTCTCTGGGCCTAGTTGAGGGAGAAGGTGGAAATCCAGGGGGAGCAGAAGCCCTGGACTCCAGGACCTGAGGAAAGGGGTTTACACAGAGGAGTAGTGGAGTAGAAAGCCTGCAGAGGGTAAAGTAGGAAGAAGCTGAGGGAAACAGCAGCAAGGGTTGAGTCAGTGCAGACCGTAGGGTCCCTGGGCTGGAACCTAGGGTAGTGGGTGGGTAGATACAGGTTCCCCTACCAACCACTGGGAATGTGGCACAATCTTGAATGGGAAGCTGGCCTGGAATGGCATCTGGACAGCTGGTCTGGTGAGAGTTTGGTACTCAGAAGGAGAAAACTGTATGGTGAGCTGGCTGAAGGGCCAAGCCATAAAGAGAAAGCACTGCGACTCCTGGAGATCAAGAGGGGCCACGATATGAGCAAGGGGCCATCAGACTGGACAAAGCTAATCCCCAGACACAGCCACAGGGGGTGAGTAAACCCCATGATGGGCACTGACAAATTCCCCTCATTGTGTCACAATTAGATGGTCAAACTGGCTAAGGTCAAATGAGGTGCACCTTGAACCTTTGCTAGGAATCCAAACACAACCCAGCACACTTCCTGTTCGAGCCTGGACCATTGAATGTGTCTGAAATTCAAACATCGCATTTTCCAAATGCCCACTTGGATTTGTAATGGGCTGAAACATGACTCTG
Organism: Eretmochelys imbricata; assembly: GCF_965152235.1. NCBI lineage: Eukaryota > Metazoa > Chordata > Testudines > Cheloniidae > Eretmochelys > Eretmochelys imbricata. Next base: position 4,620,267 of record NC_135597.1, read on the forward strand.
GAGCTGATCCACCCCCCAGTTTTAGTGTGGGGATATTTTGGAGAAATCTGGGCCTGGATTCACATTTAATTTTTTTTAACACACTCTGCTATTCAGCAACTCAGACCCAAAGTGAAGCTAAGGAAGAGCAAACCCAGAGCTTGTGTAGTGAGGTGCCCTTAGGTATCTTACATCTTTGACGTTAAGGAGACAGGTCTGTGAATAATATGATGTTAGCCTGAAGGATAAGATAAAGCCTATGTATCACGTTGCAGAATATCACCTATATCTGGTGCTGATGGGGATATTTATTTTTACTAAGGCCCAAGTTTCCTCCTAGAAGAAATTAGTCCAAACACAATCTCTTGAACCTTAACCTGACTTCCCACTGGGTCAAAGGCCCTGCTTATTGTTCTGGTAAAAACAATGATTTTTATACGAGAGAGAGAGCTCCCCTATTAAAAATAATGACTACATCAGGCCCTTAATATTCAAAGATTCATAGATTCTAAGGCCAGAGGGACTATTGTGATCATCTAGCCTGACCCCTGCATAACACAGGTCAGAAAACTGCACCTAATAATTCCTCTATTGAGTCCGAACACTTATGGAACAAAATGGCATATGAAGACTTGAAGTGCAGCCCAGTTGCATCACATTTCCTGGGAAGATCCTGCTCTGTGCCACAGGCATCTGGGCCTGATTTTCCACTGCCTTGCACCTTTTGCAGTCACTTGACCAGCCCTAGCTCATGTCTCTTGCTAGCAGTGAATGAATTTAGGCCTTGTCTGTGCACCAATGTTGCACTGCTTTAACTAGACAGGTACAGCTGAAGTGGTATCTACCACTCTATGGTGTTTTTATGGCATCTATTCCCATAGTATCTGAGTACCTCAGTCTTTGATGTTTCAGAGGGGTAGATGTGTTAGTCTGTATCAGCAAAAAGAACAAGGAGGACTTGTGGCACCTTAGAGACTAACACATTTATTTGAGCATAAGCTTTAAATACAAAGTTGGAGTTGACCTTTCTTTAAAGAGAAGAATGGAATGGGAGGGGATGCATCTCTCTCTCTCTCTCTCTCTCTCTCTTTAATGTATTTACCCTCACAGCACCCGTCTGAAGTGGGGAAGTGTCATTATCCCCATTGTACAGACAAAGGGCGGAGACACAGAGAAGCTAAGGGCTTGTCTACATATCCTGTTAATGCATGGCAAGCTGGGATGTGAATGTTTCAAACAGCAGTGCATGATGAAGCTTTCTACAGCACAGTAGCAGGGGCCACAGGGCCAGTTACTGCATGGCAGGTGAGGGTGCTGTAGAGTTACACCCCGGATTGCTGTACTCTTTCAAACCATGTAGACAAGCCCTAAGTGACTTGCCCAGGGTCACACAGGAAGTCTGTGACAGAAGTGGGAATGTGCAATCCTTCAGAGATATATTTTGCATATAATTGTCTAGATTTATTTTTTTTTCTGACATAATGAGACAGAAGTAGGTGGCATGACTGTGACCTGCTTCTCTGAAGGACTCATATTAGCTCATGCCTCCAACCCCATCTCTTGGAGGAGAGAAGCTGAGTTCAACCATCTCCTGGCAGCCTTGCAAAGCTGGATCTGACCTTTCTTTAAAAAGAAGAATGGAATGGGAGGGGATGTATCTCTCTCCATTCCCTGAAGCAAAGAGAAGCAGCCGCCTCCGCAGTGCATCTCAGATTGAATGGGGGAGCCAAAGCTTGGGGTTAATCACCCAGGCTGAGCATTGACAGGGAGTCTCTGTGTGCATATGGGCTCTTCATTTTATCTGCATGCTTTCTCAGTGTGCCATTCACAAGGACAAAACACCTCCATGCAGGTGGCTGGAACAACAGAGAGCTGTTTTCCGAGGAGAGGCCAGAAAGGCAGAGGGGTTTCGAAAGGACTCTGCACGTTTTTGGTTTTTAAAATCAAGAAACTTCCAACTTAATTCCTCTTTTCCTCCGATCTTGTCCAACACGTGTCACTCAGCTGAAGACCTTCAAGGCCATCATTGTTCACATGTGCAATGGGTTTGAAGGTTCTATAAACTCCCTGGTATTGTGCAGGGTGAATTGTGAGGGATGGGCTGCAGGTCAGGAGGGAGATGCATTAGTAGAGCTGTGTGGGATCAGCTCAAGACTGGAATAGCTTGGGATGGGGGTCTACAGATCAGCACTGAAGAGCACTGGTGGAGCTGGGTATGATGAGCAGAGAACTGGGACAGCAAAGACAAGGGCTGCAGGTCAAGACATGTCTATTCTCTATCCTTCTTGACCACCAAAGAGAAAGTAAAGGGGGCAGGAGAGAGAAAGGGAAACCTAGAGAGAGGAGAAGACAGTGATGACTGTGATGGGGGGAAGAAGAGAATAAAGAAAAGGGGGAAAATCCTGGGGGGAGGATGAGGAAGAGAAGAAGTGCTAACAGAGATGAAGGAAAGTGTTGCTAATGCTCTGTAAGGTCTGAGGGGTTATCTCAGGACTGGAGATGATTAATGTGCCCCAGGATTCCTCGCTGCTGTGGTCTGCTGGCCATGTGATCAATCACTGGTGTCTGATGGACTGCCTGGTTCACACATGTCACCGTTTTAAGGTGGATTATTGATGGTCCTCCTTTAAAAACCGTTCCTTCTAATTACGTTTTGACCTGCTAAATAGCTGTCAACGCTGGTTGGTGGGAGCGTGTTGGGAGAGCTAGGACCTAGGGGTGACAGTGGACGAGAAGCTGGATATGAGTCAGCAGTGTGCCCTTGTTGCCAAGAAGGCCAATGGCATTTTGGGATGTATAAGTAGGGGCATTGCCAGCAGATCGAGGGAAGTGATCGTCCCCCTCTATTCGACATTGGTGAGGCCTCATCTGGAGTACTGTGTCCAGTTTTGGGCCCCACACTACAAGAAGGATGTGGATAAATTGGAGAGAGTCCAGCAAAGGGCAACAAAAATGATTAGGGGTCTGGAACACATGACTTATGAGGAGAGGCTGAGGGAAATGGGATTGTTTAGTCTGGGGAAGAGAAGAATGAGGGGGGATTTGATAGCTGCTTTCAACTATCTGAGAGGTGGTTCCAGAGAGGATGGTTCTAGACTATTCTCAGTGGTAGAAGAGGACAGGACAAGGAGTAATGGTCTCAAGTTGCAGTGGGGGAGGTTTAGGTTGGATATTAGGAAAAACTTTTTCACTAGGAGGGTGGTGAAACACTGGAATGCGTTACCTAGGGAGGTGGTAGAATCTTCTTCCTTAGAAGTTTTTAAGGTCAGGCTTGACAAGGTCAGGCTTGGTCAGGGATGATTTAATTGGGGATTGATCCTGCTTTGAGCAGGGGGTTGGACTAGATGACCTCCTGAGGTCCCTTCCAACCCTGATATTCTATAATTCTATGATACACAAGAGGCTGCATGGTGCCCAACTGCCCCTTACGCTAGGAGGGTGGGGAGCACTGCTCATCGGTCCAAGAGCAGAGCGTGCCCTAATGAGGACTCAGGCAGCTGGAGGCAGAGACCGAAGGCACCACATTTCAACAGGTGTCTCCATTCTGGAAGAGATCCCAAGGGCAAGAAAAATCAAGCTAGCCAGTAAACACCCCCACCCCGCTGCAGGGGCATGACCCTAGAGGGAAGCCAGGACAATAGAGACTATGCCATGGGAGAACCCAGGCCATGAGAAGCTACACTTCCTACACTAAGTAGGGAGAGGTGGGAGTTAGTGCCTAACTTCCTTAAGTGCTTGTGAAATCCCACTTGGCACCTATTTGCATTTTTAGCTGCTTAAATACCTTTCTAATTCTGGCCCAAATGGATCAAAAGCAGACAGCTGGCTCTGATAGCGCAGGGCTTCCTGCAACCCTGGTCTGCCTATCCCATATCTTCCTTTCCTCCATCCCCTTCCCCTACACTTGTTTCATTTGATTGAATTATCATTGGTCTCTTGCAGCCCCATCCTTCCAGCTCTGAGAAGCCAAGGTGTCAGAGAAGCCAGAGCTGCCCTTTTGCCCTGTGATTTGCTAGCTTTGAGATTATTTCAGATTATCTGAGTAAACGTTTCTCCTGGCTGCACAGTCTCCAAGGTCAATTAAAGCTGACCACAAAGAGATGGATGGGACAGATCCTGAATTCCCCTCCACCCCCCTAATTCTTTCCCATCTCTGGAGCCTCTTCAAGGTTAATTGTCCTGGCAGCTTGTTCCTGCTGGCTTTATAGGATGTAGTCTGGCTACACTGTAACTGATCTGGCGTTGGGCGGTGGAGGGGCTTGGGTTGGAGAGGGGGTGAGGGCGGGAATTGATTTGCGCCAGGAGGCAGTAGCAACAACCTTGATCTTTTAATTCTTAGCTTAAGGCCCAGCTGTGAATGCAAACAGTGCTGCTTCTCGACCAATTTACAGGTGCTGACAAGCTGCTAGACATCTTTATCAAGCACCCGCGCGCGTGTCTGTGCATGTGTGAGAGAGACTGTGGGCTTGTTTCAGGGTGACAATATGATGCACAGGAAAGGCATGCAGACGTTTCCACCACTCCTAACAAGCCCATTTTACCCCAGGCCACCAGCAAACCCTGGATTAATTCCCTCAAGGCCTGATCCAAAGCCCATTTAAATCCTCACAGTGACTTCAATGGCCTATGGATCAGGGCCAAGGGGCCAAAGTCATCCCAAGAGTAGACAGGTGTCATTCCATTGAATTCTAGTGCCACAACTCTCTTAAACTCTTATGCTAGGTCAGGGCCCTATTGTGGTAGTGTACAACACAATCTGTAGTAAACGTCATTCCATGCCCTGAAGATCTTACTGTCTAAAAAGACTCTGTGAACATGTGTGCGTGTATACCTGCCTCTTTGTGTACATGTTATCTGTAGCAGTGTAGTGTCCTGCTGGCTCCCTAGGGCTGGAGTCTTTCCAAGAAAAGTCTGTGGCAGTAGGAAAAATCTTTGGCGGGGGAGGCAGTGGGTAAAGGCTGAGGTAGGGAGAAAGGCTGGGATTTTCTCCACTGCCTTCCTCCTGGAAGAGCCTTTCCTTGCTGCAGTGAAAGGATCCAGCAGCAGGGAGCAACCAAAACCTTGCCCCGCTGCTTCACCTCTGCCAGAGCCTTTCACTGACACATGTGGCGTGTAGCTACACGAATGCTACGTGCTGCCGCAAGCAATTCATAGCCCAGACATATCTACGTGTATGCTCTAGGGCTGCAAAGCTTGCACCTGAAGCCCATTTGCAAACATCCCTAAAGATCTGAGTTTAGTGAATTATACACGTGATAGCCAGAAACACCATTCAGAACCAGATCTGGGTTAGGGTTACAACGTGCAATTCTTAAATTTCAGCAGCATTCAGATTCTGGGTTTTCATTTTAATCAAGTCTAATTTTTTTCTTTCTAGAATCCTGGATTTGACTAGCAGTTAGGCAAATCCTTAGCATTCCAGTAATTCATAAGTGCATCTCCTGTCCTATCATGCTGGTGCATTGTGGCAAAGAAAAACACAAATCATGACAAGTTGGCAAACCTTACCTGGCACAAAAGCACCTATTGGGGGGCAGTATCAAACGAGCAGAAATGCACTTGGAGAAACAAATCTTCTGTGGCTAAATCTGCAATCCCAGCATGACCATGCTTTGCTTTGTCTTGATGGTGAGCGACCAAATGGCAAACGCTGTTCCCACATTTGCCAGTGTCAGCATTAATGCAGCTGCTGCAAATGAAGAAGCAAACAAAACACAACCATCTTGATTTCAAACTCCATTCTATAGCCTTAGTCTTATAGCTGAATCTGTTAAGAGTGTGGGAGTGCAAGGTTAGCAGATCCAGTTACAAGATCAGGGCCTATGTAGAATAATAATAATTAAAGATTAATAATTAAGTGGTCTTGTGGCTAAGGAAGAGTCATCTTATAGTTCAGGCCCTGGAATGGGACTCAGAAGACCTGCAGTCAATTCCTGATACAGTCTTCCTTTTTGACCTTTGGCAGGTCACTTGAGGCCAGATTTTTTAAGTTATTTTAGACACTAATAATGCAGCTAGATGCCTAGTGGCATGTTCAAAAACACCTAGGCACCTACCTACTTAGGTGCTTTTGAAAATCTCACTTAGACATCCAGCTGCATCTGTGCCTGTATAAATCTAGCTCTTGATCTCTCTGTATTATAGTCCCCCATCTGTAAAATCAGGGTAATAACTTCCCTGTCTGGTTTATTTAGCTTACAGGAACTAGAGGGCAGGGACATGTTTCTTACTCTCTTGACACTACCTAGGGCAATGGGACCCATGTTCTTGTGTGTGTGTGTTTAGGTGCTACTGTAACACATGGAGGATAGGTCCATCAATGGCTATTAGCCAAGGTGCTCAGGGATGAAACCCCATGCTCTGGGTGTCCCTAGCCTCTGATTGCCAGAAGCTGATGGCAAGGGACAGATCACTCGATAACTGCCGTGTTCTGTTCATTCCCTCTGAAGCCCTTGGCATTGGCCACTATTGGAAGACAGGACACTGGGCCAGATGGACCTTTGGTCTGACCCACTCTGGCCATTCTCATGTAAACAATAAATAATAATTGCATTGCTGTATTACTTCAGAGTCCCAATCAGTGCTAGGTTCTGCAAATCAGTCCCAGTCGTTATGCTGCGGGCTGATTTGTCAAACAGAAAGGCACAAGAGTCAGTTGGAGGAAGGTGATCTGTAAGCTTCTAAGAAGGACTGACAAACAATAGAATGTGAAATACTGACCCCATTTTTGCCATTGACTTCAATGGGGCTAGTTTTTCACACACACATATATATATATATATGTCACAGGATGCACTGGTCCCTTTAAGAGGGAACAGGTCCAATCCACCTGTGCCTCATTAACAGCCTTTTGATGAGGGAGGTCTGACTGAGGGCAGCTGGTCTGTGTAAGTAGCCAGAGGGGCAATGGGAAGAGGAAGCTATGGTGGAGTAAAGCCACTGTGAGTAGAAAGCTGTAGGAGAGTCTGAGGCTTCAGGTACTAAAAGATCCATCTAAGTAGAGCTGGCCCAGAATGAAGCTGGCAGGGTTGGCTCTTCTCCAGGCAAAGAGGAGAAGGCCCAGGGCTGAGAGCTGTTGTGAATTGTATATAAATGAATTAGACCCAGAAGGGAATGTGGAGTTTATTTCAAGAGGGTAAATTGAAGCAGGGTGACTCCAGAATCCCCCCCTTGCCCTGAGGGGGCTTACACTGTTTACACACACACAGACACTCATTGCAAAGGAAGCCCATGGCAGGAGGGATTTCTTAATCTGATCAGTAGGATGTTCCCCACTGTCTGATATGCAACTCTTCCCTGAGAACTGAAAGAATGATGATGGTAAAAGTGCAATGACTGGTCTGTCCCTTGCTCATAATCACAGCTGCTTAGGAAGCTCAGGCAGCCCCTGATGTGTTTAGGTGGGAAAGATTTTGAGTTGATTGAGTGCTAGCCAGAAGCATGCAAAATCTCAGAAGGACTCCAGAGAAGATGTAATATAAACTCATACAGTTTGTTTGTGCTCTCCAGGGCCATGTGGGTGTGAAGCCATTTTGGGTCAAACACCAGCACTGCAATAACTCTGGCCCTAGGCACTGAGATCAATTCGTTCATCAGAATTACTTCTCGCTGCTTGGGGTGATATTCAGCAGCAGCGGTGACATGATGTAAAATGCTTCTAGATTGGTTGCTTTGCAGTGCTTTTCACTGAGGATCTCAAAGCAGCACTGAGTATGATTCAAGCTTGCTTGTTCTGGGGAGCAGGCTCTCCCCCACTTCCTACTTTACAAAGGGGGAAATGAGGCACAGGAAGGAGAAGTAATTTCATTACAGAGACTCAGAAGCAAAGCTCGGAATGGCACCCAGGAGTCCTGGCTCCCAAGCCCTCTGCTTTATCTACCTCACTGCGTCCTTTCCAAATCTGGAAATAGAGCCCAGGTGTCCTGAATCCCAGTCCCTTGTTCTACCCCGGACTATGCTCCTTCCCAGAGCTGAGACTGGAACCCAGCAGTTCCTTGTTACAATCGCAAAACACACTGGCTCTCGCTGAGAGGAGAGGAGGCGGATTCAATAGGGTCTCATAGCCAGAGCTGGCCAACAATTTTCTGACAATGTTTTCCTGTTGGGAAATGCTGCTTTATCAAACAAACATTCTGCAGGAATGTTCCAAATCCACTTTAAAATGTTTATTTCGATATCTTTTCTAGAAGACAGAAGCATCAGAACGTTTGATTTTTTTAAATTTTGTTTTGATACTTTTCACTTAGAAATCTTCTTTTATAGTATATTATACATTTTAACAAGTTTGAAATTGAAATAAGAGCTGTTTGACCCAAAACTTTTCTGTTTTGAAAATATTTCATGGGGAATTTCGAAGGTGAGAAATTTCCCGCAAAACAGAAATTCCAGTTCCCACACAGCCCTACTCATGGCTGAATGAACAGCGGCATTCTAAAGTCCAGTTTTCTTTATATTTAAGGGAAAGTCTATATTTTAGCATAGTATTTACAATTCTCCTCCTTCCCCATCCCTAGTTTGAGACTGGTTCCTTATTCCATGGAAGTTTTAGCAAGATTCCCAGTGAGCATCTGGAATCAGGACCAGCCCTTTCACCTCATATGAGTTTGGACTAGCAAAGTCTTCTTGTTAATCAGGTTTTGTTAATCTGAAGAATGGAATTAGTTTGTTCTGTGCTCAGCAGGGGCCTGCTATTGAATTTAAGTAAATTATCTCCTTAACTATGAATCAATTACAAGTGCTGATTTCAAGGAGAATACTGTGGTTTATCTTTTAAAACAAACAGTAAACCTGCCTCCTTTCACTGCGACTAGGAATAAAAATTAGCGGCTGATCTGAAACCAAAATAATAATAATCAACAACGCTTCCTCAGCTCTCATCCCCTAAAGCCCCTACTCTACTTGCGCTATATTGATGACATCTTCATCATCTGGACCCATGGAAAAGAAGCCCTTGAGGAATTCCACCATGATTTCAACAATTTCCATCCCACCATCAACCTCAGCCTGGTCCAGTCCACACAAGAGATCCACTTCCTGGACACTACAGTGCTAATAAACAATGGTCACATAAACACCACCCTATACCGGAAACCTACTGACCGCTATTCCTACCTACATGCCTCCAGCTTTTACCCTGACCACACCACACGATCCATCGTCTACAGCCAAGCTCTGCGATACAACCGCATTTGCTCCAACCCCTCAGACAGAGACAAACACCTACAAGATCTCTGTCAAGCTTTCTTACAACTACAGTACCCACCTGCGGAAGTAAAGAAACAGATTGATAGAGCCAGAAGAGTTCCCAGAAGTTACCTACTACAGGACAGGCCTAACAAAGAAAATAACAGAACGCCACTAGCCGTCACCTTCAGCCCCCAACTAAAACCCCTCCAACGCATTATTAAGGATCTACAACCTATCCTAAAGGATGACCCAACACTCTCACAAATCTTGGGAGACAGGCCAGTCCTTGCCTACAGACAGCCCCGCAACCTGAAGCAAATACTCACCAACAACCACATACCACACAACAGAACCACTAACCCAGGAACTTATCCTTGCAACAAAGCCCGTTGCCAATTGTGCCCACATATCTATTCAGGGGACACCATCACAGGGCCTAATAACATCAGCCACACTATCAGAGGCTCGTTCACCTGCACATCCACCAATGTGATTTATGCCATCATGTGCCAGCAATGCCCCTCTGCCATGTACATTGGTCAAACTGGACAGTCTCTACGTAAAAGAATAAATGGACACAAATCAGACGTCAAGAATTATAACATTCATAAACCAGTCGGAGAACACTTCAATCTCTCTGGTCACGCAATCACAGACATGAAGGTCGCTATCTTAAAACAAAAAAACTTCAAATCCAGACTCCAGCGAGAAACTGCTGAATTGGAATTCATTTGCAAATTGGATACTATTAATTTAGGCTTAAATAGAGACTGGGAGTGGCTAAGTCATTATGCAAGGTAGCCTATTTCCTCTTGTTTTTTCCTACCCCCCCCTCCCCCCAGATGTTCTGGTTTAACTTGGATTTAAACTTGGAGAGTGGTCAGTTTGGACGAGCTATTACCAGCAGGAGAGTGAGTCTGTGTGTGTATGGGGGTGGTTTTTGGAGGGGGGTGAGGGAGTGAGAGAACCTGGATTTGTGCAGGAAATGGCCTAACTTCATTATCATGCACATTGTGTAAAGAGTTGTCACTTTGGATGGGCTATCACCAGCAGGAGAGTGAATTTGTGTGGGGGGGTGGAGGGTGAGAAAACCTGGATTTGTGCTGGAAATGGCCTAACCTGACGATTACTTTAGATAAGCTATTACCAGCAGGACAGTGGGGTGGGAGGAGGTATTGTTTCATATTCTCTGTGCTTATATAAAGTCTGCTGCAGTTTCCACGGTATACATCTGATGAAGTGAGCTGTAGCTCACGAAAGCTCATGCTCAAATAAATTGGTTAGTCTCTAAGGTGCCACAAGTACTCCTTTTCTTTTTGCAATCTAGCCACGCAACTAGCAGGTTAAAGAATGATCCTCTATGGGGTAACTGTGTTTTTGAAATTGGGGCAGAAATGTAATGTCCATGGAGATCTTAGTGGGTTACAAAAAGTTAGTCCACTTCCCTTTACCTCTTTTGTCCCCCCTCCCCCCAAAAAATAAGTTCCTGTGAAACAATTGAGGGTAGCAACATTTACCATGGGTTAATGGAGTTAAATAGGTGATGGATTGATAATACTTAGCTCTTATAGGGCACTTTTCATCCTAGATCTCAAAGTGCTTTACAAATGAGGATACATATAGCTCCATTTCACAGATGGGGAAATTGAGGCACAGAGCAGAAATGGCTTGCTCCATGTCACACAGCAGCTCCAGAGTTGGGAATGGAACCTAAGTTTCCTGATTTCTCAGCATTGTTCCTTACTCACTGTACCACAGGGGGATGAGTTAGTGAAATAGGTAGGAGCTGCTTTGAAGCTTAGACTAACCTGGAGGGGGAGTGTTGAGAATAATACACTGAGGTCTTCCTACACAGCAAGGTTTTCTTGGCCTCTGTGGAGGCAAGAGCCACTAGTTTGAATCCTGATCTGAAACTGGTTCTTTTCCATGGTCTTGAACAAATCAGTTAGGGCTTTATCCTGAAAACTCTTTCACATGTGGGAGCTGTTGCAATGGAAACCTCAGTCTCTTTGAGACTCATTTCTGCTCTTTGCAAAAAGGGTTATTATAATATCTCCCACCCAGTGGGGGTTATGAGGCTGGCTTAGCTAATGTTTGTAAAGCACTTTGAAATGGAAAACGTGCCATAGCTCACTATGCATTACTTGTCATTCATTCCCTCTTCCTTTTTGCCAGACATTTCTCTCCTCATGCAATTGCTAATTGCCACTCACCCTAGTATTTCTGTTTGTTTGGTTTCATCAGGAAAAGTCAGTGTTTGTACAATCCTAAAACAAGGCTTCTGTACGGGATGGTACCTGAGAGAATGGAACAAAATCATTTCGTAGGAGGCAATTGACGGAGCAGCTAGCAACGGACTTCATCTCTGGGGTGAGCTTGCTGGGGTACTTATGAGGACAGCTTGTTCCTCCTGCAGCTGTCCTTGAGAATGCCGCTCTGTGAAGAGTCAGCACTGGAAAGGTTAAATAATAATAATTAATAATATTCTGGGAAAGGATTATTGGTGGGGTTATGGGGAGGATGGGCTCTCCAGACTGAGGCTCAAAAAACCCTCTGACAGAGAAGCCAATCCTGTGAAGAAGCAGGGAAGGAGATATGTTCCCCACTCTAGTTGTCAGCTGCCTTCAGCACTTGATGGCCTTCCCCATACCCATCAGTGTGCAGGCAGGAAGCTTCTCTTTTCCACATGAGCCATGTCTAAGAGCTGAGTTCAGGCTGTTGGCCCTGGCAGATGCCTGTAACGTCAAACAGCTCATCTCCCTTCTTTCCTCTCTCCAGTGTCCAGGGTTTTGGGATTCTAGACCTGCAAGGCGTAGGGCCTGCACTGGCCTGAGCTTCCTTCTGAGGAATATTGTGATAGTCTGGGGAATGTCTGTGTCCAGTTATGAGTTCCATTTGGTTTTATGAACACCAGATGTACCTGGAGCAGTCATTGTGAATTAGATCATCCATTTTGGGTAGGAATCTGACAAGGAGTGGGAAGCTATGTTTGGAAAACTTTGAAGGAAATCAAAGACCATCAGCATATAATATCCCTTCCTGGGTGAAACAACAGGGCTGAGACCCATATGGCCTTTGCTTCCACAGCTTGGGGAGCAGAAGAGAGGCTGGAATTCTCCCTGGTGTGTGCACATGGAGGGGGACAGCTGCAGTTTTCTTCAGTTGACCAAAGGGGGACAGGGCCTGTTTTAAAAGTCATGTTTCTCCAAACCACAGGGATAAATGGACAGCCAAGAAGGAGATGTGGAGGCAGGAGGGACCTTCTCTCCTTTAAAAGACTTAGACCAAACCCAAAGACTCAAATGCTGGGGGGGAGGGAGATAGTTTTCCATAGGTCTGCAATTCTCTTGTGCTTTTTAAGAGTAAAGTGTCTAAAATTCCCTGGTTAGTCCTATGTTCCCTTGCATTGACATGTTGCCCTTTTGAAGGGTCTAAGTAGGGAAACAAAAGTCCCCTAGCCAGGAGGCCTCTGCGGGGAATGTGTAAGCACCTGAGGGGCTCAGGATTGGTTCCAAGGTCTAGGTGGCCTTGTTGTGAAGTACCTCTGCCAAGAGTAGGGTCAGAAACATGGTTTGTACCTAGGGACTGCGCCTGAATGACCCAGAGCTAGAAGCAGTGAACAGACCCAAGGAGAACAGAAGCATGTGGGATTCAATGTTTGGATCCCATCATGTTGACTGGGGCCAGGATTGTCTTTGTTCTGTGTTTGTACAGCGTCTGGCAAAGTGGGGTCCTGGTCCGTGACTGGGACTTGTAGGCACCATCATCACAACAGACTGGTCTTTGTTCAGAGAGTGGGACTAGACCAGGTTGTGATGGACATAAAGCAATGAGACCCTCTCCTACCTCCGGCTTCTTCCTTCTGGCAATCAGCTGCTCCAGGAGCCTTGACCTGTCTGAGAAAGTGAATGCTCTCTTTACCCGATGCCTGTAGAGGAGAGGTGGACTGTATGATTAAAAGCAATGGTTCTTGACCTTTCCTGTGTCAGGACCCCCTTAAGAGCTCCCCATACCTAGCTGGGATATAGCTGGTGGACCCTTCCCTCACCTATTTAGCAATCCTGTTTGCAACCCCCCTATGCCTGACTATGCCTCCCTGGTGAACTCTGGTGCACAGAATGAATGAATTGTGAGCAGAGGCAGGGAGCACTGTTATGTTAACTGGCCAATGGGATGTTGTCTTTAGAAGACCTTTGTTTTTCAGAAGGCTTGTCCATAATTCCCAGCACAGGGCTGTTGGCATGCTGAATCTCTTGCCCGGACTGAAATCAGGCCAGTTTTCAATGTGTTACCATGTAGATGTGATTTGTGGTATACCTATTAGCATCTGATCAAAGGTGGCCCCTGGCACGAAGCTGCCGTCACAGTGGGCAAGAGAAAGTGAAAGCCTGTTCTTCCTTCCCGATGTCTAAGGCGGGGAGAAAGCATCACCAGGCAATCCAGTTGGCAGGTTACCCAGCCACATAGTTAGCCTACAGTGGGGATAGAGAGCGGGGGGAGGGGGAGGGGGGTTTGAAAACACCCAGCCAGCTTTGGTCTGGCACTGGGTGCTCCAGTGACTGGTGGAACGTGGCATGACTTCTCACTGCCTGCCAAGCCTGTCTTCTCCTGACCACCCCGTGCGGGAGCCGGAGCTGGGGAGTAGGCAGTGGGTGGAGAGGTGAGATCGTTCCCTGTCCTTTGCTGCCTCCTCTTCCCCCCCCCCACACACTTTTGCATCTGTTTGCAAGCACTAATTGCCAGGCTTTTCATTCGGGTGGCAGGTGGGCATCCATTATTTAGTGGCATTATTTGTGTTGACAGGATTGATGGGGACATTTCATCAAGCAATTAGAAAAAAGAGCCCAACTTGTTCCAAAATACAAAGGCAGCAGCCGGCATAAATTAATGTGTGTAGTTTTTAAGTGTTTACTACAGCACTGTTTTCTCCTGCCTTCCCATGGGAGATAATTAAAAAAGAGGTTGTTTCCGTACTACCATTAGGTACCAGAAGATGCTGGCATGTCCCTTTACCTCCAACAAGCATTCTCAAATCTGACAGATCATCAGTTTTAACATAGCCAGAGAGGAGGGTTATTTCTTTTCCTGTTTAGGTTTAGGGGAGAAGGCGTTGTTATTTCCCTTGGCGGACTGATTCATATTCACTTGGCTCCGTTAGCTGAAATATGCCATACACCAAATTAGCCCTGTGCATTTGTTGATCAAGAAGGATGGAGCAGTTCATTCTTATCAGTAATTGATCATGGAGCTATTCATGGATGCAAATGTGTTTGTTCACTCTGGTTGGATAAGTAATGGCAAGCCGCTCCCCTGTGATGTGATTTGTGCTTGTGTTTCCTCCCTCTCATTGCTATACATTCCCCCGGCCATGGGTTGGAGCATCTGGCTAACAGGAGATGGCTCTGCTGGGTTAATTTTCTTTTGCTATCTGTTATTGATGGGCAAGCCCTCCCCAGCCAATTCATCCAGGATGGCCTGTGATTTCAACAAGCTTTTCGGGTTTTGTGGTCTCAGAGCAGACAACTTTTCCAACCAGGGTTGATTCTTCTGCAAGGAGTAACCTTTTCCAAAAGCTGTCATGAGCTGTGTGCTGGGAGGTATCTTAATTAGAGTCTTGCTGTTTGTAGAGGCCTTTTTAAAAGCTTTCTGATGCTGTAACCCATACAAATGCATGGTGAGCTCTAACCCACCACAAGAGGTCTCAGGCCCGCAGCAGAGAGCCATGTGTTCCACTCCATTACACAGTGGAAGGATTTCAGCCTTGCAGATCTAGGTAAATTGTCTGAGTGTATTTAGCAATGAATGGTGCTGAAACATCTGGGGGGAAAAAGATATAGGACGGGGAAAATACATTTCCTGCCTTCAGAATCAGGAGACACGCATGTGGGAGGCAGCGTGAGCTAATTGGAGAGAGAATCGGGAAAACTGTGTCCTATTGTCTGCTCTGCTGCTGACCTGCCGTGTGACTTCAGGCAAGTCTCTTCCCCTCTCCTTGCCTGTTTCCTCTTCCTTGTCAATTTTGGCAGTAAGCTCTCTGTAGCAGGGACTGTGTGTATATGGACAGCACCTAGCACAAGGGGGTGCTGTTCTCAACTGGGACCTCTAAGTGCTACTGTAATGGATAAAAGATCAGGATAAAGTATGAGGTAGTTTGGGAGGGCACTTTGCCATCCTTCTCTGTGAATATATTGCTGATAATGTGTCCCCCCTCCCTTCGTTATGTAACCATATCATTTCTGCACACAGTAATTCTCTGGCACAAATAGCACCTAATCACTTATGCTCTAATATACTTGTTAGTCTCTAAGCTGCCACAAGTACTCCTTTTCTTTTTACAGTTTCTTTTTACTGCTACTCTGAAACCTGTTCCCTTTATGGTAACCACACTAATATTAACATCCTGTCGTCACACAATGACTTTCGGTGTTTCAAAACCATACACATCACACTTTACCAAGTGGTGAAACTGAGGAAGGGGGCCATGTTCTCCTCTCCTTTATAACAACGTAAACCCAGAGTCAGTCCAGTGAGGCTGATGAACTCTGCAGCAACATACATGAGAACAGAATTTTCCTTGTATGTAAAAGGAAGGGCTTTTCTCAGGGTCACCTCAGAGTCATTTTAGAGCCAGAACTATTACCCTGAAATGCCTCACGTTCCCCGGCCCTGTGCCTTCCCCAGCAGAGGGAAGGGTAAAGTATCTGTTCTGAATAAATGAGGAGACTAGGAAATGTAGTGTTGGGTAAATGAGAGGGTTTCTACGCATGGCTGAGCACTCACTAGCAAGTCAGGCATGATTGAGAGAGGAAAGATGCTCCAATGGTGCTAGCCTAAGCTTTGGGAGACCTTGGTTCAAGTCTTGCTTTTCCACAGACTTCCTCTGTGAGTTGGGGGAAGCTACTTAGTCTCTCAGTGCTTCAGTTCCCCAGCTGTAAAATGCAGGTAACAGCATTGCCCTACCTCGCAGGGGTCTTGAGAGATGCTCCGATATTACAGTGGTGAGGGCCATATAAATACATTAGATGGAGAAGGACTCATCCTGTTTGCTCAAAAATGGGAAGTCAACAGAGCTATAACAACTTACTTTAGCTGAAAACTTGGCTCCTGGTTTCTATTTCTGATCCTGCCAGGTAATGTTGGGCAAATCACTTCCCCCTCTCCGTGTCTCTGCATTGCCCACCTTGCTGGGATTCTTTTCTTGTGTCTGTACGGAACCTAGTGCAGTCTCAGCTAGGACCTCTGTGCTTCTGGGATATAATATTTCTGAATCAATGTGATGCTTGTAGTCTTTACTTTCAGCAACCAGTTAGTGTCTGAAATGTGCATAGTGTCATAGTATTAAATGTCACTCAGAAATGTTTAAGCTGGTTTTTAGAGGGACCATTACTAGAATTCTATATGTATATTGTTTTGCATGCTGAGGAGCATGGCATTCAAACAAACAAACAAACAAAAAAACAGGGAGGGTTTTGCTCCTAACCCTTAGACTCTGGGCCAAATTTTGTTCTTGCCCTGGTTGGTGCTGATCCAGATTCGCTCTGCAACTTGCACTAGAATGCAAGTGAAACTTTTGCAACAGAATCAAAAACTATTTTTTTTTTTTTTTTGCATTTTATTGCAGAATTAAAACCTGACCTATTCCTATGGAAGTTTCTCGCTGAAAACACCACTTCAAAAATAAAATTGGAAAGGGCAGCATTCCTCTCAG
The DNA here is from genome assembly GCF_965152235.1 of Eretmochelys imbricata. Taxonomy (NCBI): domain Eukaryota; kingdom Metazoa; phylum Chordata; order Testudines; family Cheloniidae; genus Eretmochelys; species Eretmochelys imbricata. Next base: position 4,637,140 of record NC_135597.1, read on the forward strand.
AAACAAATGCAATTTCAAGCAAAATTAGAGCCTTTCTTGAGCCAATCTGCATCTGCTACAAAAGCATGCGAGGAAAATTAAGGAAGGCTGGTGTAGTGTTGAGGCATTGGACTGGGTTTCAGGTGGTGTGGCTTCAAGTCCCAGCTTTGCCATAATCTTCTTGGGTGATCCTGAACAAATCACGTTCTGCCTTAGCTGCCCTTCTGTAAAATGGGGATTATAATCCTTCTTTTCCTCCTGCCTTATCTCTGTTTACAATTTAAGGTTTTTGGGACCAGGGCTTCCCTTACTGTGTACCAGACGCAACGCAATGGGGCCCTGATTTCAGTTGGAGATTCTCTGCAACTTGAGACCATTGCTCCTTGATCTGTCATCTGCCACCACTGAGAACAGCTGAGCTCCATCCTCTTTTGAACCCCCCTTCAGGTAGTTGAAGGCTGCTATCAAATCCCCCCTCACTCTTCTCTTCTGCAGACTAAATAACCCCAGTTCCCTCAGCCTCTCCTCGTAAGTCATGTGCCCCAGCCCCCTAATCATTTTCATTGCCCTCAGCTGGACTCTTTCCAATTTGTCCTCATACTTTCTGTAGTGTGGGTCCCAAAACTGGACACAATACTCCAGGTGTGGCCTCACCAATGCCGAATAGAGGGGAATAATCACTTCCCTCGATCTGCTGGCAATGTTCCTACTAATGCAGCCCAATATGCCATTAGCCTTCTTGTCTACAAGGGCACACTGCTGACTCATATCCAGCTTCTCATCCACTGTAACCCCCAGGTCCTTCTCTGCAGAACTGCTGCTTAGCCAGTCGGTCCCCAGCCTGTAGCGGTGCATGGGATTCTTCCATCCTAAGTGCAGGACTCTGCACTTGTCCTTGTTGAACCTCATCAGATTTCTTTTGGCCCATCCTTCAATTTGTCTAGGTCACTCCAGACCCTATCCCTACCCTCCACCATATCTTCCTCTCTCCTCAGCTTAGGGTCACCTGCAAATTTGCTGAGGGTGCAATCCATCCCATCATCCAGATCATTCATTAAGATGTTGAACAAAACTGGCCACAGACTCCTTAGAGACTGTTCTCTTGCACTATATTGAATGGTATCCCCACGTCTAGGATATGGCCAATGTATTTTCCTAGAGGGGAAACTTCAGGCATGTTGACCCAAAAGTTGGTGCTCAGTTCCACCTACAGATAAGAATGACTGTAGCTAAATATGTAACCCAAGATACTGTCAGTCTAAGGGTGAAATTCTCCCCTGTTCAGAGGGCTAGTGGAGGGCCAATGCACCCTCAAAATAGGCCCTTAGTCCCACTTAAACTCTGTTTTGAGGTTTTAAGGTGCAAAGGCCTGGGGCAGTTGGTATAGCTCTATTGATGTCAATGGCTTCGATACAATGCTCCTCTGCATTTCCCCCCCTTTGAATACCAATAATGTGGTTTCTGCCAACACGTCTGCTAAGGCTGAGTACTCTCCAACATGCATTGCCAAATTGGCCTGAAAAATGCCAGTGTTTGAGGAGTTAATCTCCAAGCAGAACTCAGGATGGCTGAGGCATCAGAGGGATGCAAAGAAAAATACAGGGTGTCGGGGTTTTTTAATGGTATCCTCCCAATAATTTTTAAAGTAAAGCCTCAAAGAGGGAGTGAGAAAAAATAACTGGCACATACCCCAGGTGGCAGGATGTCTGTCTGTCTGTCAGCTTACTTCGTTCACCGGGAGAAAAGCAAATCCTATGCTTTGTTCTACGGCAATGTTTTGTTCTGTGCATTAATTTTTTTTAATTAAAATAAAATCCCAGAGATTTTGGCACAATGCAGAGGGGAAAAATGTGTTGGTTAGAGGATTAAAAATAAAATAACTTTTCTTTCAAATAAATTACAAAGCACTTCCTCGCTGCTTTTGTACCTGAGAAACCTGTGGCAGAATAACTGTTTATTTTTAATGCCAGATTGGATTGAAAGACGGAGTCATTGAGTCTTCTTCAAAAGGCACAGAAGGTGAACCTTGAGAAGGTTGAGAGGCATTATTGTTGTTGTTTTTTGTCTAGAGTGACTTGACATTCAGGTTTTTTTATTCCTGATCAGAGACAGCCTGAATCACGTTTGAAAGACGTACTGAACTGGTAAAGAGTCAGGTGTAAGGAAGGCAGGCATTGAGCAAACTCCCCCTGTGCTATTCTGCCAATTCCTTTCAATTCGCAAAGGCACCTTTCCCTGATATTACAGCTTTATCTTCTTCTCACTGCTCTGCCAATGCCCCTCAGCCCTGAACGGCACCTCCATATGCTGTTCCTGTCCTCTGCACCTTCATAGCTCTGCGTGTGTCCCACTATCCTGAACAGAGCCTTCCCCAGCTGCTCCAGCTCTAGGTTCCCTAGGCTGCCCTCACACTACATGCAGTGATCTGCCGATGCCTCTCAAATGTGAACTTCTACACACCCTCTCATTTCAGTTCTGGGCTCTTACACTGCTCTGCTGATGCCCTCAAATGCAGCATCTCCTGCTATCCTAGGCTGCCTTGCAGTGCCCCTGCTATCCCAGCATTACCACGTGATGCTTTCCTCAGTTTTTACAAGTCTGCCCCCTTACAACTTAAGCCCCATGCAGGCTGCTGCTTGTCTCTCTGATAACTCTAGTTTCTTTCCATGATAGCCCCCTAGCAGGGCACCACTCACCTCACCATCCGTCCCAAGTTTTAGAGTTCAACATCCTGGCAAGGTGAACATCAGTGCTGGCTGACTTCCAGCATGGATGTGCTCCAATGGTGACAATCAGTTAAATAACAAAAACAGCTGTCCACCCAGATGTTGATGAAGTTCTGAAACACTGTTGCCTTGTGGCAGGTTAATAGCTTTGAGACATTTCAATAGGCATAGGAACAAGGCCTTAAATATCAATTTCCTAGCTCTGCACTTCCCAAACCAAAGACTACTGCCAACAGGTGCAACAAAACCAGTTCTCATAGGGATGGGACAGAAGGGCCTCATGATGCTGCATTGGTGATGGCTCCCATGTTAGCATGAGAAGTGTCATTAGAAGAACAAGGCAGGCAAGGAGAGTTCTCTGAATGGGAGGCAGGAGCACAGGTCTTACACTGGCAAGTATTATCTTCATTATTGCTGTCATGGTGCTCATAACTACCATCATCCTTCATTCTCTCAATATCTCAGTGAAATTAGCCAAGTGCATGCTGGAGCACAAGCTAAAATGCCAATCTCCCCTGAAAGCATAAAGCCGTCTTCTGCTAAGAGTCTCTTTCCACTTCCCCTCCTTTCTTTTACTGCCACATCAATGATCTTTCATTTGCATTGTGGAACAACGAAGTCCATTGGCCAATTATGTTAAATTACAGGTGCTAGGTATGTAGTTTCAATGGCCCTCCTGCCTACTTCGAGGCAGTAGCTTGGATCCGATATAGATTTCAAACACTCATTTGACTCCTGCCGTGTTAAGTAGCAAAATATTAGTTTGAACAAAGCCGTGGAGACAACTGTGGCAATAAACTGAATTACATTTGAAGATGATGGGGCTATAAAGTTCATCCTTGCTGCTGCTAGATGCTAGCACCTGCTGAGTGGGATCCTTTCAGCCTCTGAACTACGAGGAGAAGAAGATATATCAGTGTCTTCTGCTCAGGTTGCTAGAAGACCTATGGAACATCCAGACAGTTTTATACTTAAAACTTTTGCTGGTATAACAATGTTTGTCAGGCGTGTGATTATTTTTCTAATGATATTTTTATACTGGCAAGAGCCCTAGGCCAGTCACAGTTATACCAGCAAAAAATGCTCTTGCTCTTTATTTCATTCCTGGAGCTGGTATAAGCTATAATGGCAAGAGTGCTTTGTAGTATAAACCTGCATCTCCATTAGGAACATTTGCCAGTACAGCTTTGAGTATAGTTACACCAGCCAATCCTTTTCTAGTGGAGATGAGGGCCCAGATTTTTAAAGCATTTAGGCGCCTAACTCCTGCTGAAGTAAATGGAAATTAGGCCACTAAATACTTCCAAAATATCTAAGTCTAGGTCTCACACTGGAAGTGTGGTAAAGGCCGGGGTGACTTAGTCAATCTCCTTCCACCCTAGCTGTGCCTTTTTTCGGGTATTTTTTTCAGGGCTCCCTTGCATTGTGTAGTTGTTCTGGCATTCCCTGAATGTGATTTGTGAATTTTATCCTCTTCCTCAAGGCTGTCTGGAAATGATACGATGCTGGAGAATATGGCTTGATTATCCAAAGCGAAAGTTACAGAACACCTCGACTCTGTGCACTCATAAATTCAAAGCCAAGCAAGGTCAGTTCTGCCTCCATTTCCCCAAGATAGCTAAATAGGATTTGCCATGTTAGATTGAGGCAGAGATCCATCTAGTGCAGTATCCTGTCTGACATTGGCCAGTACCAGCTACTTCAGAAAAAAGGTAAAGGAAAATCTGCTGAAGACAATTCTGAAATAATCAGTCTGAGAGAAAAAAATTCTTGCTTGCCCACACCACTAGTTAGAGGCTGGTGCATGAAGTTCCATGTAGTTCTTTCTTGTGAGGCCTGTCTGCTATGAATAGAAAAGTGGGTGGTGATTGAATGGCTCCAGAATTGCTCTCCTAGGCCAGGGATTGTGAGTGCAAGTCATCTCATATTATGATGATGATTCACTACAGCAACCTTCATAGAGTAGGCCCGATGGAATTTTTTGAAAGGGTAGGGGCTGGGACCCTCCTGCAACTCCTACACTGTAGTACTAGGTACTATGGTCTTCCATAGCAGGGGCAAAATGATTCTTATATGCATATGGGGCCAGATCATCAACTGGTGTGAATTGCTATAGCACTATTGACTTCAATGGAATGATGTCAATTTACACCAGCGGAGGGTCACTTGATCCACACCCTACTGGAATGAGTGGAAAGACTCCCATTAACTTTAATGGGCTTTGGATCAGGCCCATGGTTCATAGGGGATCTTGGGATGAAAAAGGCTTTGTTTACATTTAAGGTAATAATAAAATTAATAAATAAATTATCAGCTAATGCCAGGAGGCTGTGAGCAGTGATCACAGCCGGAACTCAGAGTGTGTTCAGCACTTGTCAAAATAAAGCCCCATAATAATGAAATGCGGATTACTTTAGGCATTGAGTTTTAATATGAATGACAGTGGAGTAGAGGGGACACAGGCCCTTCTGTTCTCAGTGAGTCCCTCTGTGATCACCAGCTTCACTGATCCTGGGCCAAGTTACAGAACTGCTCTTTTCCGAGATGAATAAATACTTCAGTCTGTTGCATCGTTTGCTGTGTTTCAGCACCCTGGAGAGTTCCCATCCTTGCCTAGCTCTTATGTTAGGGCACTGGGTGCAAAGCGTAGAGAGAGTCTTTCTCTCTTCTTCAGTTTTGCTTTTCTTCATTTCTGCCTCCTCTCTGCCCAGGAAGTCTGGCTTTGAATTTTTCCTCAGAGGCAGCTTTAAAACATTATAATACAGAGCCCATGAACTGATAACACCCACCAGTTTACTTAGTTAAGGGCCTGGGGACTCAGTGCATCATACTCAAAGACCACCATGTCCTCTTGCATGGGGAGAAGGGAAATTTGGCAAGGTTGGACAGATGTTTGGCAGAATGAGGAGGAAATGTGTGTCCCTCTTCCTGATCTCAATCCTTGGCTCTGTCCAAATGCACTTGGCATATCTTGGGAATGGGGTGGGGGAGGTGGCATTCTGCCCCCCTTGATTCTGGGGATGGGCCCTGACATAAAGTAGACTAGCCTCTGGGAGGCTCAACTTTGCACCAGCTTCTGACAGCCCCAAGGGTTCCTCTGGCAGGGTGATCACTTAGGTGATGGGACATCCTGCCTTCCACACCTGTTTTCCCAACATTTTCCTACATTGTTGGCACCAATGGTGTGGCATAGTAGCCTCTATGGTAGCACCACATCACTCCAGGATTCCCACAGATGGCTGGATCCACTGCTGGTATGGGGCTGAGCAGTGGTCACAATTTGATCCCTTATGTTCATAGAAGATCCATAGGTCTGAGGAACGGTGCTAGGGGCTCAGCGGAGCCTCCAGCTCCATATGGGAAGTAGATCTATCCCCGCTGAGATCCATGGAAGTTCACATGAACAAAGACCACAAGGTGTGGCCCACTGTAACTAAAGCACAGGCCCAATGACCAGCAGTCCCAATTTAATAGTGGTTGAACCCCCCTACTAAACATGCTGCATCAAAGACGAGATACATGTAGGGGCTTCAGTAGGAAGTAAACCTCCCTTCCCCACAAGGAAGGGAGTGTTAGTTATTAGAGACAGTCAGGAAATTAGTATTTTTTATGATCTGTTTTTTTAAAAAGGATCCTTTTCCCAGAAAACTTCCAGTTTTCATGCAAAACAAAAGCTAAACAAATTAATAGAAAAACTAGAAAAAATCAAACAAAATAAGCATTTTTCATGAGATTTTGGTTGGGGGGGGAGGGGGAAACAAGTTGCTAAAAATTTCTTGACTAAGTCTTTTAAAAATGCTCTGCATTTACCTGTTATCTTTTTCCCAAGGATCTCATAGCATCCATTGACCAAGCATAGGAATCAAACCCTTGTTAACTCCATTTTACAAGTGGAGAAGTTCAAGTAGAGTGGAGAGAGAGAGGTGCAGTGACTTCCCCAAGGTTACACAGTGAGCCAGTGACAGAGGTGAGAATAGATGAGTCAGGACACCTGGGTTCTATGTATTTATCTATTCATTTCTATTTCTATTATGGTAATGCCTAGTGATCCTGAGATCTGGCCCCTATTGTACATAAAATATGAGACAGTCCCTGTCCTGAAGAGTTGACAGTCTTAGGCCTTTTCCACACAGGAAGATTTTACCTGTTCTACACAGTAGCTATACTGATCTGGTTATATGGCCGTATATCCCGTGTGTGTGTGTGTGTGCTTGGACTGAGCATGCCTGCCTGGGGAGGGGTTTACACTTAAACCAGAACAAGAACATCCACAAGGAGTGGGGGTGGTTATACTGGTATAAGTCTATGGGTTTAAATTCACTTCCCCAAGGAGACAAGGCCTTACTCTTAGCCCTCCATCCCTACCCCGTGGGCTGCCTCACATCTGATCTGAAGACAAACTGTGTTTTAGCTCGAAAGCTTGTCTCTCATCAGCAGAAGTTGGTCCAATAAAAAGTATCACTTCCCCCACCTTGTGTCTCTCACATCTGATCTTGACACCGACAAAAGCACACACGCTTTTGTTTGACAAGCATTAAGTGGCTGTTTCTGGGAGGGTGTGTGCGAAGTGGCTTCATGTCGTGGTGCCTGCAACTTATTAAGGATGCTAGCTTCAGAACATCTCATGGTGGTTAAACACCTCAGGTCTCTTCAGCAACAAAATCAAAATGTAACTTTTCACTGAATAATCATCTCACAAGGAGAGAGGGGGAAATAAATTATGGAAATCACTCCTTCTCTACACACCTCTGCCTCATCCCGTTTTCTTTTCTGTTGTGGGTGATTTGTTTTGATCACTCGGAGCCTTTGCTGTTTAAGTTCATTTGAATCCCATTTGCAGTGAATTCATTAAAATAACAATTTATTAATGAGTTTTACAACTGTTGGCACCTTGCAGAACTCAGATGGTGGTACAAAGGCACAGTTCAGCCCTGCACCTCACGGCACTCTAACTCACAATGAGAGACCTGGAGTGACAAGAGGCCCAGACAGGTTTATATATGTGCAGCTTGTGACAATGCAGTTATTTTGATTTAAGATTTTCCCGCAAGTTAGTCCTGCTGGGTCTGGCTCAGAAAGCTGAAAGTGAGCACTGAAGCGCTGAAGTCATTTAATAGTTGTCTAAATGAGGGTTATACTGAAAGTGGTAGTAGAAATGATACATCAATGATACCTCATTACCTCATTATCTTCCTTACCAAACTGTAGCCAGTCAACGTGCACTTGTGGAACAGATGTTTTAAGCTAGCCTTTGGAAATGTGATATGCCATTGCCAAATATTCTGAAGAATGTCTTAAAGTAGTGCCCAGGCAGGGATCAAAACCTGATTGTGCTAGAGACTATGCAAACACACAGGAAACAACAATAAAAACCAGTTCCACCCCCAAATCTTTAACTTTAGGGTTAATGACTAGCCTCAACAGGTGGTTGGATCTAGAGGCGGTGAAAATTCTTCAAATTTTGACAAATATTCATTGACGCTCCAAATTTGGATGAAAAGAAAACAGGAAAAATGTTGACAACATTTCTGTGACTTTTACCTTCCCTAGCCATTTTTTTCAACCCAGTAGAGTTGGTTGAAATTTTTGGCCCATCAGAATTTTGATGAAAGAAGTTGAAAAAATGTCAGATTGAGGAGGGCTCTGCCTCTGAGTGCAGAATCAATGCTCTAGCGTGGCTCAAATGGCTTCTTATTTATTTATTGTTTTACCATAAAGCCATTACTGTATTTCAATGCCGCCATGCTGTATTGCTATAAATAAGGGGCCTAGAAGCCCCATCCAAAATTGGTGCCTCATTGTACCATGCTGGAAATACCCATAATAAAAGTGAGCCCCTGTCCCCAAAGACTTTGCAATCTAAATAGACAAGACAGACACAGTGTGAGGGAACAGAAGCACAGAGATGAAAGGTAAAACTTTCAAAAGTGCCTAATTGATTTCGGTGCTTAAGTCCCATTAATTTCCAATGAGACTTTGACTCCTAAGTTTCTAAGTCACTTTGGAAAAAAATGTATCTTCAGTCCCTATATCACTTGAGCACTTTTGGAAAATTTTGCCCAAAGTGAGCCTGGAACTGAATTCAAATCTCCTGAGTCTCAGTCAAATAAATGCCTTAACCACAAATCCACCTTCCCTGCCTATGGTTGGCTTCTCTTTCTGTCCTAAACTATCACACAATGTTGTGTGAATTTCAATAAACATAAGTCAGATTTATGCAAAAGCATCGAGGAGAGAATGCCCTCATTTATCTGCAGGTCAAACTCATCTCAAATGATGTTTCATCTGAAATACATTTTCCATTGTTCAATGAGAAAAGAAAATCCACAGGCACCTTCCTGCCCTGAAAAGCACATTTCAAGCCTCTCCTAGGCTGCCTGATGATCACTCTGTCCCAAAGTTTGTTGTTGCAGATGTTTTCAATTTCTCACCACTTTGTCATAATTGTTATGATAAGCATTTCTGCCAAAATGGTGGTAGTATCTCAATTTTCCTGAGGAAAATTAACAAAAAAAATGTTCACGGCTCATGCAACCTTGTTATTAAGCTGTAGCAGGAATTGACTGCAGCTTTGAAATAAGATATAATTAAAGTCTGGGGCCCTCCACCAGATATCAGGTTTTGAAAATTTGCTATGCTGTAGATACATGAATTATTGTGGCTAGGCAGCACAATCTGTCAATTGGGAACATTTCCAATGGTGTGTTTTGCATAGGGTGTCGGTGTGCATATACCTCTGGGATGTATATATTGGTTTGCACTTATGTAGGGCCAGGCACGGGAGCAACTCTTATTTGCACCAGCTGAGGATCTGGCCAATAATTTGTCTCCTTCAATGTCTGAGGAGATGTAAAGGAGTTTTTACTCTACATGTTTTTCCAAAGGAGTAAAATGAAGTGTACAGAGGGCCAGTCATGTGGGTGGGGTCACACACTGAATCGGTGCCAGAGCTAGCAATAGAAGAACCCAAGAGTCCAGAGTGCCACGCGCTAGATGCTAGACTAAGCTGCCTGTAAGCAAGTGTGAACAGTAAAGCGTAACACCTCTTCAGGGGTTCTAAAGGCAGCCTGTTGCCCACATATAGCAATACCTCTTGGGCGACAGGATGGAGGGGGGTTGTTTGGTGGGATTGAACCTGGGATCGCTGGGTCTAAAAGCAGAAGCTTCCACCATCTGAAAAGCCTCTCTCCCAGGTAGCAGCAGACCTGTCTATCTCTATAAGTAGTCTGGAGGGGCACAAAGCTCTACATTGCATTAGCATGGGTTACATAGAGAAACCAAGCCTGAGTCGCGTGTACCCAGAGATGATGATGATGATGATAATGAGGCCTTCTCCATGTGCACAACATATTAGGCTCGCTCTAAGGGTTGGTTGCTACATCCACTGTTTGCCAGGGCTCTTATCTGTTTGAAGGATCTCTCACATCGTGTTTCCATTAATCTTACTGTAGATATTACAAACTGCCCCTCTTCTCTGAGCTTCTGCTCAAGATCCAGCCACCCTCTGCCCACACGGCATCCGTAGGCACGTTATCCACACCAAACAGCCTTCTGCCGCTGCCCGTGTCCCCCACCATGGCTCCCAGAGTCATGTAGGTGCTCTCCTTGCTCCCCACCCTGCCCAGCACGGTTGCTTAGAGCTGGCAGAGCGTGTCAGGCAGATTTTATCGAGTGGAGGGGCAGGAAGGGAACTCCAGCCTCCTGTAGAGCCAGGAGAAGGGGGACTTGGTCTTCCACCAATGAGGAGGGTGTTGTGTGTGTCCAGGAAACCAGCCGAATATCAGATCCCACTGAGGCTGTAAGAATCTAGAGCTGTAAAGGCCCCAGTTGGGCTGCTCTGCCACCCTACTCTGATGCGGTTTCTAGTTGCTAGTGTTACACCCTTAATCACAAGACTCAGTTTCCCCAAGAGAACATTGTTCTGGAAAGTCTAACCCTCTGTTTCAGGAGCTTCTTGCAGGCAGAGATCTCCTCAGGGCCTAGCTAGAGGCCAGCAGAACTCACTCTGCAAGCTGTAGCCCTGGGAGTAGTTCTCATGCACTGGACTCCCACCCTGTTCTCAAAGGGGCAGCTCCCATTGCTCTTATTATGTAACGTATATCCCCATTAATGAAAATATATACAACACAGTATTCAAAATGGGTACTAAATACAAAAGCATATGAATCTATTTCTAAAATCTCTATCCCAGGGACCGCACATTGGCTCTGCTCTTGGGAGAAGTTGTCTTTTTCACCAGCCATATGGGAAGAGAGAAGAAGGGGCTGCTGGTGGCTTTACACTTGACTGTGCTGTTATTTGGGCAGCTTAGCAGTGGTGAAGTTGCTTGACTTTGACTTGGTTCATTTGCATGCAAGGGAATCCTGCCCAGAGAGCAGCAGGAGCCTAGCAAGAGCCAGGAAAGCGTGGAGAGCTTACGCCAGCTGGGGGAGGAGGGTGGGAGGGAGGATGTATAACCTTGCATCTGACCATCACTTCTCTTTGCAGTGCCTACAATTCGTTCTCACTTGTGTGTCACAGCTCCAGGACCTTGCAGGTCATAGCTTGTTCTCTACAACAAGCAAACAGGCTGAGACTGTATCTGCGGCACTCGGATTTAATAAAGAAATATTTAACAACGCGCTGCTGTGACCCTTGCACAAAGGCAGGGATCCTCCTGACAGCTGGGAAGGCCCAGACTGGTCAAGAGGCAATTTTCTGATTAAACAGGTTTGCATGATGTTTGGCAAGGTCTTGCGTATTCATTTAATCTGATGATATTCTCTGAGCAGAATTGGACTGGGGAGGCAGAGAGAGAGAGAGGGTGAAGGCTACAGAAGCCTGGCTGTGCCCAGTTTGACAGCAACTGTATCTTCCAGGTCTAACCTTATTCATGTTTATATTGCTTAAGCTTCAAAGAATCAAGCGGGGACGTCGACCAGTGAATTTGACATGGAAATTGGCTTTGGCAATTTTGGTCTAGAAGACTCATCATGGGACAGAGAGTCAAGACGCCTGGGCTCTCTTCCAAGCTCTGCCACTGATTCCCCCTGTGATTTTGGGTAAATCATTTAATCTCTCTGTGCCTAAGTTCCCCTCTCTAAAACAGGCTTAACGCTGCCCTTGGGCAAGGGGGTGCTGTGAAGTCTTTTAATGTTTGTGAGGTGCTCAGACACCCCATTATCTCCGAGACAGCACTGCCTAGTGGATAGAGCGCTGCACTGAGACTCAGGAGACCTAGGTTCTATTCCTGACCCTGCTGTGTCGGGTCTGGCAAATTGCTGTGTCTCAGTGTCCCCATCTGTTAAATGGGGATAAGGATACTAATCCCCTTTGTGAAGCACCTTGAGAGTCTAATATTCTGTGTTTGTACAGCACCTAGCATAATAGGCTCTTGCGGCTCCTACGTGCTGCTTCCATACGAATAACAAGGATGAAAAGTGTAATATGAGAGCCTGGTATTCCTGTTACAGAATTGGGCAGGTAGATCCTAAGAAGGGGTAAGGTATAATTTGGAAAGTGCTTTGAGATCCTTGAATGAATGCAAATTACCACCGCCTTACCCATCCTTTTCTGCTGGTGCTGGCACTTGCCACAACCTGACAAATGAGGTCAGACAGACACGGCACAAGGGAAGGAGCTGTCGTTTGCTTGTGCTTTGGATGGGTGGAATATCATGTCCCCAGGACACTCTCTTGCAAAACCATGATGAACATACCATGACTGCATTGCATGTGTCTGTGTGGCGGAGTGTGCATGTGCAGGGGGGTGTAGTCGGTGTTTTTCACCAGCTCCAAATATAAATGCTAATGGAGACGCCTGAGTGACAACGTGCGTCCATAGAATGTCGTGAAAGGCGCTAAGTACAGTAATTTGTTGTAATGACTCAAATTTAAAACAATAACCTGGAGGCATAACGGCACCAGCCAAGAATACCTACCGTATGCAACAGGATCATTAATGGGAAACAAAGGCCTTGATTCAGTGGCAATGTGATTGCACTCTAGATGGAGACTGTGGAGTGCTAAGTTTCCTATCAGGCATAATTTGGACCACTTTCCCCCTTCCCTGCAGAGAGCTGTTCAGCTGATGGAGACACTTTATTGCCTTTATTGCTGCACTCTCCTCATGACTGGAAGTAAATTTCTTCGGCATCTCGCTCTGTGATAAGGCCTGTGCTGCAAAGCTGGGAGCTAAATGAAAAGAGAAATAAATGAACAGCGCAAATAATGGGACCACAGAGCCAAGGCAGTCTATGGATTTAGTGCTGTTTCCATGAGAGGGACTAGTCTGTTTTTTTTTCTCCTCCCCAAAAACAAAAGGAGAGGGGAGGAGGGGCCCAGGGAGTCAAGAATCTGCAGTTTAATCCCTAGATTGGCCACAGGCATGGCCCCCTTGTTGAGCCTCAGTTTCCCCCATTTGTGTAAGGAGGATGATGATGCCAACTGACTTTCTAGGGGGAAGGGGATGGCCGTGAGGTGGAATTAATTGTTCGTAAAGCACTTTGAAACGCTCACAAGGGAGGGGCTAGAGAGGGGGAAAGTGAAACAATCCTCATGATTATTATTGGAAAACAAAGACTAAGGATTCAGAGTTGTAGCCGTGTTAGTCTGTACTGGCAAAAACAACGAGGAGTCCTTGTGGCACCTTAGAGACAAACATATTTATTTGGTCATAAGCTTTCCTGGGCTAAAACCCACTTCATCAGGAGCAAAGCACAGTTTGCATCCCCAACAGCAGTGCTGCCTCCTCTGCGCTTCCATGGCCAGGGGAGTGATGTTTGACGTTGGTCAGACTTTTCATACTGGGCATCGCATCTCGATACACTGGGAGGGAGAGGCATCCAGGAGACATTCGCCGTCGCCTGACCTCTCCCATTCACCATTGCTCTGCCCCTACTCCTTTGCCCGGAGCAATCAAATAATGTCTCTGTGACAACTACTGCAATTGCATGTGCAAAAATCATATTAGGGATGTATTAGCTTCCTTAAATGTAATTTAACCACTGGAAGGAGGGGGAACCAGCACTACGTGGCCAACCAGCTTTCTGCACACCACCAGCAAGTGCTGTGCAGACCACAGTACTAAGTAACTAAGGAGTATGTTGGGTTTTTTTGGCTTGGAATGGGTCCTGCAAAGCCATTCAGCTCTGCTTACATATTTGCCAGAAGGGACGATTGTAGAGCCACGTTGGCCTTTCCCATCCCCATGCTGCATCGGAAGGATCCTCAGGCTGTTGGGAGGGTGTGTGGGAGCGGGGGCTGGAATGTGACTGCTATGTTCCATTAAGGTTTCCAAACACCCAGTTAATTCAGATTTCACCAGACAGCTATTTGTTTGTTAAATTAAAACCAGCTGGTTATTGAAAGAAACATTTATTGGGAATTAGCAGCCATGTGCTAGATGGATATTTACTACCTAGTTTTCAGAGCCCAGTGAATCTGTGTTTAATAATCATTTTTTCTTTCAATTAACATACGAAAAATTGTCCCATTAATTCCAAATTAAATGCATGTTTGGAAAACTTTAATTCAGAACATCAGTGACGTCTCTATTGAATTATCTCTTCACTGGCTTTTGTGCTGTTGAAAGAGACCAGGCTAAAAGAAAGTGCTGGAGACAGATGGCTGATATCCTCTCACCAGAACAGCTCCCCTATGCCTACTTGTCCCTCCACCCTGACCCTGACAGGTGCCCGATCCAAATTGGAGCCAATGGACACATTCCCATGGACTTCTCTGGGATTTGAATTTTGAAACAAACAAAAGGAAGTGCTTCTTCACAAAAGGTACAGTCGACCTGTGGAACTCGTTGCCTGGGGATGTTGTGAAGGATGTTGTAAGTGGGTTAAAAATAATTAGATAACTTTCTGGAGAATAGGTCCATCAATGGCTATTAGCCAAGATGGTCAGGGACACAACCCCATACTCTGGATGTTCCTAGCCTCTGACAGGCAGAAGCTGGTAGTGGACGACAGGGGGATGGACCATTTGATAATTGCCCTGTTTTGTTCATTCCCTCTGAAGCTTTTGGCACTGGCCACAGTAGGAAGACAGGATTCTGGGCTAGATGGACCATTGGTCTGATCAGTATAGCTGCTCTTATGTTCTTATGAATTGTGTTGTAGGATGAGAGTGGGAACTCTGTTCATTACTTCTTTGCTGAAGGAAGCAACCAGCATTTCTGAGATCTGGACTTTTGTCTAGTAGGAACTGGACTGAGACCCACCAGCAAAACCTACTGAACAGGCCTCAAGGGTACACTTCATTCTAGTGCAGCGGGCCACCAGCATGGGCTAGATCTTCAACTGGAAGTCAATAGGGTTAAGCTAATTTATGCTAGGTGAGGATCTGGCCCAAGGCCTGTGACCATTTAAACTCTCCAGATAAGGTTTAAATGGGACTTAGCTCTTGTGCAAGCTCTGCTTCTCTGCAGAGGGGTGAGTTTCACTCCAGATGAGAATCGGCTCTCAATCACTACCAAACTGGGCTGGACTGAGATGTGAAAAGCTGGTTGTAGCCCCATTGTGAGTTCCCCAGTACTAACCAACCTGCCCCTACCCAATGTCTTCCTTGACCTTTCCAAAAGCCATGATGCTTTGCACCAGAACTCCAATCCCTAGTGGTTTGAATGCAGAGGCTTGGCTGCTGCTCTGTGTTATTTTGAGCCTCATTGCCAGGGCAAGTCAGGGTAACCCTGCCTCTCTGGCAATCACACTCTCTTTTTCTATCCTTTCAGCCTCGCTGCATTCGGCTTCACGCCACGTCTCACTATTACGTGCTCAGCATGTGCCTTGGAAACATTTGTGTTGGTAGTGAATGCTCTGAGGGTTAATTACCATCCAAAACTTCAGAAAGGACCATCGCACCGGGCACCGAATGCTGCGTGGAATCGCTATACCTCTCCTCTTTCACCTTGCCACATGGTCGCAACACGTGCCAGATTCGAGTGCTTTGGTGCAACTGCTCTCACTCATATGACCTGCAGCCACAGAGCGAGAGAGAAATGCAACCTTCTCATGCTTAGCAACCCTTGGTAATAGGGTTGGAAGTCTGTTCTCCCTAGATGGAACAGGAGAATCATAGAATCATAGAATATCAGGGTTGGAAGGGACCTCAGGAGGTCATCTAGTCCAACCCCCTGCTCAAAGCAGGACCAATCCCCAATTAAATCATCCCAGCCAGGGCTTTGTCAAGCCTGACCTTAAAAACTTCTAAGGAAGGAGATTCTACCACCTCCCTAGGTAACGCATTCCAGTGTTTCACCACCCTTCTAGTGAAAATATTTTTCCTAATATCCAACCTAAACCTCCCCCACTGCAACTTGAGACCATTACTCCTTGTCCTGTCCTCTTCTACCACTGAGAATAGTCTAGAACCATCCTCTCTGGAACCACCTCTCAGGTAGTTGAAAGCAGCTATCAAATCCCCCCTCATTCTTCTCTTCCCCAGACTAAACAATCCCATTTCCCTCAGCCTCTCCTCATAAGTCATGTGTTCCAGACCCCTAATCATTTTTGTTGCCCTTTGCTGGACTCTCTCCAATTTATCCACATCCTTCTTGTAGTGTGGGGCCCAAAACTGGACACAGTACTCCAGATGAGGCCTCACCAATGTCGAATAGAGGGGGACGATCACTTCCCTCGATCTGCTCGCTATGCCCCTACTTATACATCCCAAAATGCCATTGGCCTTCTTGGCAACAAGGGCACACTGCTGATTCATATCCAGCTTCTCGTCCACTGTCACCCCTACGTCCTTTTCCGCAGAACTGCTGCCTAGCCATTCGGTCCCTAGTCTGAAGCGGTGCATTGGGTTCGTCCGTCCTAAGTGCAGGACCCTGCACTTATCCTTATTGAACCTCATCAGATTTCTTTTGGCCCAATCCTCCAATTTGTCTAGGTCCCTATGTATCCTATCCCTGCCCTCCAGCGTATCTACCACTCCTCCTAGTTTAGTATCATCCGCAAATTTGCTGAGAGTGCAAGCTACACCATCCTCCAGATCATTTATGAAGATATTGAACAAAACCGGCCCCAGGACCAACCCCTGGGGCACTCCACTTGACACCAGCTGCCAACTAGACATGGAGCCATTGATCACTACCCTTTGAGCCCGACAATCTAGCCAACTTTCTACCCACCTTATAGTGCATTCATCCAGCCCATACTTCTTTAACTTGCTGACAAGAAGGTCCTTCCAGCTGCTCTGCCTACTTCCTTGTGAATGATCCCAGAACAATAGGTTTCAAATATTCCAATGGTTGGAACTAAATGTTGGTAATTCAATCTTCCTGGAATAAACAAAGGAAGATGTGAATCGTTTAGAGAAATCTGAATGGGGGAATAGATAGTGTGTTTTCTTTCCTCTTGATCTCCGGCTCCATTAAAACATTTATTCTCTATCACAAGTGGTTTCTTCAGGCACACTCCAAAGGAGATGAGGTTTTGTTTGTTCATCTGAAAGAGCTTAGGTATACAGAGAATCATGCAGGCAGCAGCTTTTGCTGGTCTAATGTCACAAGCTATCTTTGCATTGTGTTAGGCGGTTGTTTTGTAAATGCATGAGGACCAACAAGGTGTCCAGGAGGAGGATGCATGGCACAAAGATTCTCTTTTCAGATGTGTAGAAAGAGCAGGGTGTCAAGGTTCTTTCCCCACTCTGAACTCTAGGGTACAGATGTGGGGACCTGCATGAAAACCCCCCTAAGCTTATTTTTACCAGCTTAGGTTAAAACTTCCCCAAGGTACAAACTATTTTACCTTTTGCCCTTGGACTTTATTGCTGCCACCACCAAGCGTCTAACAAATATATAACAGGGAAAGAGCCCGCTTGGAAACGTCTTTCCCCCCAAAATCTCCCAAACCCTACACCCCCCTGCCTGGGGAAGGCTTGATAAAAATCCTCATCAATTCGCATAGGTGAACACAGACCCAAACACTTGGATCTTAAGAACAATGAAAAAGCAATCAGGTTCTTAAAAGAAGAATTTTAATTAAAGAAAAAGTAAAAGAATCACCTCTGTAAAATCAGGATGGTAAATACCTTACAGGGTAATCAGATTCAAAACATAGAGAATCCCTCTAGGCAAAACCTTAAGTTACAAAAAGACACAAAAACAGGAATATACATTCCATTCAGCACAGCTTATTTTATCAGCCATTTAAACAAAACAGAATCTAACGCATATTTAACTAGATTTCTTACTAAGTTCTAAGACTCCATTCCTTTTCTGTTCCCGGAAAAAGCATCACAGAGACAGACAGACCCTTTGTTTCTCCCTCCCTCCAGCTTTGAAAGTATCTTGTCTCCTCATTGGTCATTTTGGTCAGGTGCCAGCGAGGTTATCCTAGCTTCTTAACCCTTTACAGGTGAAAGGGTTTTTCCTCTGGCCAGGAGGGATTTTAAAGATGTTTACCCTTCCCTTTATATTTATGACATAGGGGATGCTGGGATAGTTGTACAATTCTTTCTGATAATCATCCCGCCAAGAGCAGGCAGGTCAGTACCCTCAGACAGGCTCTTTGCTAACTGCTCTATCTAGTCCCTCCCAAGCCCAGTTAGCTTGGCAGCCTCCTCCGCTGGTTCCATTCTGAAAATCCTTAAAGGGAGAGTCTGTCTCTCACCTGATTATCTGGAGAATCTTGTTCTGCGGCTGCTAACCCGTCATTGAGTTGTCATCCTGCTCCTTCCTTGCAGAAGAGTGAGGGGTGTGCACGTTAATCAGGACATTTGCCCCTTGAGGAGAGCCCTAAGGAGAGATGAGAACAGCAGGGGCATTCCAGGTCAGAACTGAGGCACATTGATTGGTGGGGGGCACCAAGGATTGGAATGTCATAGTTAATGGTGGTGCATTGACCAAGCTGGTGTGTGTGTGAGTGAGTGAGAGAGAGAGAGCAGAGGTGGACTGAGGCCTGGAGTATCAGTGGTGATGATCATGATTAAAGTACATTGGTGGAGCTGCATGGGGAGATTTGCACATTGCCTACCCAATCTATCCTGGGTTCTCAGCTTCTTCTGTTTGCCTCTCACTTTCACAGGTACTAATCCTGAATCTTTAAATTTTCTCTCCATCCCTCTTTGGCTGCCCTGAACAACTGCATGAAGAAATCTTGATCCAGGCAGACCGGGTCCAATCCTTCAGGCTGGGCTGATCTTTACAAGAGAGTTGCGTCAGCTGTAGTTAACTTGATGTAGTTGACCTGAGCCAGCACATCTGCCCTCAGCACTAGAACGAATACAACATTTTCCAGCATAACTTTTTTTCCACAGAAAATGGCTCTTCAAAGAAATGCAAATTTTCATAGACAAAATTTCCATGTTCGTCAAAAAATTTTCAACGTTGAGTTTCATCAGATTTTTTTCAGGGACGAAAAAAAATTTTTTCTGATCAGATCTACTCAGCACTCAAGTTGGAGGATTTGTGGCTTTGCCTTGCCTCTACATCAGCGCTGCACTCAGCTGAGTTGGCAGCAATGTCATCTGGTTGTATCCCAGAATTCCCAGCACTGATCCAAGCACCAATGCATTATGTATGATTGCCAGTGTCTTTCTCGGAGACCTAGTGGGAATTGTAGCCATGGGTGGACACTCTTATTCTGGATTAAATTGAATGCTGGCTAAAGTCAAGATGCGCCTTTTCTGAAATAGTAGCACTCTGAGATAGTACTTCAGACATGCTCTTTCTCAGGAACAGCAGCAACAGGTGGTGCAGGACTATATTTTAGGTCAATGGCACATTTCTTGTCAGATAGACAACTCAGATCTGCGTCCCCTAGTCTCTCTAGATCAGCTCTTGCATATATCTCTTGACAACCATACGAACCTAAAGATCCTTCTTTGGTACAACAGGGTACATTGTGATCACGGTACATCTTTACCACTGGGGCTTTTTGAGCTCCCCAGCCTGCCCCTGAGGAGCTCAAGAACAAACAGTGGGCCCTGTCTGGTTACAGCCTGCACTCCTTGTCATCTTGATGGTGGATGGGTGTGCTTGACATTTCTGGATGATGCTGCCATGAAAGAGTGGCTACATTACTTATCTAACATCTAATTCATTGTTCATGCCAACAGAAGAAGCAGCTAAACTGAAACAAGTTACTTTTATTCCAGAATAAGAGCATCCATATCTGGAGTTATTCCGGAATAGCTATTGCACTTGAAATGCACGATTCATCTTAATCTGAGTTAATTTTCAAATCTATGCAAGCTCTTTAATCTGCATGGGGAGCTATGAGGAGATCAGATCTTTCTGCCTGAACATCTCCGCTCTTGGAAACAAAAAACCCCACTCCTGTTCTAAGCCAGGCTGCCATAAATAAATCTCTCGCTAAAGTCGGCAAGCGTGGGCCCAGAGCCAGAGCTGTGATCTGCTGCTCATCAATAAATCCTTGAGGTTCTGTCTCCCACAGAAGCCTGGCTTTGTTCTGATGGTGCTGGTTTCTACCTGAGGCTGCCCTTTCATGAGTAATTTCTTTTAACCTCGAGGATCACAGCTGCGAGCAATGAAAAGATTTCTAGTGGGTGGAGGCTGGGAAATGCAATGTGTAAAAAACACTCCAGAAAGGTTAGGGGAAAGGAAAATGTTGGAAAAATTCAGAGCTTCAGGGCCAGGACACCAGCTGGTGTAAATCATCCATTGCTCCACAAAAGTCAATACACCTCTACTGATTGATACCAGCTGAGGATATGGCCCATAGATTTTATGTTCAGAAGAGACCATTTTGATTAGCTTCCTGCATGACACAGACCACTGCATTTCACCCAAGGGTTCCTGCACCAAGTGCAGCATCCTGTGGGTGAATTAGAATGTATGTTTTAGAATGTATCCAGTCTTGATGTACAGACTTTGGGCCAGATTGTGGTCCCCGCTCTGGCAGTGTATTCGACTGTAACAGAACCGCAACGGCCTCAGAGAGAATTCCTCCAGCACACGAGTAATGCTGGCTTATGCAACTTCTGACCCCTCCCCTGCCCTCATGGCTTCAGCCATAGGGGTCCATTGGGGATCCGAGGTGGTGTGCTGGGGCAAGATGGGGAGTGGCCGGAGCATTTTGCACTATGGGTATCTTGAGCTGCGGAGCAGCCTCTTGGTAGCTGTTGGGTGGCTGCCATAAGCGAAAGCAGCCCCGGGTCAGTAACGAAACAATGTACCTGGTAAGTGGGTCTCAGGAGACCTAGCTTCAATTCTTAGATCTGGTAGACACCCTGTGTGACGTGGAGCAAATAACTTAATTTCTCTGTGCCTCAGTTCCCAATCTGTAAAGTGATGTACTGATTATCTTCCCTGAAACTTCTTTTTTTCATGTTCTCCGGTATGTATCCAGCTTCTTAATGAGCTGAATGGATTAATCAAAAGGCTCTCTTACTCTTCTCAGTAACTCTGCATCAGGAAGGCATTTGCATATTATGGTGGGGGGTTTCCTGGGTGCTAATTCTGGCATGCAGATTTTTAAATATTTATAACTGTCTTTAATTTCTCCCCTTTGGAGAAGTCTATAACCAGATCTTCCTAGACCAACCATCCAAGAACGTAAGGGCAAAGGGTTGCATTTAAAGTCAGTTCCTTAACTGGAAGGCAACACAGCAGAGAAATACTTATATAGCAAACAACTAATGACAATTACAGAGGGGTGTGTGTGTGAGAGAGAGAGCGAGATATAGAGGTGTAATTGAGGGGGAGTGGAGAGAAGAAAACTCACACAGGTTGGAGTGATGCAGAGATTGCTTTTCACTTTCTTTTTTATAAAGGGTTCTGTTATTCTGAGCAGTATCGCCAAGAGGCTGCAGTCAGGGATCAGGTCCCCATTGTACTAGGCCCTGTACACACACACACACACACACACGGTAAATCTAGTTCCTGTCCCCAAAGACCTTCCAGTCCATGCGTATAATGAGAGATCACATTCCTCATCCACACACAGAAGAGGCAAACTTACCTGCAAAATTCCTGGGGCCAATCATTCCATTACACCCCGTTGACTTCATTTGGGTTTGAAGTTGTAACTGAGGGGGCAGAATTTGCTTCTCTTGTGTTTTCCACTTTATGCATCTGATGAAGTGAGCTATAGCTCACGAAAGCTTATGCTCAAATAAATTGGTTAGTCTCTAAGGTGCCACAAGTTCTCCTTTTCTTCTCTTGTAAATTCATCCTTTTCTGGGCTGGGCTGGGAGCAGCAATGCTGTGGAAGTGGCAGGGACCAGGGCACCCAAATCATACAAAGTCCAAGGGGAAACACCGAATGGACTCTGCGGATTTAAGACCAAACACTGGGACTTCCACTGGCCCATGCACAAATGCCTGTCTCCTTTCTAATGCTGGCAGCATAGCTAGTTCCTTGCCATGCTGCCTCTGGCATCTGAAGTAATAGGCAAGTGGCCTGATTTTTCAGAAGTGTTGCTCACGCTTTCATGGGACCATCAGCCAGGATCCAAAGGCCACTGAAGCAATGGGAAAATACTCTTTGGTTTTAATGGGCTTGATTCAGGCTCATCAACACCAACAGGAGCTGCAGGAATTCATCAACTCTGAAAACGAGGCCACTGACTTAGGTGCCTAAATGTGGATTCTGATGATTAATTTTAGGCTCCCGGGCATGAAAACGTTGCTTTAAGTAATTTTCCCAGGGCCACTCACTGAGTCTTTTTCCTCATTCCCAGTCCTATGCCCTCACCATTCAGCCACGCTGTCTCAGCTAGAGCAAATCCTGCTTCCAATGGAGTCCCGCTGAATTACACTGGCAGAATCTTTCCGAAGGACATCTAGCACTGATCATGTTGATTTGCGGCTCTTTAATGAAAGCAGGTAAAGCAGCTGGGGTTGGACTAGGTGATGTTCCCCAAAGAGGAATGTTGAAATCCCAGAGGCCCCTGTTCCAGTATCCCTCAGTGACAGAAAGCTTGTCAGAATGGGCTAATGGTGTGGTTTTAGTTCTCAAAGTTTATCTGAGTCTGGATCGACCTCAGGCAGCCTGGATGATTAGACTTGGGGCCCGATGCATCTCATTTCAAACCTCAGCTGCTCCAGGAGGACACTTCAATATCATGCGTGGGATTCTAGGGATGATACTGTAAATAATAATAACCAGTGGCACTTGTATTGATCAATAAGTGATTCAGGGAGCAGCCAAACATGAGGTATTGGTGCATGCATGCTCCACGGTTAGGTTGTCGATTAGAAGAACAGCCACTAGGTGGCATTGCTAAACAACTAAGGAGGAACATGCCGCCCTATCAAGGATCTGTTATCTCTTTGATCATCCTTAAACATCTGAGCATGTTCTTTTTGGAATACGCATGTTCCTCTGTTCTTTGGGCTTTTGTGATACGGCTTAACTTGTTAAGAAAGGTTTTCTGTGCTAGGTGAGGAAGACACAACACATGAGCGTAGGAAATGCCATTGTGGATCAGACCAGTGGTCCAGGTAAATCAGTAGCCTGATGTTGGTCAGTACCAACTACTCTAGAGGAAGGTGTAAGACCCCCGTAACGGGCAGATATGCACGTCCTGTCCAGAGGGTCCCTTTCTTCTTCACCGCACATAGTTAGTTGTTTTATACCTTATAGCATTAGGGTTTATATCCTTTATAAAAGAAATGGACCCCATCTAACACAACTCTATGTGGTTATATAAACGTCAGACCTTGATAAATCCTTATCCTCAGTCTAATTACGGGCTGTATTTTAAAAAAAAAAAAAAAAAAGCATTTTCTTTTAGTAGCTTTAAATTTCCGTTTCATTTCATGCTGCTTTGTTCCTGGTCTATGAAGCAGGGCAAGCGGCAGAGCCCAATCTGCATTCTCCACATCATTCCGTGGGCATCTCTCATGTCCCTCTTATTCATCTCCTCTCAAAATTAAACAGTCCCAATATTTTCCTCTCTCTCTTCATAGGGAAGTCTCTTAATCTCTCCCTTTACTCTCTGGCAGCACACCAGACCCACTGATCCTCTTCCAGTCTTTCTTGTTTTTATGTCTTTGGCTACTTGTTAAGTATTCCCCTTAACCCTCCTATTTCTACCTGCCCTATTTTCTGCTCCTTGCTATTGGCTTCATTGGAGATGGAGGATTGGACTAGATGACCTCTGCAGGTCACTTCCAGCCCTACATTAGTATGACTATGATTCCTGCATGGCTCAAATAACCCTTTGTACCTTGCTATTTAGCCAGACTGCATTTCCCCCTCCTGCCTTCTTCCTGTCTGTGGGGGTGCATCTGCCTTCTGTGACTGCTTAAGTAGCCTCCATGCTGAGAAGAAGGATTATAATTACATTGCGAAGCTTGATATCCTAAAAGTGAGCGAGGATGTGGGTGTATTTCCCTGGGCCTGCAGCCAGACCACCTTGTGCTGCGGTGTTGGCAAGGTCCGCGGTCTTAGCAGGGTTTGGCTAGGTCATTACTAGGGCCCTACCAAGTTCACTGTCATGAAAAACATGTCACGGACCATGAAATCTGGTCTCCCTCCCATGAAATCTGGTCTTTTCTATGCTTGCACCCTATACTATACAGGTTTCATGGGGGAGACCAGTGTTTCTCAAATTGGGGGTCCTGACCCAAAAGGGAGGTGCAAGTAGAGTCACAAGGTTATTTTAGGGGGTCATGGTATTTCCACCCTTACTTCTGCTCTGTCTTCAGAGCTGGGTGGCCAGAGAGTGGTGGCTGTTGGCCCAGCTCTGAAGGCAGAGCCCCGGCAGCACAGAAGTAAGAGTGCCAATGCCATACCATGCCACCCTTCCTTCTGCGCTGCTGCTTCTGGGTGGCCAGAGAGTTGTGGCTGCTGGCTGAGGGCCCAGCTCTGCCGGTAGCAGCACGTAAGTATGAGTAGCAGAACTGCAACCCCCCTACAATAACCTTGTGACACCCCCCCGCAACTCCTTTTGGGCCAGGAGCCCTACAATTACGACACCATGAAATTTCAGATTTAAATAGTTGAAATCATGAAATTTATGATTTTTTAAATCCTGTGACCATGGTATTGACCAAAATGGATGGTGAATTTGGTAGGGCCCTAGATGGGAGACCTGCTCAGATACCACAGTGTTGGGCACATGGTCAGACCCTAAATAGAACAGAATGGACTTCAGCTGCTGGAGGAAATTGTGTTGGTTATCCAGCAGTTGAACTCTCACCTTTATTATTTATTTGTATTACCCTAATACCCAGAGGACCCAACCGATATCAGGACACCTTTGTGCCTGATGCTGGACACGCCTGGTAAGAGGCAGTCCCTTCCCAAAGATCTTACAGTCTGAATAGATCAAGCGCGGGAGGAAAGAAGTATTATCCCATTTTGCAGTCAGAGATCCAAGGTAGGTGCGGAGTGAACAAGTGACCTACCTGAGGCAGTCAGCTGCAAAGCCAGGAATGAAACCCAGATCTCCTGAGGCCCTGTCCTTGAGCACAAGGCCACAGTGAGTCACTGTGAAGCCCATCTTTCCTCTCATACACAAAAGCTGAGGTCCTGCGCCTTGTAGTCAGTCATTAAAGATTCTGTGGCACTTTCTGGCAGAACAGCAGTGTCATTAATCCTAGTGTCATGACTCAATTCCAGCTCACATTCCAAATTCCTCCTGCTAGTTCAAATGGATGCAACATCCCTCTTTGCTCCCTGTACTTGCTAAAAAGCCTTTATTAAGGATGAGGGCACAACCTGTGATCCTAGGAAATGCCACCCTGGATCAGACCAGTGGTCCATGTAATCCAATCTCCTGGTAGTGGCCGGTGCCAGGTGCTTCAGAGGAAAATGCAAGATGGTGCAGAGTCCCTGCACTTGGCTGTGCGGTTGCTGCATGCTGCCCCAGAGATGGCTGCTTTGCAGTGGTAGGTACAATGACTGCCTGGAAGCAGGTTGCGTAGCTGTTTGCAAAAGGAGGGAAGGTGCTCTATAAATCTCGGTTATCATTAATTAATTGCTAATATGTACATATGATAAGTGTGTGGCCTTGATGCCGGCTGCACAAACAGGGCTAGACTCATGCACTGCAAAACTGATTCGTGCTTAGGCACCCCAGTAGAGAACAACAGACATTTACGTTAGTTGGAAGGTATTTAACAGATGATTTATGAGACGTGGGGAGATAAAACTTGAAAGGTCCATGGGCAGCGTGGAGGTGCAACGTTTCTGAAGATCAGAGAACCTGAAGTGCTTGATTGGTTGAGATGGTTGGAGTGTAGCTATGGGCAGCTTTCCCAATATAATAATGTCAGCTTCTCACACCAAGATCTCTGCCCGAGGTGGCTTGATCAGGAATAGAGATAGGCACATATCTGGACAAGTATGGCTGCTTGTCTATTGGGTAATAGGCTTCTCATCAATGACCACTCTCTCTAGGACCCACATATCATTGCACCAGAAAGGAATAGTCAAATTAATAATGTTCATATAAGGAAAGAGCTAAAAAACCCTAATTTTCCTATTCCCTCACTGTTTGCATTTGGATCAGTGGATTAGAGTAGGGTGCTAGGGGACAGGACTCCTGGATTCTAATTTCTGCACTGGGAGAGGAATTGAGTCTAATGGGTTAAAGCAGAGTTGGATGGAAGTCAGGACTCCTGGATTCTAGTATAGCTCTGGTATGTGCCTGTAGGTAGTTAGAGCAGGGCACTTGAATGCAAGATTTCTGGGCTCTATTCGAGCAATGAGAAGTGGTGTGGTCTAGTGGCTAGAACAGGGGTCTGGGAGTTGGGCCTCTAGGGATGTATTTCTAGCTCTGGGAAGGTCTCTCAGTCTAGTGGCTTGAGCAAGGGACTAGAAATCTGGGCTTTTGAGTTCCATCCCTGGCTCTCCTACTAGCTCACTGTGTGATGTTGGACAAGTGACTTTTCCTCTTAGCATCTCAGTCTCCTCGTTCGTGAAAGAGAAACCAGACAATTGGTTAACCAGGACATGACGAGCTTAACTGAGCAGCGGGATTGGCTGGTGTGCGCAGCTGAAACTTCTTCACCATGTGAAACCAAACCCCTGCAGCTCCCCTCCCCCCACACCCATTTGCAGCATAAAGCAGCCCTGGCGCAGGGCAACTCCTGCTCTCTTCTCATCTGGTCAATGCCCTAAAACACCCTGCACTGTGGTTGTTATTGCTTGTTTCCAAAGGCCTTCTAACCCAAAATGTATTGCTAGATAGTCCACTCATAACAGTATTTCCCTCATAATACTATAGCATTTTGCAGTAATTATCCACAGCCACCTTACGCTTGTCCAGCATAAGTATTTGTATTGATATGACAGTAGAGCCTGGAGGTGTACCGGGTACCTGTAGTGAGAGATGCTGCCCTGATGAGCTTACAATCTAAATAAAGACAGAGAAAAACGGTTGTGGGAGGGTTAGTAATGACTTACCCAAGGCTCTGAAACAGAGCCAGGATTAAATCCTAGGTCTCCTGACAGCTAGGACAGTGCTTACTCTATTAGACCATGTTGCTACCCCTACGTACTAGCTGGCTCCATGTAGTGTTCTGGAAGGATATCAGACCAGTGCTCTAGTAGTTTTTATACGTAGCAGAGTTGTTCACGCCTTGAACTATTATTAACACACATGATGATAGCAGGGACTGTCTCTTTAACGTGCTTTACAGAGGATGTCAGTATCCTTATTCCCATTTTACAGATGGGGAAACTGAGACACCGAGCGAGGTGGTGACTTGTCCAAGGTCACCCAGCTGACGAGTGCAGAGCCGGGAACAGAATCCATGCCTCCCCTTATACAAATCCACGTTATTACGTGTTTGCGTGGCACCTAGCCCAGGACGGTCCTGGTCCTGGTCCTGACGGAGGGCAATAGGCATTACTGTAATGCAAACAATGAACGATGACAATAATCACATGACTTATACATACAGATAGAGCCCAATTCTGCAAACCTTCATCACACGAGGGCATCTTACATTCCCCTTGAAATGAATGGAACTACCTGCATGAGAGAGGTTTTGCAGGCTTGAGCCCATGTTTGCCTCAGAGGGCATGAAAATATTCCACTCTTGTTGAAGCCTACGACAAGACCTCAGTGACTTACCCCTTTCACTGCAGTGTGGTTATCTCTAATACAGAATTTGTGAGATATAAATACCAGAGTTCTGCGTCCAGCTCCATGTCTTTTAGCTGTCCTCCCACTAAGAACTTTCTCTCTTCCCCCACCCCGCCACACTGTCCCCCCCAAATATATGTTTCCTTGGGGACCAGGAAACCTGATTGTGTTAGTGACTTTGGACGATGGACAAAAAAACAGCATGTCATGCAGGAGACAGTGCAGTGGTTTGCATTCCAACTACTCTCCTCTCCTGGCATACTTAGGAACAAAAAGCCTTAATCAAGGAGAACAATTATATTTGAGAAGAACAACAAATAGAGATCAATAGGGAGACTGTGCTGTCCGCTGGAGAAAAGTTATGATCTCTTGGCTGGATTACGCGGGCCAGCCAAGATATATAGTAATACAAAGCAGTCCTGTGGACTGGGATCAATCATGACATTTTATTACTCTTCTAAAACCTGGTTAGAGTTCCCCCACTATTCCCCCACCCAATTTTATTAGAACCCAATCTTCAAAGGAAAATATTGCACTTGTTATCAAATTTTAAAGAAAAAAATTTACAGCACAAACTGATTGACGGTCTCACTCTTAAAGGGGGTGAGAGGAGGCAGGTAAATTTCACAGCTCCCTCCCGATTGGTCCCTTTGCTTATCTCCCTAGTTTTATGACATAATCTGTTGTGGCATTACCCAGGGTTCTCTCCGCTGTGTGTGCTCACTTGGCATTAGATAAGGGGGATGATAGTGTTGGAGTGTAAAGTTTAGCGCCTGTGGTGAGGACTCATTTTTCTCATTTCAGGTAAGGAAGAAAGGATATAAAAGGAAAAGAAAGTAATCAATAAAAGAAGAAAGGCATATATCTTCAGAAAATACCTTGCTGCCTACCCTTTTTTCTGAGGTCTTAACACCAGAATAATGAGCTGAAAACCTTATTTTAGAGTTCAGATATGCTGTTAGACAACCCCCCCATACCCTCTTCCACCGCAAAAGCAAAGGAGCAGGTTCTTCTCTCCGTTAGGACAGCATAAATCCAGAGTAACGCCACAGGCTTCAATGATTTTGGGCTGCATTTACACCCACGTAACTGAGAGGAGAATATGGCCCAGCATCTTTTCAAACGATCCAAAGATCAGCTATGGAGGTAACAAGCTAATGATTTAAATTCTGGTTTCACATACACTCATGTAACTCCACTGACCCCAGTGGAGTCACTCCTGATTTGCCCCACTGTACCTCCACTGACCCCAGGGGAGTCGCTCCTGATTTGCTCCACTGACCCTAGTGGAGTCACTCCTGATTTGCTCCACTGTACCTCCACTGACCTTGGTGGAGTCACTCCTGATTTGCTCCACTGACCCTAGTGGAGTCACTCCTGATTTGCCCCACTGTACCTCCACTGACCCTAGTGGAGTCACTCCTGATTTGCTCCACTGACCCCAGTGGAGTCACTCCTGATTTGCCCCACTGTACCTCCACTGACCCTAGCGGAGTCACTCCTGATTTGCTCCACTGACCCCAGTGGAGTCACTTCTGATTTGTCCCACTGTACCTCCACTGACCCCAGTGGAGTCACTCCTGATTTGCCCCACTGTACCTCCACTGACCCCAGTGGAGTCACTCCTGATTTGCCCCACTGACCCCAGTGGAGTCACTGCTGATTTGCCCCACTGTACCTCCACTGACCCCAGTGGAGTCACTCCTGATTTCTCCAACTGTAAATAAACAAAAAATATCCGGCCCCACGTGGCTGCTTAGCTACTGCGGCGAGATCTCTTCAGATTTCGTAGATTAAAAAGCAGGCACAGAATCACTGTTTTCCAGAGTGTATACTCTCATTCTCTCTCCTCCACAAACACAAATAAATAAATAAATTTACAATTTAAAAAAAAAAGCAAACTATTCTTTCCTTAATGACAGGAATTTACGATAGATCGGTCTGATTTAATGGCTGTATAGTCACTCCGTTGTTAACAAATCTATATTTTCCTATGAAACAGTATGGACTGCCATAAATATCCTCATAGTTATATGAACCTTAGCCAAATCATTCATGCACTGCAGAGGCTGTAATGAGTTACATGATGGCTGTGTCAGAGGGGCTATTTATTATTTATTTCTAATATTAGCTGGATGGCCTGTTTTTAAAAAAAAAGAAAAGAAAAAGAGGGAGAGAAAAGCCACAGACCTGTTCATAATTCTTGCCTTGCACAGCGAGTATCACTTGAAAACATACCTGTTCATTGTTAAAGAACTAAATCACATGGATATTGGGTAATACATTGAATTTATTTGCACTTGCAATATATAATCTAATAGGTATAAATTTACAGCTAAATAGAAACACCCCTAGGCTGTTGAGTGGAATTGATGTTCTATTGAAATCAGCAGGAAGTGTTAGATATGTTCACTAGCGTGGCAGAGGCAGATTTCCCAGTCACATCTGGAATCGTGCTATGTTTAATTGGGGAATGCAATTGGTTTGACTGTACTATAAAAGAAGGAGGTATAGATTAGTGTGTAGAGCAAAGGACTGGCCATTTGGAGTCCTGAGTTCCTAGCCCATCTTCAGCAGAGAGTCTAGTCTGGTGATTAGAGCAAGGAACTGGGAGTTAGGACTCCTTGGTTCAACTTCCAGCTGTGGGAGAAGAGTATGGTCTAATGTTTAGAGCAGTGGGGACTGGGAGTCAGGCATCTGGAGGGCTATTCCTGGCTCTGCTCCTGACTCATATGTAACCTTGAATGAGTCACTTGACTTCTTCTAGGCTTCAGCAGTTGCCTAATTAAACATCCTACACAAACTAGCAAATCAGATTAGATGAAAGAAGAACCAGATGGAATAATCATTTCCCAGACTGCCAGCACAGGTTTCCACCCAGAAGAGGGAGCCCGACTGCACTGTAACTACTCTTGTATCAGATTCTGATCTCAGTTCCTGTACATCCAGAGTAATTTCATTGACACCTACTTTATGCGGAAGTGACTGAGAACAGAGGTGGGTCCGTTGTGTTTAAGTGAGACCGTTTGATCTTTCCTGCCTGATATTGAGCAGCAGCCACTTTGCTCCTTGATGGCCACTTGATGGCCACATATAAATTGAACTGCATTGCCCAATGAGCCTCATTATCCACTCCATGCCAGTGTCCTGGATGGCCCTTTATTCCCATCCTGGGGACCTTTGTAGATGATGTGCAGAGAGCAAATTTGCCAGGGAGGAAATGAGCAATGCTCACTTGGCAAGAAAACATCCCCTAACATGCAATTATTTCCAAACATACTATTTATGAGCCGTCAAACAACCCCTGCAGAATAAGAGGGGGAGGAAGAAAGTAAGTCATCAGGGAATCATTCGCAGTTTAAATTGTCCCTAGAAAACAGATGTGTCAGACTAGATTGAGAGGTGGTGTTATATTGGGAAGGGGAGGGACAGACTGCAATAGATAGAGATGGGGAAAAGCTGCCATATAGAAAAACTGAAAAGATGTGTAGGACATGATCCCATGACCACTGAAGTCTTTAGAAAGTCTCATTGGCTTCAGTGGGCGTTGGGTCTGTGCCATAAATAAGTGATCCTGCTATTAAGATACAGTCACACTTTATTAAGGGTATAATGATAAATAGCTTATATGGGGTTAATAGATTAATAGAAGTTTTAATAAATAGTGAATTGATTATTAGAGAATCTAGTAGGTCAATAGATTGCTTATAATCTCTATAACACTTATGGATGTGCTCATAACCATACATAAAGTATACTACTCACCACTGCAACATGCTTAGAATATCTATTAAACATGGATTAGCTCTTAATAAACAATTATAAATGTACCTTTAAGATAAAGGGTGACCTAAGACACAGACTCATTGCATCAAATTCATCTGAATTCACTGAAATCAGTGGATTGTACCAAGATTGAATTTGGTCCATACATAAAAATGCACATTCTCTCGTCACAATCCTAGAGCTTGTTTTTGTGATCCCCCAAAAATAAACAAATCATAATTTCCCATCTTCACTAAGCTTCATCCCTTGTCTTCTAGAAAGTTTTTCTGGGCCCTACATGAGCAGTATCAAGAGGGGCCCTGTCCATTTGCTTCGGGCTTCTGATCCCACACCAAGGTCTATGGAAAGACTTCAATGGGTGTTGATTCAGGCCATCTGATTCCTGCTTAGTTTTCTTATGAATTACCTGCTGCTTATGTCTGTAATTGTACCAAGATACACCAGCTATCTCTTTCAGACTTTGAGCAGTCCTGGCTTACACCAGTCTCCCAATACCTTTACTCAATTGACTCATTCCAACCCGTTTATCACTCTAAACTGGTCTTTTAATTTTGCAGTTCATGAAGGCCTCCAATGAAAAAGCCAGCCCTTTACATGGGGCTCATTTAATTACTCAAATCTCAGTTCCACCTTCCCTTCTCTCTCATTTAATAAGCATCATCAGCACTGAATCATTTTAAAGGAGGAGCCCTCCAACCCACATGTATCCATTAAAGGGGAAAAGAAGTGTTCTAAGAGACGAACAATAACAACTCTGTAATAGGAACTAAAAATATTTTTGTACGTGTGGCCAGTTTGTCTTGTGTGGTGATCTTTACAGATTTCATAGGCTGGACCAGATTGGGCTGGGTCAATACTCAAATAAGGAACCTCTAAGATTCACTGAAGCTGTGCTGGTGAACCAGAAGAGGGAACGGTACTAAAAAGCAGTGTGATCAAATAGACTGACCACTGGATTGGGACTCAGCAGACCTGGGTTTCTTAGTTTCCCCTCCCACTCTGTCTGTCTTGTGTGTTTTGACTGTAAGCTCTTTGAGACAGGGACTGTTTCTTGCTAAGTGGATGTCCAGCACTTAGCTCTGAGGGCCCTGATTTCCACCGGGGTCTCAACAATAGAAACAAGGAAACAATGTTTCGACATGTAGTTCAGGGGTTCCATCATGCTGTCTTTCAGATGAAAAGAAAAGTGAGAATTCTAACCGTATGTGATCTTTCCAGATACCATGACATTTTCTGCATTAATGAGTGTTATCCAAAATACACTGGTCATATATTTGGCCAGGAGTTATTTGGCATCTCTAAATTCCCCTCTGTAATTTCATTGAATATGGTATCCCTCAATCCCTGTCCCAAAATGTTGTGAAGTATTATTGTGTGCTGTTAAAGAGGGTGAGTGTTCCAACCCAGATGTGGCTGCACCTAAGCTGTGAATGGAATGATCCCTAAATAGATTTACAGGGTGGTTGAGGTAATATCTTTTCTTTGACCAGCTTTTGCTGGTGAGAGACACAAGCTTTCAAGCCACACAGAGCTCTTCTTCAGGTCTGGGAAAGGTACTCCCAATGAAACCACAAAATGCAAGGTGGAACAGATTGTTTATCATAAGTAGTGTGACAGAATCAGGTCAGATGGCTACAGGAGAGTAAGAGAAGGCAGATATATTAGCCCCAGGTTAAGTAGGTCCCTTTTCCCTGGGTAAGGTAACAGGGAAGGTTCCAGAACAGTCAGGAACCTTCTGGAGACAATTAAGACAGACAGGCTGATTAGAACACCTGCAGCCAATCAAGAAGCTGCTAGAATCAATTAAGGCAGGCTAATCACGGCACCTGGGTTTTAAAAAGGAGCTCACTTCAGTTTGTGGTGCGTGTGTAAGGAGCTGGGAGCAAGAGGTGCTAGGAGCTGAGAGTGAGAACGCAGACTGTTGGAGGACTGAGGGGTGCAAGCATTACCAGACACCAGGAGGAAGGTCCTGTGGTGAGGATAAAGAAGGTGTTGGGAGGAGGACATGGGGAAGTAGCCCAGGGAGTTGTCGCTGTCGCAGAGCTGTTCCAGGAGGCAGTCTAGACAGCTGCATTCCACAGGGCCCTGGGCTGGAACCTGGAGTAGAGGGCGGGTCCGGGTTCCCCCCAAACCTCCCAGCTCCTGGTCAGACACAGGAGTCGTCGACCTGGACTGCGGGTTCACGAAAACGGCCAAACTGAGGGCTGCCGTGAAGCCCCAAGGCGAGCAAATCCACCAATAAACGCAACACCCACCAAGGTAGAGGAGGAACTTTGTCACAGTAGTTAGCACATATTGTAGGAGACCATTCAAAGTAGAGTGGCCCGTTAACACCTCTGCGGTCATAGGACAAAAAGAGAGGGTTATGAGGTTACAGATTTTTGTAAATCCAGTTTCTCTGTTCAGTCCATGATTTTTAGCGTCTAGCAGAGTAATGAATTTAAGCTCCCAGGCTTGTCTTTTGAAATTGTTATGCAGGTTTCCTTGGAGGATGGGGACTGATAGGTCAGCTATAGAGTGATTGCTTTGTGAAAAGTGTTCACCCACAGGTGATAGGGTTTTTTTCTGTCTTTTATCATTTTCCTGTGTGAGTTCATTTGAAGAGGTTAGCGATTGACCGGTTTCACCCACATACTTGTTTTTGGGGCAATTACTGCACTGGATGAGGCACACCACATGTGTAGGCATGTGCAGGACCCAGGGATCTGGAAAGGTGTATTGTACGGGGTGTTGATCGTTGTAGCAGTGAAGATATGTCTGCAGGTTTTACATCTGTTCTGGCAGGGTCTGGTGCCGGTTTGAGTTTGTGTGTCCTGGTCTGTGGGGAGCTGGCTTCTGATGCTGAGCTTGGAGAGACTTGGGGTGGGGGTTGTTTGAAAGCCAGAAGTGGGGGTTCAGGAAAGATTTGTTTCTATCAATTTGTTAAGGACGTGATTCTGCATACTTCTGCTTGGTGTAAGGTACTTCTCAAAGTAACCAAACATGGCAAAAATAGGCCCCATATCATTGGTTTAATAGTGTACCTAACAGGGTATGTCTACACTACATTGTAAACCCAGGGCTGTAAGACCCAGGCTTGTGGGCATGCCTACATTGCAATGAAACACCCGTGGCTGGCCCATGTCAGTTGACTCAGGTTGCAGGGCTATACAACTGTAGTGTCGAAATTCAGACTAAGCTGGAGCTGAGGGTCTGGGACCCTGTGATGCGGGAGGGTCCCAGACTGCAATTTTATAGCCTTGTAACCGGAGACCCATGAGCCTGAGTCAGCTGACCAGGCAAGCCGCCAGTGTTTTCTTGCAGTGTAGACATACCCTGCGTTTCCAAACCAGTGCTCAAGCATCCACACTACATTGCTTGACCCAGGTCTCTCAGCCATGCTACTGCGTTCATACAGCACTACGCAGACCTCCTGACTCGGGTCTGTGGCTTGAGCTGTGTCTACTCTGCAGAATGATAGGGCTTGGACCTGAGTCACAGTGGGACTGGGTCTCTGACCCACCCACCATCAGCATCCTACGACCTAGTCCTGGGTTTTTGCTGACCTGAATCAGACAAATTATACGAATATCTCCCCTTGCAGTAAACTGAAAACACAGGGAAATACTATGAGCTAAATTCTGTTCTCAGTGGTGTAAATCCAGAGTAGCTCCTTTGACTTCAATACAATTAAAACTGCTTTAATCTGGAGTAAGTGAAAGCAAAATTTGGACCATTGACTGCAATGGAGTCACTTTGGATTTACTCGGGTGCAACCAACGGTGGAAGTTTACCCATAACGATTTCACCCAAGACTGAAAAATTTCCTCTTCGCAGTATCTCTCTATGCCAGAGAAACACTGGAGAAATGCAGCAATCAAGTCGCTCATGTGCACTGAAAGATTTCACCAGGTTTCCTGTGCAAGCATCTCTCTCTCTCTCTTTCAGACGTTGCATGCCAAGAAGCCCTATTGAGAGGAGATGATTTAGGATGTGTGTTTTAGTTCCATGCAATATTACGTCTGTTTTATCTCCCTTCAACCCAGGCAAATAATAAAGAAGAGAGTTTGTCGGGGTGACGGCGAGTGAAAAGGTGGCGACTTTGTTAATATCACTTTAAAATAAGACATGCTGTGTGGTTGCCAAGCAAAAAGAAACCTTTGTCCCCAGTCCCCCCCCCCGCCTTATTCCCTCCTTTAACTGCCTCTTAAAAAGAATTTCATACTGACAAAAGGACCGAGATGCACATGGCGTGCGGACCCAGCAAGTGCACAACATTAGAGGTTCTGAGAATCTGCAGGGTGCATTAAAACCAAATCAGACTTCGAAGCTGTTACCCTGGCCTCTCCCCCTGACCTCCTCACCCACACTCCATTTGTTTGCTTCAACCACTCATTATATCTTGTCTTGAACTAAGAGCATACAGGGTTTTTTCATGGAGCGGGGACTGTCTTTTAAACCTGGCTCAGATCCTCGCTGCCAGCAAAGTAGCTCTGTTGAAGTCAATGCCATTGACTTCTTTATTAGCATTACACTGGCCTGTTGCTCAGCTGGAGTAAATTAGCATGGCTCTACGGCAGCAATGGAGTGACACCGGCCATTCGGGCACCTAACTAAGGACCCAGTTTTCCAAACGGCTCAGTGCCCAGCTGGTCCCCTTGTGACACGAGGGGACTAGAATTTCAAAAGGCCCCCATGCTCAGAGTGCACCCAAAAGTGGTGAGCACTTGTGAAAATCTGGCCCTGCATATCTTTAGAACACCAAGTACGATGGGGCTCTGACCTAGCTGAGGCATCTAAGTGCTACTGTAACATTAATAATTTAATATATACATAGAGTCCCAGTAGGAGATCGGGGTGGGGGTGGGGTGGACCAGGTATGGGGAAAGAGGGGGCACACCCAGTGCCTGCCACGGAGGGGAATGGAGGGCATGTGGGAGTGCACACAGAGCCACTGGTAGTGGGGGAGAAAAAGAGGAGAATGGAGGGGGGCGGGGATTGAGGAGAGTTGCAGGGACTGCCCGAAATAGAGGGGAAGGGGACCGTGGCATATGGGGAGCTTGTGGGAGCCCTTGGCGTGTGCAATATGCTCAGATGACATAAACTATGAAGAACATAAGAATGGCCACACTGGGTCAGACCAATGGTCCATCTAGCCCAGTGTCCTGTCTGCCGACAGTGGCCAGTGCCAGGTGCCCCCGAGGGAGTGAAGAGACCAGGGTAATTTATCGAGTGAGCCGCCTCCTGTCATCCAGTCCTAGCTACCCCCTAGTAATACTACTATCTTTGGATACTTCCCGTCTGCCTCCTTTTCATCTATAACTCAAGCATTGGGGTGTCAGCTTTGAATTCCCCCTGAGTATTTGGGATCCAATAGGTAGTTTTCTTTAGAATTGAAGTAAGGCTTGGGATTTGACCTATGACCCAGTTGTCACATGGTATTATTGATCTCCTTAAAGGGAATATGCAGGCACACAGATCTGCCACTTGTTGGGCAGATTTATTGGAGCATTCTTAATTTACCAGGATAAACTCTGTTAGAAGGCATTAATTTCTAAAATGTAGCTGATTCACAGTGGCTAGACCTGCTCCTCAGCTGAGGATGCCACTAGCTGAGAATTATTCAAATATTGATCTGGACATTTCTAATTAACTGCATCCATAAATTGTTATGCATATGCACAAAAATTGATTTTCATAGGCCTGATAATTTGATTTAACACCTGTGGTAACTTATATTTATGTGTTTAATTATCAGAGTCATTGTAATTGAATTGTAATGAACTTTACTGGCTCAAGAACTAGCCACCATATTTGGCACTCATTGACTTTTCTATTTGCTGGTGAATTAATTGGCTAATCAGAACCATTTCTCCATACTGATGATGATGGTTATTAATAATTATATTCATTTATTTTATTGCATTTTCATTATAGTAGCACATAGAAGCCATGGCCTCATTCTGTTAGGCACTGTACAGATACTGAACAGATGGATCCTGCCCCAAATTGCTTATAATGTAAGTTAAAGATGAGAGCCAACAGGTGGATACAAGATAAGGAGAACAGAGGAAATAGTATATTCAAGTTATGCCTAAACCCCATCATGCTAGGCATTGTATATCCTGAGAGGCACTTCCTGGCCCAAAGTGTTTACCATCTCAATAGACAAGACAGATAAAGGATGGGCAAAAAGGAAGTATTATCATCACATTTTACAGAGAAATCAAGTGACTTACTTAAAGTCACACTGTGATTCTGTGGCAGAGCCAGGAATTGAGCCCAGATCTGCTCAGTCCCGGTCCAGGGTTAGAACATCTCAATATTACTGAGGCGTGAGCCAGCAAAGAATAAAATCAAAGATGCTCCCCATCTCCAAACCTTTGCAATCTCTAATACCGAACATTTGTGCAGAGAGCCTGAGTTGAGTGTGATTACAGTGAAAAGTCAAATGAGTGCCGACCCCCCCATCCCAGCTGTTCTTTTGCTCATTTGAATGTAAACCGCACATATTCAGTGCTTCACAATAATCTCTCTCAGACACTATGAATTTTCAAAGGGCCCAAGTGAGTTAGAAGCATAAGTTGCATTGACTCTAAATCACTTTGGCACTCTGGACAATTTTACTGTTGGGAAAAATTCTCCATGTTGAAAGCTAGAAGTAGCTATCAGTGTCATACACTCATAGGCTTAAGGCCAGAAGGGACCATCATGATCATCTAATCTGACCTCCTGCACATTACAGGGCACAGAACCTCACCCACCCACTCCTGCAATAAGCTTATAACCTGTGGCTTAATTACTGAAGTCCTCAAATCTTGATTTAAAGACTTCAAGTTACAGAGAATCCACCAGTTACTTCAGAAGAAGGCAAAACAAAACCAAACCAAACCCAGGATCTCTGCCAATCTGACCTGGGAAAAATTCCTTCCTGTCACCAAATATGGCGATCAGTTAGACCCTGCGCATGTGGACAAGACCCACCAGACAGATACCTGGGAAAGAATTCTCTGTAGTATCCCAGAGCCCTCCCAATGTAGTGTTCCATCTCCAGCTGTTGGAGATGTTTGCTAATAGCCGGCATGGATGGGCCATATGCCATTGCAAAAAAACAACGAGGGTCCGGAGGAGTCTTAAAGACTAACAGATTTATTTGGGCATAAGCTCTGAAGAAGTGGGATTTTTTTACCCATGAAAGCTTACGCCCAAATAAATCTGTTGGTTTTTAAGATGCCACCGGATTCCTCGTTGTTTTTGTGGATACAGACTAACACTGCTACCCCTCTGATACTTGATGCCATTGCAGGCAACCTCATCATACCATCCCCTCCAGAAGTTTACCAAGCTCAGTATTGAAACAAGTTACATTATTTTTTTTTGCCTCCTTTACTCCCCTTGGAAAGCTCCCATGCCCTGACCCCGCTCCCAGCAGGAGCACTGAGCAGCAGGGCAGGGGAAACCCCCATGCCCCAACCCTGCTCCCCAACAGGTGCACCGGAGAGGGTGGAATGGGTGGTGAGGGGCCCCCACTTGCTCTGGCCCAGGGCCCCACAAACCCCTAATCTGCCTCTGCTCTTAGAAGCGTATCACAAAATCTCACCCATCTTCTCACCACGCATGTCCGGGGACTTGGAGATGGGGACAAGAGTTACGAAACTGCCAGCTTCCAAAGGGAGTGCATATAAGCTTTGCCCAAGCCTTGTTTTAACATCTTGGCTCTCTTTTCCCCCACTTTCCTTTATTTTGACCACAATGACTGTGCTGTAGCAGAGTATTATAGAGCATTCACTTGCAATTTGGTGCCAGGACCACTGGGAAATTGCTGACAATTTGGATGAAAATGCTTGGAAAATTGCAGTGTTTTAGGCCCATTTTGTGTGTGTGTGCAGAAATTGCAGAGAAAGCACAGGAAGAGGCCAGTGACTGGAAATCCGTTGTTATTTTTCTCTTGCAGCCCTTATGTATTTGTAAACAAATGTGTAAATCAAGCAAAAGAAATGGCCCTTTAAGGAAACAGGGAAAGAATAAAAATATCAGAGCAAAGGGAAATGAAACTGAGAGCGCAGGGCAGGACTGTCTCTGCTCTTCCCTTCTCTCAGGGTAAAATTTGTCCTTGTGCAGAGGGGCTTAAGATAGGATTTAAGTAGTGCATAGACTTTGTACTGCCTCTCCACACTGGGTGAATTTCACCCTAGGGAAAGGTCAAGGCTCAGATAAAGCATGTGTAACCCACCAGTTAGTGCACTTTAAGTGTCCCTTCTGTGTCTGATTCACAGAGGTCCTGATTTTGTTGTAGCTAGTGCGGCTTTTTAGCTCAAGCGGGAGAAGCCCATGCTTGTTTGGTTCTGAAGGTTCCTGGGTTCAGTTCCCAGGGTTGGATGGCACT
Organism: Eretmochelys imbricata; assembly: GCF_965152235.1. Lineage (NCBI taxonomy): Eukaryota > Metazoa > Chordata > Testudines > Cheloniidae > Eretmochelys > Eretmochelys imbricata. The sequence goes on from NC_135597.1 coordinate 4,676,994, forward strand.
CAGACTGTGAGTGGATTGATACCAAATCAATGGTATCAATACCAAATCAATGATATCAATGGTCCCAAATCAAAACATTTTGGAATTTGTATTTCATGGGAAATTTAGGAGTATCTGCTTTTTTTCTCACTTTGAATGGGTTTTTCCCCTTGAAATGGGGGAATTTCCTATAGAATGGAAATTCTGGTTCTTGATGAGCCCTACTAGTGATTTTCAGTAGGAGACCCCTTACAGTGCCCTGGTTTCAGAAAGCACTGAGCACTTGCTGTCTGGAAATTGGGCCCCTTCAAGGTGTCTCAAGATAACCCTCCCGAAAAATGGACACACCCTAAATCATTAGTCACTATTTAAAATTTAGGCCACCATAATAACTTATACCTTCTTCTGTTCATTTGCTGCTTAAACTTTCCTACTAACTGTAAAGTTATTTATGTGCAAGGGCAGTTACAAGTGAATGGGGAAGTCTTTATTTTGTAAGTTTAAGTGAGACGCCCATCTTTGGCCTTTATGAACAATAGGATGTTTATAAATAATGGGCTTGTGTTACCCTGGGCCCATTGATCACTCTTCATGGACACCGGAGCAAAGAGCACAATGGTGCAATAAACCAGCTACCAGCAATGTCTATTGATCTGTAAAAGCCTCTTGAAACAGAGTGAGTTTTCTGTCTGGCTTTGACAGATTTATTTCTTCCTGCTGTGACAACACAGACAAACTTTCATTGGGGAGGGAGGAAAGTGGCTGTTAGTGGCTTTTGCGACTCCTCCATCCCCATCCCAACTAGCAGCCTCTCTGCTTGGATTTCAAACAGAACGGTGTTTGGCACTTGTCAGATCCACTGAGAGAAGCAATGTATTCCCAGGAATGTGACCACGTCAGACCCGGTTTATCAATGTCTAGGCTGTAAAACCCATTCGCTCTGGATGGCAGTTGATACAAGGAGCTGGAGGACAAGCGCAGACAAATGGCTGAGTTATGTGATGTAGCTTTTCTGAGCTTCTTCAAGGTTCAGAGATGACGCAGCACCAGGGTAACCCAAGAGGGAACTGCAGCTACTCACCCTTGACACCCTATCAGAACAAGGTAACCCCTTGATTTCAGCTGAGTGGGTATATTTTGCATGACAGCAACAAACCTTGATAGGGAAAATCTTACATCTCTGAAAAGTGAGATGCAAAATGGGAGCTGCTTTCATGCAGGAGGAGTGTGGTCTAATGGTTATTGCAGGACATAGCTGTCAGGACTTTTAGGTGCCATTCCCAGATCTACTACAGACTCACTGCATGACTTTGGGCAACTCAGTTAAGTTCTCTGTGCCTCAGTGAACCACAGATAAAGTACTCCTGCCTCTTGGTAGGGGGTTACACTAGATGACCCTTGCGGTCCCTTCTAACCCCATGGTTCTGATTCTATGATTCTAATACCTACCTTCTCCACAAGACTGTTTGAAGCTTAATTAACTGGGGCCCAGGAACCAGACACAGCAGCAGGCCTTGCACTCAGAGCATGCAGCGGTTGCTCAGAACTTGTGACACTGCTGTCTCAAACCTTCCCAAAGGGGGCGGGGCGTATGGAGATGGTGAGGTACCGAAGGGAGTGGGCCATTCACCTTGTGAAGGTGGATTGGCAGCTTTGGAAGGGACTCTTTGAAATGGAACATTGCCCACGTGGGTTTGTCTGGAGCAGTCCGTTTCAGAGTATTTCATGCTGGAATACTCCAGTGCACCTCCTGGAATGTGTTGTGCTGCCTGGAATCCCTTCTGAAGTACTTCCATGCATCTAAAGTCCCCTGTGGAGCACTTCAGTTGCTGAAGTCCCTTCAGGAGTGCTTCACTCTAAAGTACTTGCATCTGGAGTACTTCAGTGCATCTGAAATACATTTAGGATTATTTCAGTCAAGACAGATGAATTGGCAGAGCTGGGAGGGGGGAGCCCACAAATGGAATATCAGAGGTTGCTGCAGGTCAGGATGGAGGGACACTGACAGAGCTGTGTGTTGGGTGGGACTGGAGTAACAGGGTGAAGATTGTAGAGCCTGACTGAGGGGCATCAGCTCAGTAGTGTGCTAGGAACTTGGGAGCAGAATTGCAGGAAGTGCTGCAGGTCAGGCTCAAGGGACATTGGCGGAGGCGGCATATGTGGAGGCTCAGGACTGGAATAGAGGGGAGACTGGACTGAGGTGCTCTGGCTGGCTGTGCTTTGGGTTCTGAGCTTTAACGAGAGCTGACACCAGCAAAAAACAGATAGCAATAAAATTACACTTGTAAGGAAACAATGACTTGAGTAAAGCCAAGTCCTCAATGCCTGAGCATTCTTGCTTCTGTGGGTTTAACCCCATGGGGTGTGGACCAAACCATGATGGAACAGGTACTGGGGGTGGGGGAACACCCTAAATTCTGCAGTCAATTGAACATAGGGTGACCAGACAGCAAGTGTGAAAAATCAGGATGGGGGTTGGGGGGTAATAGGAGCCTATATGTGAAAAAGACCCCCAAATCAGGACTGTCCCTATAAAATCGGGACATCTGGTCACCTAATTGAACATGAGCTCACAGTGTGATACTGTGGCCAAAAGAGCTAATGTGATCCTGGGATGCATAAACAGGGTAAGAGTAGGAGCAGAGAGGTTATTTTACCTTTGTATTTGGCACTGGTGCGACTGCTGTGGGAATCCTGTGTTCTGTTCTGGTGCCCATTATTCAAGAAGGATAAATTTGAGAGGGTTCAGAGAAGAGCCATGAGAATGATTAAAGGATTAGAAAACTTGTCTTATTGGACAAGGAGCTCAATCTATTTAACTTAACAAAGAGAAGGTTAAAGGGTGACTTGATCACAGTCTGTAAGTTTCCACATGAAGAACAAATATTTAATAATGGGCTGTTCGATCTAGCAGAGACAGGTCTAACATGATCCAGTGGCTGGAAGTTGAAGCTAGACAAATGCAGAGAGGAAATAAGGCGTACATTTTTAACGGAGAGAGTAATTAACCATTGGAGCAATTTACCAAGGGCTGTGGTGGAATCTGTATCACTGATCATTTTAAAAACAAGACTGGATGTTTTTCTAAAAATGAGGCTTTCAGAATTATTTGGGGGAATTTCTATGGCCTATGTTAGACAGGAGATCAGACTAGATCTAAGTGGTCCCTTCTGACCTTGAAACTCATGGCTCTATGAATCCAACTGACTCTTTCATTGTATTCTCTTTGCAGTGGCAGCAGTAACAAACGTCCATTGGGCTTAGGCATTAATGACAGTCTGGCGACTGGCAGCAGCTCATGGGCTCTCCATCCTGCCCTCAAGCCGATTTGCTGTCTCTCGTTCATTAGCATAATGGCTGTGCTAATTGTCCTGTGTGAGGCTATAATGACCAGGCTGCGGGAAGATGAAAAGGCTGCTGGGAATAGATGGGGATATCAGCTTGCTTTTTAATGAGGGAAACTGCTGCCTAGGGGTCACTGTTGCTTCTCTTTTCCCACTCCCCATGCAAAGGAGATTAAACGAAGGACCTCAGTTCTACTGGCCTAGCCAAAAAGGGACATGACTGGATGGCAGAGCCACAGCCGCATTGCATTGCACCCCTCTCTTCTAAAAACAAACACACATCAAACAGACTTAACTTCCTTGTCCAGCAGCCTCTGTATCAGAAAATCATCTCTCCTGTTAATGTCTTGCTATTATTACAGTGACACCTACCAAGATTGGGGCTCCATTGTGGTAGGCCCTGCGCACGCACGTAGCGAGGGATAACCCCAACCCCGGAGAGCTTGCTGTCCAAAGAGACAAAGGCACAGAGGAACGTGGAGCCAGATTTTCCAGCGCAGAGCAGCTCCTATTGCAATGTTACTGGCCTGCTGAGCTCTTTTGAAAACCTGGACCCAGGTGACTTGCACAAGGTCCCACAGGTGGTGGGGTGGCTGAAGTTGGAATTAATTTTAGTGACATTACACCAACCTAAAACTGGAGTGGAGAATCAGCCTTAGCTTTAGCTTTTTCACCTGGACAATGGCTGGGTCACGTGGCCCCCCACGATTTGCTGCTTGTTGTGTACTGAGCATGCTCACACGGATGGAGCATGCTCAGTAACACTGCTGAAGCAAGCTGCCCTTACTCTGACCCCCCCAACTATTGGCAGGCACGGGTCACCTCTGGTTGATGTTTATGGGGGTTTAGAGTTACTCATCCATTCTGATTGAAGTGTTGAGTAGAGCTGGGTGAAATATTGTAAGTGAAAATTTTGTCAGCAAAAAGTACAGATGCAATGACACCGAAGCATGTTGTGAATTCATGTCAATTTCACCATTTGTTTGGGAGGGGAAAAAACACCCCAAAACAAAAAATACTCTCCAAAATCCCAAAATGTTTCATTATGACATTTTCAAAATGAAACATTTCAATTTTTCAATTTGAAACCGTTTTTTCTTTAGTTTTTCCTTTAATTTTCTTTCTTTTAAAAAATGTTTGTAAACACTCAAAATTGAAATGAAATATTTTCTTTTGGGGTTGAATGAAATTATTTCTTTTACTTTTGTGATTTCCCGAACATTTTTGAAAAATCATTTTCTCTTCTCAAAGCAATTTTTTCTTTGATTTTTTAGGAATTGCCATCAGACTGAAAAATCCAGTATTCAACCCCAGTGCCAGTGCTGAGTATATACCCGTACTAGTTAGTGCTCTCAACGGTGATGCATTGCCTGTTCCCATCTGTCCATGCTCTCATGCAAACACCATGGTTCTGCTAACTCATTCCTAAACTTGTTTTCCTTTCTTTCTGTTTTCCACTCCCTCTCTTCTCATTTCCAAAACCGGAACTCCCCGGAGGTCTCTTGTAGCACAAGGCAGTTTACATTCAATCTAGAAACCTTGTTAAAGACCTGGAGGGGAGGGAAGATAAAATCAAACTGTTGATCAAATTAGACGAATTCTCGAAGCCTGGCTTACACGTACAGAATGAGATGCTAATTAATGAACAGCAAAAGCAGCCAGGCTCCAATTTGCATAAATATGCATTGTCAAACTGTTAGGTAAACAAAGCCCAGTAATGGCAGTGCAAGATGGATTCATTACACAAGAGACCCCAGCAAGGCTGTTCAGAGGGGATTACAGCCTCTGCAATTTTATTTATTTATTTATTTATTTATTTTCCTTTTTAATTTCTCTCTCTCCGGTTAGAATTCAATTTGACATCTATAATCAGCTGCAGACAGAACCCCCTGATGTGAAACCTAGACATGAATAATAATAAACGGAACCTTTTCCTTTTTTTTCTTTCTTCTTTCTTTGTATAGAAATATTATTGTTTAAATATATAATATCTTTGGTCTGCACATAAAGAAATGGGACTTTAATATGTACATGTAAAAATGCATATGATGGATGCTTTATAATCCTTTCTAATTACAGCTAATTGGGGTCCTTGATCGTGCTGAATGCTGAGAACTGGCCCAAGAAGGTCAGCCCATTCCAATGCACAGAGAATAATTAGATACACTGGAGTTAATGGGCAACGTGGGAGTTTCCTTTTTCATTCCCCTTCGATGAATGGAAATGCTCAGAATAGAACACCGACACAGTTCAGCTTGATCATTCTTCCTCTGAATCATTGGGGTGTTTGTCGTCTGGGATTTGTTCTTCATCAGGAATTAGCAGAGTCAGCCGTTGCGTTGCTCCGTTGCTGTAGGCTCAACGTGTGTTTTGTTTGGCAGCTGTAGTTTTAATTTGGTGGGTTGGATAAGATGTGTCTTCTAATCCTCTGGGAGGAAAGATGTGTAATGAATTGCAGTGCGTATGTGCGCACTCCATTGCCTTCTACTGGCTGGAACCAGAACTTCTGATGGGTAGATCTATGCAGTTAAGAGCAAAATGGAACTTTTGTTTCAGCTCAAGTGGTAGGAGCCTGCGTGTTTGGAGCCAGAGTATCTGAGTTCTTTCCCTGAGCTTGCTGTGATGTTCCAAGGGTGCGCAGTACAGTATCAACTGAAATTCCAAGATGTCCTCACCTTTGCTGTAGGTGGTATGTCAATGTGCTCTCGGTGGCTAAGTTTAGTTGGTTTGGTTCTTTGCATTTTGGCTGCTGGTGTTGACTTGGCAATTTTGCATTGGGTTTCTTCCATTAAAAAGAAGTTCTTCACACAGCACGCAGTCAACTTGTGGAACTCTTTGCCTGAGGAGGTTGTGAAGGCTAGGACTATAACAGGGTTTAAAAGAGAACTAGATAAATTCATGGAGGTTAAGTCCATTAATGGCTATTAGCCAGGATGGGTAAGGAATGGTGTCCCTAGCCTCTGTTTGTGAGAGGGTGGAGATGGATGGCAGGAGAGAGATCACTTGATCATTACCTGTTAGGTTCACTCACTCTGGGGCACTTGGCATTGGCCACTGTCTGCAGACAGAATACTGGGATGGATGGACCTTTGGTCTGACCCAGTATGGCCATTCTTATGTTCTTAATGACTTTAGATCACTAATTTGGGTTTCTGCTGGTAGATTCAGCCTGGTAGATCAATGTATCTCTCTTAGGGTTTATACTGCTGTCTTCTGCTTTGAGCAGGAGGTTGGACTAGATGATCTCCTGGGGTCTCTTTGTGTTCCATGAACATCTTACCATCTGGGAACCATGAGATTTCTCCTAGAACAGTGGCTCTCAAAGCCGGTCCACCGCTTGTTCAGGTAAAGCCCCGGCGGGTCGGATTGATTTGTTTACCTGCTGTGTCCGCAGGTTCAGCCAATCGTGGCTCCCGCTGGCCACGGTTCACCGCTCCAGGCCAATGGGGGCTGCAGGAAGGGCGGCCAGTACGTCCCTTGGCCTGCGCCGCTTCCCGCAGCCCCCATTAGCCAGGCACAGCAAACCGCGGCCAGTGGGAGCCGCGATCGGCCGAACCTGCGGATGCGGCAGGTAAACAAACCGGTCCAGCCCGCCAGGGGCTTTCCCTGAACAAGCAGCGGACCGGCTTTGAGAACCACTGCCCTAGAATGTTCAGTGCCCATAGAATACCCAATGCCAACCAACGTGACTAGAGGTCAAAGGGGTTTAAATTCCTACAGCACTTCCCCAACCCTTTACTGGAGTCTATGTCTATACAGAAAAACTAGAGTCTAACGTGATGACACTTCTCTTTTGATTTGATGCAATGCTTATATGGGGAAGGCTGCTGGAGGTATTCCTGGAAATCCTAAAAATACAGACTGAAGCAGAGAAGGCGAAGCCAACGTACTTTACGTTTTCTTGTAAACTATGTAATCACACTGGTGTAGCATGTGCATTAATCCCAACCCCCTAAAATTCTCGGTGGGGTAATTTTTTAGTGTGTGGTGGAATGATCTGAAATGACATTTCCTTGGGCTACCAGGGGAGAGGAAAACCTGCTGAGAAGGAAGATGTCCGCAGAAATGGCCCTTTCCCGCTAGCTATAGCACATTTTTACTTCTTTCCGCCCAGCTTACAGCTTCACCATTTTCTGACCGGAACCAAAGGGACAGGAGCTGATTTTTTCCAACAGCATTGCCTGGTTTCCCAGAGTTTATGAGACTTCTCCCAGAAACCCAGCTGCCTTTCACAAGTGAACTGGAAGGAAGTAGAGTCCTGGTGCTCAGAGTCAGAGCAGCAAAGCTTGGCTTTCTTGAGACAATGCGAGCCCACTCTACACTGTTAACGTGGTGCGAACTGTCCATTGCCCCCGATTTCCAGAGTACTAAGTCACCGCAGCATGCACACGAGCACGCTCTAATTTGTACTCTATTAAACGAGCTACTGTGAGTGTTTACCATTGTCCTTTCCCGCATGGAATCAGAACTGCCCAACTGTATATCATAGGCACTCTGTTATAGGAGAGGCAGCGTGGTCTAGTGGGCAGGACAGTGGCTTGATAATCAGGAGCTGAAGGTTCTAATGCCAGCTTTGCCTCCAATGTGCTACGTAACCTTGGGCAGATCAATTCCTCTCTCTGCGCATCTGCTTTTCCTCCCACCCTTTGTCTATTTAGACTGTAAGCTCTTTGGGGCAGGATCTGTCTCTCACCATGTGTCTAGCACAAGGGGGCCCTGATCTTAACTGGGAGCTGTAAGAGCTACTGTGATGCAAATACAATAGTATCTACACTTGAAACATCTAATGGAGATTATCCCATCTAAGGGGTAGTTAGATGGATGGGCAGATAGAATTGAAAGGTTTTGGTTGGCTGATTATTCACTCTTAGTAAGTTTTCTTTGCTGTTCCAGCACAGTCGATTATACCACATCAGCTCATTTTTAGTTGGATATCATCATTTTCCCGTTGGTAAAAAAAAAACAGAGGAAATGAATGGAAACTCATCAGAATAAGGAAGATATAACATACATTAAAAATAATAACAGTTTTTTAAAAACAATATAAGCAAAAATAAAAAATCACCCCCTTAGAATGTAAATGTCTCCAGACAAACCACAGTAGCAACAAAGGTGTTTCTTCTCCCTCTCAGTCACCCTATTGCAGAGGGGCCTATGCACCATTTCAATCCCACTTAATCCCTGTGTTGAGGATTTACGTGGTGCGTGCCTAAAACTTTGGGCTGCCTCTGCACAGGAGCAGATTTCACCCCTATGCAGTTTGTTCAATGAAACGGTGACTGTACTTTTCGGATTAAACATTGAACCAAATCCTGATTTCAGTGTATCTCAGACATGCCCTGCAGAGAGAGACTCATATGCGGAGCTTTCCATTTAGGAAAGGATGGCCGTTTTCCATTTGAGAATTAGTGCGAGTTTTGCTGGCAGATGGAGAACAATATATTCCAGTATGTGCTGCAGTGAATAGTTTATGATATCAGTTACCAAGGCTGGGCTCTGAGTAGCTGCGATACCTCCGTTATGGGCAGAATTTTGAAGGTCAAAATAATAAGTGTTTGCATTGGGGGTGGGGGGACATGGAAATCTCTAAAGTCCACCAGGATATATTATTCTACGCCGTTTCTGCTCTGCTCACCTTCTTGGCTTGTGTAATAAGCTTCAGCACAGAATGTAAAATAAATTTTAAAAAAGCTGACGATGGAAAATAATTGTTAAAGGTTCCTCCTCAAGCAAAGGAGATAGCAAAGAAAGTTACATTTTCATCCTTAACCTGCACTGTTACACCTAGGTATAGGCAGCATTTAGGCCCGTATTCAGTAAAACACTAAAGAGTATGTTTAATTTTCACCCTGTGAATGCAAAGCCCCATTGACTTCAATGGATGTCTCAAGTGTTTACATGCTTTGCTGAATCAGAGGCTTACTGAGGTTATTTTAGGTGAGGTGGTTAAGATTTAGATCTTCTAATGCTCTTCCCCTCCCCATCCTGCCCACAGATCTCAAAACACTTTCTGCTTGAAGGTCAGTATTGCTGCCTAGGCCCCGCATCCTCAAATATGTGAGGACCATGAGGCATGTCCCTGTGACATACCCCTTTCTTGAAACTGTGCTCCGCAGCCATTATCCTAAGCACTGAGCATTAGCTCCCTGGAGCCAGTTCACTCAAATGACCTCAACAGGCAATGCTAACGGCCCCAGTCTCTTCCTGCTCACTACTCCCCACTTCCCAACAATACAACATAGCTAGAGAGCAGGGCACCAAAATGCAGATGTCACATGCCACAAAATAGTTTCTCATTTGAATCTGTCAGATGAGAGTCTTAGGAGATGGCAACTCAGACTATCACATAGCCTACTTTCCTTCAACCTCTCAGAAGCCAGGATAACATCCATCCATCCAGAGGAGTTACTCCAGATTTGCATTGGTGTAGCTGAGAGCAGACTCTGGAGGCTGACTGCAAAGTGCTTTAAGATCCCTTGTCACCAGAATTATGTGAGGTTACCAAGGTTGGGCTCTGAGTAGCCCAATAGGCTCTGAGTAGCCTCACATTTCAATGGGCTTCAGCCAGGTCTGGAGTGAATCTGACCCATGTTAGCCGTGGAGGAGCAGTATTCTTCCTCCCCCGATTTGCCATCCTCCTCATTGTCCCCTGGAAGCAGTTTTCTCTGAAGACACTGCAGTTAGCAGTTGGAAGGATAGAAAAAGGATTAGCAGAAGACAAGGGATCAGTAATCAAGGGGAATTGGCCTGGTCGGGGGAGGAAGGGAGAGTTTGCTGCTTGCAGTCTCGTCTGTAAGAAAATCCTCTCATGAGCTATTTGAAAGGATAAAAACTCCTGCTTATGTTGACCCTGTCCCTCTGATTGGTGTGACATCAAGCACTCATGAAAGGGACTGTGGGTGTCTGCATTGTCAGAGCAGGAGCTTAGGGACAGGAGGAGGGGAGTGTGCAGAGCAATTCACCCCTCAATAGAGACTGTAGGAGGTAGTGAAAAACAAAACAGGCAGATTGAGTTAAGTGAACAGCAGGGAACTGTTGGAAGAGGTGTGGGTCAAAGGGAATGGGAGTAATCAGAGGGTCATTTGGTACCGTGTCTCCAGGTATTATAATGCCCGTGAGTGGGAGTGTAAATATGCAGGGGTGTACGCAGAGAGCATGTATGCATGAACCTGTGGGTGTATATAGTCATATGGACATGAGCAGCGGGGGGGTGGTTGTATAAAACCCCAAGACAGACAGATAGATAGATAATGTCTGTGGATGAGTGCTGTCTATCTGTATCAGGGGCAGATGCATAGTTGTGAATGCTGTTTGGTGTGAGTGAATGATGTGAAGTGTATCAGTGAAGATTGTGCATGCATGGGTGAGTACTGTACTGTATGGTCTCTAGGTTTGTGTGATTTTCCCAATGAGAGAGCTTTAAGAGCTGGCTGAGGGCAGCACACTCAGAACTACCGGGCACAACATAAAATATCTTGGATCTCCTAACATTTGATATCTAGGGGCAGGAAAGAGATCTCCAGTCCTGGTCTGATATCCTGACATGACTGAACTGGAATTAGAGTTCTGCTTGTTAATAACTTGTAGATTTTTATGGAAGGTCTAACCATATTTTTTATGACTTATTGAATCTGTTTTATAGAAGCCCAAAGTATCATCTGGGAAATACCAGTGTTTTGTTTTCCAAGGAAGACCAAATGAGATTAGGCTGGTCTTTCAAAGAGCTCCACCAGGAATTGAAAGAGGCAGCCCTGAGGCTGAGATAATGTGACCTGCATGCTGTAGCTTTTCCGTCTATTCTAGCATCTTGCTCACAATGTCCATGTGATTGTGTGCATTTTTTTATTCCAAAGAGAAAGTTTTGATGCTCTTTTTTTACATGCATAGAAATCAGTGTCAGAAGCCCGCGCACTTGTGGGAAACCCTGCAGGAACAAACTAATGTGAAGAGCACAGGGCACTAGAAGATACTTGCAATAATAGGCTATTGTATGCATGCACTGATGTTCAGCAACCATGGAATTTCGGCAATTTGGTAAAAACATAGATAGGTAGATATGTGTGTATATATGGAGAAAGAAAGAAAGACGGATAGATTTTGGTAAAGCAACAGATTTTCAGTCTGGATCCCAAAGGGTTAATATAACCAAGACTGTGAGAGGGAAAAGATATGAAATATCCATAATATTAAAACTGATGACGCACACCTTTGCCTTGTTCCTTTAAGGATTTTAGAAGCAATGTGGAAAAGGAGGTTACTGATGCACTGGCTCTTCATCTTCCCTAATCCTCTTTTCGTTCCACTGGCAAAGGTTTGCAAAAGATGCAAATGAGAGTTTTCCTGTATTGCAGTGGGTAGGATCAGAGAGTGAACCACCCCCAGGTTTTAGCAGTTCTAACACACTTTGCAAGGTAATGCTTAAATATTTATTTAAAAACGAAAGTGCAGGGAGGAGAAGAAGAGAGGGGGACATAAAAATTAAAACTTTAATTATCTCACAATTCATATTTAATGCCAGTCATCATTACTTCCGGATAATGGATTTACTGTAATAAGCGCTGTCCTTCAGCTCTCTGTGGGCCTGTCCTTGGGTTTGAAAGTCTGGGAGGAGATCGGGGTCTTCATTTTTAGATGACACCCCCAGTGCTTAGAGACTGCATTGGTGGGCAGTGCGGAGAAATCTTAAATAGTTGTTAGACAGACAGGCATTCACAAGCTCCAGAGGAAGTCTCGTGCCTTCTACTCTCTCTAGGTCCATTGGAGTTCTAGCTTTTTCTAGTAGTGGTTTCCCCCATCCCTAACGTGGAACAGAGGGAGATAACATGATGAGGAAGAGGAGAAGTCGCAGTGAAAATGCTGCAAAAATCCATGTTGAACAATTGCTCAGGTTGTGCTGGGGTGCAAGAGCTGCCCATGTAAAGCAACCCCTTTTCCTCCCCCCAGGAGGCCAAGGAAAAATTCTTATGAGGCCCCAGAATGCTGATGGCTGCCACTTGAGTTTACATTTCAGTTTTCCCAGGATACCCCCAGGGTCTCATCAGCTTCCTTTGAACCCAAAGATCTGCTGAGCAAAATCACAGCTCTGTAAACTCCAAGAAGGTGCAGTGCAATAGATATTAAATATTAATGTACTGAGAACATTAGGAAAATCCATCGGAACTTAAGTGACTTTGAATGCGAAACGCTGATTAACTGGAAGGGGATTACCGGGGAGGTAAATGGGAAGTTACATGGGGAATCGCCTAATATGGATTGATCAGGGGCTCCCTTTAGACCAGAGAGGGCTTATTAGACACAGTACCTGATGCTGCTATTCAAAAGCTATGGTTAGTCAAGCTCCTTTGCCTCGCCTTTCTAACAGCTTATTAGAAGCCCCTGGGTAGCGGAATATCTCCAAATAGGATGAAGCTGTATTTACTAATTCGTGAGGATTAGCAGAAATAGCATTATTAAGATCCCTATCAGAGGCTGTTGCAAGGTATGAAACTGCTCTGTAGTATCTTCATGTTGGTGAAATTACAAGAAGCGGGAAGGCAGAAGTTTGACGTACCAATAAAGTGAGTCCAGTTACTCTGAGCTACCCCTGCCTGCCATGCCCTGAAACCCATGGAGGCTTGGGAAAGACATTGTTGCAGAAGATCATCCGATCTTTTTCAGGTGCTCAGAAATACTCATACCCACCAGTGGGCTTTAGGAGATGGTGTTTCCAATAGCCATGTAACTTTTAGTAAAATAGAGACCAAAGGTGTGGGAGTAACAGCCTCATAGGGGAAGAGGCTGGCACCCCTGCATTTGGAGCTCCTTGAATCTTAGTAGAGAATGACTGCTGAGAATAGGCTAACCCTAAAGGGCGTTCTGGGACTGAGCACAGGACTGGGAACCTGGACTCCTGAATTCCATTCCCAACTCTGCTACTGATTTAATGTGTCACCTTGAGCAAGTCACTTCACCTCAGCTCTTCTGATGTACCCCAATCCTGGCTTGAAGTACCCCTGCTATTCTAGCCTTTTCCCTCCTAGTTCCACTGATGCACCCACAGCACACTCTTATATTCCAGTCTTTCTCTCACCCAGCTCTCCTGCCTGGCAGCGCCCCTATTATATCCTGAATGGAGACTGCCAATGGTGTGAATGGTGAGCTGGTTTCTGCGATATAAAAAGAGAAACACAAAACCTAATTTTCACAGGGACCTAAAGATAAAAATTTAGTCCAGGCCTCAAGTGGCAAAAAAGAGTTGAAGAACTAGTGGCCTTTGCCTCAGCCGCCTCCTTGGTTCTCTCTGTATAAATGCTCCGGTATCTGACATACCTCTGAGCATACACAGTGCTCTGTATCCAGAACCCCAGAAGTGGAATCTTTGAATGAGTCCCCATGTTCCATTGGAAGGGATGGAAACTGATAGGAAAGGGTCTTCACTCAGATTTACAGAAAACCTCTTGTGTATTTTCTATTGGACCAGTAGAAGTTAAGGGTTAGAGGGAAAGAATCACATCAGCTCTGTAATTAATGTCTCTGGCAAGGATGGGTGGCTTTATTAACAATGTCTTCCATAACAACATAAATACTGGCAATAAATCAACCAGTTACAGACTTTAATAGACACAACTCACTGGGGTCAGTCTAGCCTTTGTCCTGGTTAGACTATGGTGCCTTCCGATAAGCACCAGCAGGAAGAACCAGTTTAAGCTTTGCAAATGGGAAGAAAGTTATTTAGTTGTGTAGGGTGTGCAGGGACTTAGAAGAGGCCACTTTCTCAATCCTTCTGCATGGAGAAAATAGGTTTCCAGAAGGGTTTGAAAAACAGCTTGTTGCTACAAGTAAGGCAACTACAAGAGTGCAGTTAAGGTAGCCTTGTGGCTGATGCATTGGGGTGGAGTGCTGATCATCTGTGTTCAAATCCTGATTTTCCTATTGTCTACTTTGCCTGCGTCACTTACTCTCATGAGGAAACTGAGGCATAGGGAAATAAAATGACTTGTACAAAGCAGGTCAGAGAGAAGACTAGACCTCAGGAGTCCTGATACTTTTTTTTTTCCCTTTCCCACAAAATTTCCATCCTCTAAAATTTTGTTTTTTAAAAATTTTATGTCAGTTTCATCCTTTCTGACAAATTGTTCTCCCTCAGATGTCACTTTTCAAAATGCCTCCTCCAACAATTTGTTTGGTAACTGGGAGGAAAAACTCTTTCAGGAAGATGAATTTTTTTATATGGGAAAAAACAATCTTTCAAATTGTGCTTGCTAAACAGCCCAGCCCTTTGTCATTCAGCTTTTTCTTTTTAATGGCTTCAGAACCACACCACTTAACCATTGGTTTGTCTGCTCTGGACACGTCTTTATTCTTTCTCTATTATTTGACTTTTATTTTTTAAACCTTTCTTTCTTCTCTAAAGATATATGCTCGCTCAACCAGAAGGTATGACCATGATGTGGGAATCACAGGATGAAATTCCAGGGTTTGCATTATAAAGAAGGTCTGACTAGATGGTCGTAATGGTTTTATAATCTTCTGGGTTTATAATCTCTTAATCTATGTCTTTGATTAGTCAAAACAAACATTGGGCTACTGCACCAATCTTTCGTATCTGAATACCTCGGATTAAATCTGGTTCAGGTAATTAAGGGAAATGGCTCTGTCCTATTGCCTTCCTATAAAGCGTATTAGTTATAACCTTCGATAGAGTATTGGTCTGAATGGTCTGATCTGATGTAGCAAACCCTATGCTCCCAGAGCATCAGATGAGACTGCAGGAGAAGTGTGTTCATATCTTAAAAGCATCATTCTACTCAGCCAACTCAACAGTTACTTTTCAGGGGCCCAGGACTAGAACAGCTCCGGGGGAGGGGGGAAAGGAGGGTCCCCAGGTCAGGACTGAAGAGCATTGGCACAGCTGTCTGAGAGATCAAGACCACAGTGGGAGTTAATTTTGCAGGTGAGGGCTGAGGTTCATTGGCAGAGCTGTGCATAGCAGGCTTAGCGTAGCAAAGGTTACTAAAGGCCTTACTTGAGGCCCATTGCCAGACCTGTGTTTGGGGCTCAGGGTTAGATTAGGATGGGGAGGGAGCTTGCTATTAAGGTGCAGTGGCAGAGCTGTGGTTTCCCCTGATTGCGATAGGAGAGGTGTTGCAAGTCAAGACTGATATGCATTGGTAGGTCCATGTACAGGCTTAGGAGGACTAAACCAGAAAAGGCTGTTGAGGGGGTAGAGGAGGGGCTGAAGGTCAGGTCCAAGGTGCATTGGCAGAGTCGTGGTTTCCAGGACTGGAATACGAGAGACTGCTGCAAAACAGAGCTGTGGGGTGTTGGCAAAGCTGCCAAGGGGTCCCAGGGCTCCAGCAGAAGGGAGAGCTGTGGGCCAGAATTCAGATGCATTGCCAGAGCTGTGTGAGGAGACTTGTAGAGAGTCCCTGCCTGCTCTGTGCCTGGTTGTTACCAATGCTATCATTCCCTTACTTTCCTGAACATCAAAAGCCAGCCCCCACACCTCAAAAATGCATGGTTTTTTATGTTTGCTTTAATAGAAGAGTCTTGTCTTATTGATTGCAATCCACATGCTGGCATGGCCGTTTGTAGCTTCAGAATTCAGAGAGAAGAAATCAATCAGAATCCCATGGTGCAGTGCTGTTTCCCAGTTTAGTGGATTATCTCATTTCTCACTATGGAAGGAATGCCCATTGCCAGGGCTTGGAACATGAAACACTCAGCCTCAGAAGCTCCCAGAGGTGCCCGCTTATGATATTCAACAAGTAAATCAGCCTTCTGGAGACTGAGTGAGCTGACTGCCCAACTCATCAAAAGCAGCTCAAGTCAAAGGAAAGGAGAGGTGATCAGCCAGCCAGCAACATGCATATGCATCGAGCCTGGGGCCAGTTGCAAAGGTAAGGTAAAATGCTGTGTTTCAACTTTATCACTTTGATTCCTGGTGTTTATATTATATTTAGGGCTGTCAAGCGATTAAAAAAATTGATTGTGATTAATCACTCTGTTAATAATAGAAAACTATTTATATAAATATTGGATATTTTCCACATTTTAAAATATATTGATTTCAATTACAATACAGAATACAAAGCATATAGTGCTCACTTTATATTTATTTTTTATTATATTTGCACTGTAAAAATAAATAGTATTTTTCAATTCACTTAATACAAGTACTGTAGTGAAATCTCTTTATCATGAAAGTTGAACTTACAAATGTAGAATTATGTATAAAAATCACTGCATTCAAAAATAAAACAATGTCAAACTTTAGAGCCTACAAGTCCACTCAGTCCTACTTCTTGTTCAGACAAACAAGTTTGGTTACAATTTGCAGGAGATAAAGTCACGGATTCAGTGACTTTCCGTGACCACTGTGACTTCTGCAGTGGCTGGTGCAGCTGGCTCTTTGGGACTGCCCGAGTAGATCAGGGCCAGTCACGCCGGCTGCTGGGGCAGTTTGGGTGTGGGAGGGGCTCAGGGCTGGGGTTTGATGTGCGGGATGGCACTTACTGGGGAGAGGAGTGCTCCCTGGAAGTGGCTGGCATGTCTCTGCAGCTCCTAGGTGGAGGGGTCAGGGGACTCTGTGCACTGCCCCTGCCTGGAGGCACTGCCCTTGCAGCTCCTTCTCCACCTCCGAGTCCTTTAGGTTTCCATGGGATTTTTGCTTTCTTCCCTTGTGCTCTGTCCAGGGTGCTGAATAGATGACTGTCCAGTTCAAACTCTTCCCAAGTCTTTAGAGCTGCTCCTTTGCCACTTTATGTGGCCCATGATACCAGTGATCAACTGGCGATTGTGTGGGTCTCCTGCTAGCTATCTCAACTGACCCCCCAAGAACCTTCTAAAAGCAGGCAAATGTTGAAAGCTCCTAATCCCCTGCCTTCTGTCAAGCTTTAACTTCCTGTGTCTCTGCTCCAAGTAGAATGGGTGGGAAGGTGAGAAGGGATCCCTGGGGTACAACCTGGAACTGTGGGACTGCTGTACCCCCTTAACTCTCCAGCCTGGGCTGTATCTCACAAAGCTATGCCAGTGACAAATAGCAAACCCCTCCAGGCACTGTAATCATTCAACCATCAGTATGTGGAGCCCCATACCCAGCTAAATTGCATTAATATTCTCTAAGTCAGTCATGAATTATACAGAGAGAGGCACCAGCTAACTACCCTAGCCCTCAGCCTTGCACCCCAGAAATATACCATCTTATACTGCTCAAGACTCCCTGGACAGTGCAAACTCATGAATTAGTTCACCACTCTGACAAAGGGTAGTGGTCGTGCAACAGCTCTTATTAACCTGAGCTGAGTTTCCCCAAGCACTTCAACCAAAGACACAATGTTTTAGGTAAAATATAAAACAGGTTTATTAACTGCAGAAAGATCAATTTTAAGTGATAACAAGTAGCAGGCAGAGAGATCAAAGTTGGTTACATAAGAAATAAAAATAGAAACCCAGTCCAAATTTTAACTTTAACAAGCTAAGCAAGATTTGAATCAAACAGCTTTTCTTACCCTAATAGATGTTACAGGCAGCTCACAGTTCTTAATACACAGGCTGTATTCCCTTTCAGCCTGCGACCAATCTCCCCAGTTCAAAGTCTTTGTCTTCCACACAATCTTCTAGGTGTTGGGGGGGTGGGGGAAGAGCCCCTGTGGTGATATCACTGTCCCTCTTTTATGCTTTCCTCCAGCTGACAGATCCTTGCTGTATCACATGAGTTAGGCCTCCTCCGTCCTGTGCGTGCCCTCTGAGGAGTCTCTGGGTGGCCATTGGGAGAGTGGATTCCCCTTAATGGGCCATCAACATGTGTGGTCAGTCCTGATATAAATCTGTCTTACAAGGTGCTCCTTTGTTGTCACTCAAAGGCTGGCTGTAGGCATCTCCCACCCTCACAACGTATTTCAGTAACAGGCACATAGCAGTACTTCACAACTTCAGATGCAATGGGAACACACCCAATTCCACAGGGTAGTAATGTTCAACAGATCATGACTTCTCAAACGATACCTCACAAGGCATACTTTGTATAAAACAATTTACAATCATATCACAGTGGGGGTTCAGGGGTGCTATTTTGAGGTACAGAGTGTCACAGAAGGAAATTGCTGTTGTTTGGGTCCCATGTGGCTTAGATCAAACTGGGGCCAGTACGAGGCTTTTCCAGCTTGGAATTGTTTTACAAGAACAGAAGATTTTCTTCCCTCTCTTACCGTTATTGGAGAAGTGCTGCAGGAGGAAGGTCAATGATCCCTTGAAACTCCCTTTTATAAGCCAGATGTACTGCTTTGTACCTATAAGCCTGAGTGTATTATTTCAGTAAATAGCAGACACTTTTCCAAAAACCATTTGAAAAAGGTGAGCCTGAGCCTCTGACGAGCGAGATAAGATATCCAGAGGAAGAAGAGTCATTAGAAGTCAGAACTAAAAATGCATCAGCAGACTGATTACTGAGATGGCTGCAGAGGAGTTGGCACAGCAAAGAGACACCTTGGACTGACCAGTCAGATGGAACATTTACCCTCTCAATTTTGCTTCCTAACCCTATTCCCTTAGAACCACATTCTGCTCTCAGACTGTGGTGGATACATTAAAACTCAATTAATGTCAAAGAACGGCAAGGGAGTGTGGTTTTGTGATTAACTCAGAGATCTTCCACTCAGGACAGTCTTGCCTCTGCCACAAGCATCTGTGTGACGTTGGGCAAGTCATCTAACCCACAAACACCATTTCAGCAGAGCATGTGCTTCAGAGGGTAAAATTCCAGCCTCTTGGAAGTTGCTAGGAGTTTTTGCCATTGACTTTAATAGGGTCAGACTTTCACCCAGAGATTGTAAGGCTGGGAAGGAGCATTGTGATCATCTCATCTTACCTCCTGCGTAACTCATCCTTCCGTAAGTCTGAAGCACATGCATGAAGTTAAGCATGTGCTTAAATGCTTTACCGAACAGGAGGGCTGCTGAACTGAGACCAAGGAGAAGTGAAACTGACCCACAATGATAATGATCTTAGTGTATGTACTATAGTTCATTTGTAAGGATTCCGGAGCATTTCACAAACAGATCTGCAAGCTATCCAAAAAGCAGTTCAACTGCCACTCAAGTGCAGGGTTTAGACCAATGCCCTCTTTCATAAATTCGGGTTTCACCTCAGTTTCTCTCTCCTGCAGCTCCATTCATGCTGTTCAGACTCCCTGCACATTTGTCTTCCCCATGGCTTTTCACTGAGCAATCATGCTCAAAAAATGAATTGCTGGCAAATTTCAGCAGAGTGAAAAATATAAGTTGAGTGGGTGGTTTCAGGGGGAAATAAAGGGGTTATTATGCTCTGTGCTGGTTAATGAAATCAGAAAGTGGAGTGGAACTTATCTAATATCACACAGATAAAAAATAAAATAGGTTAACCCCCCCCCCCAATACTGCAGCTTCCTTGAAATGTCAAAATATTTCATTATTCAGATGATAAAGATGCGAAGAATAACAGGGTTTCAGTTTTATTTGCCACATCATATTTCTTCCCCTCTATAATTTTTATAAAAATATTAGCATTCCAGTAAGTCACGATACCTTCCTATATATATGTGTATATGACATATTAAATGTTTGTGTCTGGAAGGAGCCTGGAGCTCTCTGTTTAATTCTAAGAGCAGGCGAGCATCAGCAATGACCACATAAATGTCTTTCCCAGAGCCTGGAACTTGCCCTTATTGGACCATCTCTAGGCTGTGTGTGGAATTCTGTCCCCAGTAGTGGAGAGTATATTGCAATATGCATAGATAAATAGACACAATCAAAGAGAAGAAGAGGAGACATAGACAGCCAAATAGGAGGCAATTTGATGCAGTGAATATGGCACTGGCTGGGAAGTCTGGAAACCTGGCTCCTCTTCCTTGCTCTGCCACTGACTTGTGTGACCTTTGGCAAGTCATTTCACCTTTCTTTTTCCTCTCCCATCCTTTGTCTATGTAAACTCTTTGGGCAGGGATTGTCTATCGCCATATGTCTGGGGAGTGTCAAGTTCACTGACTGGTGCCTTGAGATGCAACTAGATTACAAATAATAATAAGATTGATAGAATACTAGATTATCAATAATGAAATTGATAGAGCACTGGAATGGGTTACCTAGGGAGGTGGTGGACTCTCCATCCTTAGAGGTTTTTAAGGCCCAGCTTGACAAAGCCCTGACTGGGATGATTTAGTTGGGGATTGGTCCTGCTTTGAGCAGGGGGTTGGACTAGATGATCTCCTGAGGTCCCTTCCAACCCTGATATTCTATGATTCTAATACTCAGTTCTCGGCTGCTGTACTGCCAAGAGGGGCTTTAGAAACAATGGCAATGGTGGTTTAACCAGGCAGTTATCTGGTTTGCACCTCTCTGATTATTTTCATTGGAAGGCAGAGCAGAATAAATTTTAGAGCCTAAAAGTAATTTATTTCGGACATCCAGGTTTAGGCAGTGTCTGGCCTGCATTTACGCTCAGAATCATAGAGCCACAGAAATTAGAGCCACAGAAAAGCGAGCTTGGTCCCATCTAATCATGCCTCTCCAGCCAGCGCAGAGGTCAGCTTCCTGCAGTGCTTTGTCCAGCCTAATTTTAAATTTGGCAATAGTCTCCCCTTGCCGGTTTCGGATAGTTTCAGCTGTCTACTTTCCCAGGACAGCAAAAGGGTGTTTGCCTTTCCCTTCTCTCGAAGTCCCCTAGGTGACTGCAGCCCCTTTCATTGCAAAGTGCATCCCACTAGAGAGGCCCTGACACACGCACCAACCTCCGTTCTCCACACCCCTGGGCACGGCACTTGCATTGCCTCTGCTAAGCTGATGGCTTTATTAAAGACAAGATTTAAGGGAGCTAAAAATAACCTCTCCCAGATCATAGGAGTAGCCAGGGAGAGCAGCCTGAGAACAAAACTCCTGCTGTTGCTCATGACCTTGAGTGCTTTTCAAGAGTTAAAAATAGCATCAGGGTGCTGGCGGTGGTGGTGTCTGGATCCAGAAGAAACAAATTTCAGTTGGCCTGGGGAATATTTTAGCTCTGCTTCTGGCAATGGAGAAGGTATTGGGGGGAAGGGGAGCGGGAGGGGTTTGAATGAAAGCAAGGTCTTGCTGCTGCTTGAGAACAGAAGGAATGGTATTTCGTCGTCAGAGCACAGGAACGGGAGCTGGGGCTCTGTGTCTCTATTCCCAGCTCAGCCATTAAAGGAAGAAGTGGGAAAGATAATCTAGTGGGTAGCACCCTAGGCTGGGACTCAATAAATCTGTGTTCAATTCCTGATTCAGTTACTGGCTCACTTGATGTACTCTGTCCCTCAGCTCCCCGTCTACAAAACAATAACGTTTATTAAACAATCAATTTGTAAGCACCTAGAGGCTAATAGGGTTATAAGCAGTAACCAGCATGGATTTGTCAAGAACAAATCATGCCAAACCAACCTGATTTCCTCCTTTGACAGGGTGATTGGCCTAATGGATAAGGGGGGAGCAGTGTGCGTATTATGTTGATTTTAGAAAGGATTTTGACGCATCCCACTTGACATTCTCATAAGCAAACTAGGGAAATAAGGTTTAAATTAAATTAGACACACTAAGGTGCCCAAAGAGTATTTATCAATAGTTTGCTGTCAAACTGGGAGGGTTTATCTAGTGGGGTCCCATAGGGGTCGGTCCTGGGTCCAGTACTATTAATTATTTTCATTAATGACTTGGATAATGGTTTGGAGAGTGTGCTTATAAAATGTGCAGATGAAACCAAACTGGGAGGGATTGCAAGTCCTTGGAAGGACAGGATTAGAATTCGAAACAACCTTGGTGGCAGTACTGCTGGAAAGGATCTGGGGGTTCTAGTAGATCACAAATGGAATATGCGTCAACAATGCAATGAAGGTGAAAAAAAGGCCAATATCTTCTGGAGCGTATTAACAGGAGTGTTGTATGTAAAATAAGGCTGGTAACTGTCCTGCTCTACTCCGCATTGGTGAGGCCTCACCTGAAGTTCTTGTCTCCAATTCTAGGTGCCACACATTAGGAAAGATGTGGACAAATTGGAGAGAGTCCAGAGGAGGGCAACTAAAATGATCAAAGGTTTAGAAAACCTGATCGATGAGGAAAGGTTTAAAAAACGAGCATGTTTAGTCCTGAGAAAAGAAGGGAGTCACCTGATAGCCGTCTTCAATATGTTAAGGGCTGCTATAAAGGGAACTGTAATCAGTTGTTCTCCATGTCACTGAAGGTAGGACAAGAAGCAATGGGTTTAAATCTGCAGCAAGGGAGAGTGAGGTTAGATATTAGGAAAAACTTTCTAACCATAAGGGGAGTTAAGCATTGGAACAGGATTCCACAGGAGGTTGTAGAATCCCCATCACTGGAAGTATTTAAGAACAGGTTGGACAAACACCTGTTAGGGACGGTAGAGGTTACTTTGGTCCTGCATCAGCTCAGGGGGCTGGACTTGATGAGTTCTCAAGATCCCTTCCAAACCTACGTTTCTATGATTCCATGAAAATGGAGATAATACTTTCCCCTTTGCCAGACTTGTGCCAGCAGTGCCACATTTTGGATCTTTTGCTCGCTCGCTCTCAGCTGCTTCCTAGACGAGAATTGCATTTTGATGAAGCCTTTATGTATCTTCCCTGCAACGCCACTTGCTTGTGTGTGATCCTTTTAACACTTCTTTGTTTGGTTGGCTGAATGTCCAAGTGCCAGTTTTTAATCATCTGGGGTGTTGAAAGGTTAAAGCCAGGAACGATTATGAGGAGCTCAGATACTACAATCAACAATGTATAAGTACGTGGACAGTCTTGCCTTGAGTGAGTCACTTCACGTGTTTGCGTTGCATTTTTTTCCATCTGCAATACAGGCATTAATAATACTGACCTCTCTCTCAGGAGAGGCACGACAATCAGGGAATGTTTCTAGAGTGGTTTGAGATACTTGGGTGAATGGCATAGTTAGACGTGCTAAGAGCTATTATTCTATGCTGTGGTGTTGTTGTTCTGTGCTAGATTTTCTCTGTGGGACCAGCGCATTCAGCTGTCCCTAGAATAACTAGGAGGAGATTTTGGTTAGAATAAATTATGATGATGTCTAGTTGAAAATTTTCCATCAAAACAAGTTTTCAATGAAAAATTGGTTTTTCTACTAAATGATTTTTTGGGGGTGAAAAGTATCTGCTATTCACAGATTTTTTCATTGAAAAACAAAGCCTGAAATCCAAAATATTTCAATTCTGAACTGCCACTGCAGTGTCTCAAGGGAGCTGTAGTTTAGGTGTCTTGTGCTCCCATTTTCTTCTGCAGGCTGGGCTCCCCACCTGGACTTTATCTTCCATGATGCACCACGGCCATGATACTCCCATGATGCACCACCTCACCAAGAGGGGAGACGGATGCATCACAGTACATATACTCTGATGAGAGAGCCTAACTGAAAGGTGCCAGACTTACAATCCTGGAGACCTCTTTTGTAACCCAGAGCATCATCAGCCTCAGTGCAGACTTTGTATATGGGTGCGCACGCTCACACACACACGCTGCTTCCAGCCAATGTCCCTCAGCTCAGCTGTGCAAGAGACTGCTTCAAAAGTGGAAAGAGAAGCTCATGTTTCTTGTTCCATTCAATCCTTGGCCTGTGCTAGAAATGCCATTCACTGATATTGACGTTGTATGACCATTCTTCTGTGGTATGGACACCGTTTGTTATCAGCAGTGTGTTATTTTACAGTCATCCAGTGCAGACAGCTTTGTATCTTTTGCTCTTTCCTGAATATACAGGACTAATCTGTTGCATATTTCTTCTTTACTGCTTTGATATTATCTGTTGTTGTCTCTCTGTGTGTGCAGATGTAGTCAGATCCACGCTAGCCTCATGCTAACCTGCTGCTGGATGCACAGTGCAACCCTTCCTCCCCCACTTTTCCGCCTCCCTTGACAAAGAGCTTCAGGGTCCATGAGACACTCTGGTTGGTGGGTAGCCTTGGGATTACATTAGTTTTGCCCCTCAGGGTTTTGTCCCTTGTGAGTAGCATGGGAAAAACCAAGTCTTTAAAGCACCAGGACACAGAGAACAATTACCAGATGGTGGCAGTGCCTGGATAGATAGACAGAAAGTTGTGGGTAAATGGGGGGGAGCTTATGTGTAGGGGGGACTCCAAGCTATGTCTGAACAGGGGAGTTTGGGGTTAGGACAATTACAGTTTGCATAGAGGCTCAGACTCACTGCGGCTCTTCTGCCTGAATAACAATTTGTAAAGGGGAAAAATATGAAACCACATATCCCCTGCTCCTAGAAATTCTCCCTGGTGGTTTGGGAGCAGACGACTGATCTGAGCAGCGCAGCCTGACAGCTGAATTCTCCCAGCTCCACTGAGGAGTAGGCAGATCACACTCTGGTGGGGTTCATACCTTTGGCTGACAAACCATGGCCAGCACTCAGGAGACAGTGCCTGGAGTGCTAGGCAAGCTGGAGAAAATGAGAGAGCTCTTAAAGGTAGCACTGGCTGACAGCTCAGGAAGCTGAAATAGAAGAAATAGCCCCCAGACACACTCTCACATGACACAGTTTCCCCCCACCCCACCACACACACAGAGTCCCCAAACATATGGTTCCCTGACACACACACCTCTACTCCCACAGCCTCTGGACTCACATGGCTTCGTGATCCACACTCATTGACATCCACACACATTTTCAAAAGCACCTAGATGACCAAGTCCCTTAGAATACCAAATACCTAAATCACTTAGAGCTGCCTAAAACAATAATAAATATTAGGCTGAGGTTTCCAGCACTGCCTAAGGATCTATGCAGCCAAAATCCCATTGAAATGCTTTTGGAACAGGGCACCCAGCTGCTTTTGGCTTTTTGGGAAACTCCAGAGAAAAATAAGACTTGTTTTTTGTTTTTACGAGTTGTTCATAACCAACGGCAGCTCCGTGCTGCGGTACACAACACCCTAGTGGGTAAACAGGGAAGCCGTTCTCCCATTTTACAGATGGAGACCCTGAGGCGCAGAGAAGGGAAGTGATTTGCCCAAGGTCACACAGCAGGCCAGTGGCAGAGCTGGGGACAGAACTCATGTGCAGCTAGAGAGCGGTGGGCCTGATTCTCAAAGATGCTGGCCACCTGCAGCTGTCCAGGACTTCACTGGGGTTTGAGGATGTTCAGCACTTCTGAAACAAAGCCAAAGAAGTTCAGGAAGGCACCATGAGCTACTGATTTTCGAGCATCATTCTAAGAGTTAAGGGGGACTTTCTTATCATTTTCACAAATCTTTCGCCCCCACTACTGTTTCTGATTCTTCTTTGGAAACTAGCACTGGTCTCTTATTGTGTGGTTTCTTGTAGACACTGGTTTGTTACTGTAGGGTTTCTCTTGGTTCCACTTCCCTATCATAGAGATAATTTATTTATTGAGATTTATATGAAAATGTGGCTTTTTGTAAGTGTGCTGCTTTGTTATTGTAGAATTGGCCACAGCCAGCCGTTGTTAGTACAGGTTTGCTCTGGATCATTGTTCTGAAATCCTAAGGGCAGAGCTCAGCTGTAAAAAATCCAACATACCAGCAAGGTAGTTACTGTACTCCAAGGGCCAGATCCTCAGCTTGTGTAAAGTGGCATATCTCCATTGACTTTATTAGCGCTAAACTGTTTTACACCCGCTGAAGATCTGAGATTACATTCTGGTGACAAGTTCTTCCCCACCCATTGGAATTTCTCCTCAGTACCTTTAATATGAATCTGTTACTTTTTTTCTTTTTCCTTTTATAATTTCACTCTGATTTTTTGTTTCCCCTCTGGGTTGCTCTAAGGGGAGCTGACAGTAAAGTTAAATCCACCTGGTTCTCCTTCCTGACCATCTGTTTCCACGTCAAAACGTTTAAGTACTGGGAAAGATGGTGCTTTTTAACATTAGGACTGAAAGTTGGAACCCAAGCCAGGGCTTCAGAGCTGCTTCCCCTGGAACCTGGGGTTCTTTGCAAACCAAGCTGTCTCCTCAAATTACATCTGCAGTGTGAAGCTGTTTTAATTTTGGAAATTTTATGCTTGAGAAACACACATACCAACATTCCTACCCCCACCTGACACATGCTAATGGAAAGGGTTTTTCTTTTCTTTTTTTTCGCTTGTTATCTTATTTTACATGCTTAAATTAACTGCTGCATTTCGGAATTCCCTATCAGCCTAACGTGTTTGCACAAGAGCACTGCTTAGTGGGTTTTATTGCAACTCGCTTCAGGCAAAATGGAAAGAGGCATTTTACATTTATAACTTTGTCGCTGCCATTGGATGCCCTCCTCAAAAAACCCACCATCTCAAATAGCATTGATGGGACCCCCTGGTTGGTAGTCTCAGAACAGAGGCCAAAGATTGAATGAGGCTTGGAGACTCAACAACTCCTCTCTTGCAACCACTTGTACAGTTAAATGTGATTTCCTGTGTTCACCAAGCCTGAGAGCTGTTCTGATTATTCGAGCCATTTCTATGTGTGTGTGAGCTTGGGTAAGTGAGAGACTCACTACAGGAGGACAGAGAAGGAGGCATGGAGAGTGGTGAGCTGGTAGGATAATAGATGTGCAAAGCCAAATGACTTCCGCTCTTTGTTGGGTAGTAACTTACTCCAAGAGTAGCACCAGTGATTCACTTCACTGGGACTCTTTGAGGATGAAGGCACTGGTCAGGAATATGTTTAGGCTGGAAATAAGAGGAAGGGTTCTAACCATCAGAGGTGTGAGGTTCTGGAGGAGCCTTTTAATAGGAGGAGTGCGGGGAACAACTGTTTTCAGGTGGAGCTTGATACGTTTATGAACAGGATCATATGATGGCATTGGGTGTGATAGCAGAGGACTGGACTTGATGACTCAGGAGTCCCTTCCAGTTCTGTGTTTCCGAGGTACCGTACGTCAGGCAGGGGTATTGGAATCTGGCTCATAGCTTGGTTTTAGTGCAGAGTCAAAGGAAGCTGTGGGTGCGTGTTGCCTGTTTACATGAGTGCACGAATACATATGGGGGGAGGGATAGCTCAGTGGTTTGACTAGATGACCTCCTGAGGTCCCTTCCAACCCTGATATTCTATGATTCATGCATGGAGGTACAGAAAGTTGCTTTTGTATGCGATGTGAGCATCAGGAAATGGAGCATTAATTTGCTTTTATAGGGTTGCAAGGCACTCTGGGGGTGTAAGACGAGCTGCAGATAAAAGTGTGTTGAAGAGGATGGAGAGGAGCACTCAGTGGGTATGTCTCCACTTTGAGATGGAGATGCACATTCCAACTCGAGGAGACAAATCTACACTAGCGCTGAGTGAATGTGCTAAAAATAGCAATGTGGCCGTGGTGACGTGAACGGTGGGAGGGGCTAGCCGTCCTAAGTACATGCCTAGTATGGCTAGCCCCTCCCACCACTCATGCCACTTCGGTTACGCTATTTTTAGCATGTTGATGAGAGCTGGCATGAGTATGTCTCCTCCTCCTGGAATTTATATCTCCAGGTCCAAGTATAGACATACCCCGTGTGTCTTCCATTCAGCCTTCATCTTCCAGAGATGCAGGGAGTGCCTTGAACTCTGCCTGGTGCAGGGTGGAGGGATTTTTCTCCATGTACTATCCAGAGAGGAGGAGATTAGAGTAAATACAGCACAGCATGGAGAGGGATTACTGCTTGAAAGCATGGGAAGAGCTCTGTTTCCAAGGAGGCATACAGTTATCTCTACAGAGTCAGATTTTCAAAGGAACTCAGCTCCCAGCAGATCCCATTGTGACATGCAGAGCCTGATACTGACATCCAACATGTTCAGCTCCTTTGAAAATCTGTCCCATACTAATTACAGATGGGCTCAAGATATAAAATGTGGATCAGAGTCTGGGTTTGGATTTGGATTTTGGACAGCCTCCAAAGTTAGGGGTGACTAGGTCTGGCTTTTCTTTTTATGGGACCATTTCAACTAATAGATGCTGGAGGGTGCTGCTTGTGGAAAGCAGGGCAATGGCATGCAATCATGACACTTCCTTGACTCCATGTTAAGAATAGATTGTGCTGTGCTGGAATATATCTATGAACCTACCTGCCTTAGGTATTTATAATGCATTAATCAGTATACTTTCTGCACACATTCTTCGAGCTGCTTTTGGGAGAGGCAGGCACTAGAGGTAAAGAGCCTTACAGCATCTAGATAGGAGTGTCCATCCATCACAAATGATGTGAAAGACAGTCCTGATCAACTCAGTGTGGGGAAACTCAAGAGGGTGTGTATTGGAAGGAATAATTTGAACAAGTTGCATGCATTGCTTGGCTCTAAATTAACTGTAATGGCCCAGGAAAAAGACATGAGTACTATTCTGGGCAGCTCCATGAAAATATTTGCTCAGAATGTAGGGCTGGCAAAAATAAATAAATAAATAAATAAAGACGAGGACAGACAGTTGTTAGGAAGCATAAGGAATGGAATGGAGAAGATAACAGAAAATATTATGCTGTTATATGCATCAGTAGGACTCCTTCAGCTGGCACACTGTGTTCAGTTCTGGCAATCCCATCCTCAAAATAAAGCAGAAATAGAAGATGAATGATGAAAATGATTACAGCCATTGAAGGCCATTCCTGTGCAGAGGGATAGTCCAGGATGGTTTAGTGTAGCGAGATGGACAAGATAAAATAATGGATGCAATAGAGATGGTAGATGGGGCACTTGTCTTTACTCTCTCTCGTAGGAACACAGGACATAGGACTGGAAGGGACCAGTCCCCTGCTATCTCAGGCCACCTCTCCTAGTAAAAGGCCAACAGAAGATTCAGTGAAAAGGAAAGTTAGCAAATATAAAACTGACAAAAAGAAATACTTGTTTATTTGCACAGTTTTGTTGTGGAATTAATTGCCTGAGGTCAAGAGCTAGCTGGATTTTAAAAAGATGAGACACATACAGATAATGAGAACATCTACAGTCTATTAGCTAAAATACACTTGGAGAAAGGCTATGAACTGTCCTGCTTCAGGGCATAAGCTAACCAGGGACTGACAGGTCAGGGAGAAAGTTCTTGTATGAGCAGGTTATTCCATAATTGTCCACTAAGTGCTTCCTTGCACTTTCCTCTAAAGCATCTGTTACTGGCCATCATTAGAGACAGATTACTGAATTAGGGGAAAAGACTGGTTTTATGGCCAAAGCACTGGACTCAGATAAGCATGGTTCCATTCCTGTCTCCGCCATAGACTCGGGTGAATCACTGAATCTTTTAGTGCCAGATTTTAAAAAGTATTTAGGCCCTTGAACATGCAGATAGATAGAAAGTGAGATTTTCAAAAGCACCTAAACTGGCCCTCAGTGCCTCAGCTCCCCATCTCTTAAATGGGGATGATAATATTTCCCACCCCAGGTGCTGTGAGGATGTAAATATGTTAATGAGAAGTAGGCACTCAGATACTACAGCCATGCAAGTACCTGATATAGCCAGGCCACTGGGCTGATGCAATCTGGCAATTCCTTTGTTGGTAGGTCAGCTTGGAGGAGGCTAAAATTTCCTGAATCCAGTTTAGGGGGAAATTTAAAAAAATTAAAATAGCTTCCAAATTTCCCCACTGCTGTGCAGCTGTATCTGGGCTTCCCAGAGCAAGCACAGCACCTTAATTGTCTCCTTTGTTAAAGGTAAAGCCCCAAATGAAAATATTCATGGTTATTGACCACGCTAACACAAATGGACAGCTCAGTGCTCCCACACTACTGGACAAATTGTCTAGTCTGCTGGCTGGAATATTGTAACAGCATTTAGAAATGACGTCTATTTCTATGAGATTCCCTCTCACAATTAGAAGTCTAGAGGGATTGTTTAAAAATTCAAAATTATTGCCATAAAAGCTCTTGGAGGAGAAAAAAAAAGTGACATTTAACTCTCCTTTTTAGTTTCTAAATAAAAGTCTTTAAAAGGCATCATTTCCTGAATAACCTTCCTAATATGCATTAAAGCCTCAAAGCTGCAGCTGGAGAAGTGACTGTATAAATAATATTTCATGCTGCCATATTAAATGCCCTCAATAGTTTCCTGATCAGATTCACTCACTTTACAAGTCAAACAGGATTAATTCCACCCCCTGCCTTCTATCCACTCCCAACTTGCCCGGTGCTGTACAGAATCACCTTGTCTCTGAAAATCAAGCTGCATTTCTCTTCTGCACTGTAAAGGTTCTGGAACTGGAAGCTGGCTGCCTGTAGCCTATGAGTTAGAGAACAGGGGATCTATCTCCCTAGAATGCTTAATTATTATGTAGTGCTTCAGATCAATGGACCTGAAATCATTTTACAAAGGAAGCATCGTACACTCATAATACAGAAGGGGAAACTGGGGCACGGGAAGGGTCCAGATCAAAGGCAGAGCTGGGACTAGAACCCAAGTGTTTAGAATCCCAAGGCAGGATCCTCTGGTGTGCTAAAGCTACTTTGCACTGCATGAGCCTAAAAGCAGCTGGAAGACGCCAGAGAATTCCCCCTCTGTTAGGGTAATTCTCTGCTGATATAACCACTTGACCCTTCCATGAAAGGGAAGGGAGTGTGTTGGGAGCATTTCCTTATTCCGGTCCATGTGTGTACTTGGCTATTGGTCAACATTCTGAGATAGATCTTCAACTATCCCGGTCTCAGTCTCTGGATCCAGTTAGAAACTTTCAAAAGCATGCAGGGGATTTAGGAGCACAAGTCCCAGGGACAGTCAATGGGGCTTGTGCTCATAAATCATCTAGACACTTTGAAACTCTCCTCTTCGGTTTGTCTGCAATTGGATGTGCTGTCTAATACAGACAGACATGGACAAACTGTACAGCTGACTAACGATGCACAAACCCACTTCTCGCAAACACCTTGAAGCAGAAAACTTTTCCCAGAGACCTCATTCTTTTCCCGCACTGTGGACTCACGATAAACTAAGCTGCCATTAAAGTGAGGAATCACCAGCAGTTTGAGTTATTTTAAATCTTTAATAGACATATTACCTCACATTAGGGCTTCATCCTCTGCTTCTCTGTGTAAGCACAAAGAGAGTATCCATCACAATTAGTGTTAAATCCCGGAAGACATAAAAAAGATAGAAGTGTGTGCCAGAGAGAGGTGTTAAGAACTACACACCTCTGGGGTGCATTTGCTCAGGTTTCAGGCACAGATCCAGGGCAAGAAGTTGCTCCTTCCTGAAGTAACACAGAGCTTTAAAGTAAGCAGAGACACATGGGCAGCTTTAGAGATACCAGCACTGGAATTCTAACTGGAACATCCATTGTGGGACAATCTTATCACGACTCTCGCAGCATTTGATGTTTTCCTTAAAGCCCAGGGGCCTGAAGTCATGATATTACATAAGAATCTGAGCTTTCATTATAAAAAGAAGCAAGTTTCTAGCCCACGTGGTTCCCATTAAAAGCTGTAAAATGTGACCTGAGGCTCAGAAACCAGAAGGTAAATTAAAAGCAGACACAATTTATTGTTAAATATCTTATGATTTTTAAGCCACACTCATGATTTTGGGAGCTTTGATTCATGAATTTTGAATGCTTGGCTTTGGCAACACTGAGTAGGTCTCACTTTTTTAGAGCAATGCTTTTCAGCCTTTTCCGTCTTGGGAACACTCTCTCATCTAATGAGGATCTATCCAGGACCACCTGCCCCCTTAGCAACAGGGGAAGGGTAGCATGGCCACTGCTTGATGAGCAGGAAGTGATGTGGCAGGCAGACAGCATTACGGGATCTTTTTTAAACAGCCACGCACTCAATGTGGGGGAGGGAGTTGCTTCTAGGTTGTGAGTGGGGTTCTGTTTAGCCCGGGGCTATATTTAAGATGAAAGGCATTATGTGCGATATTTGAAGTGACACCAACTAAAGGCCAAATGCAATCTCATTAGAAAGACTGCCGTGAGCACCAGGGTGGGGGCAGGAGGGGCAGAGATAACAGCCAGCTGGCTACGGGAAAATAACTGGCTTTCCAGGGTCTAAGAAGCAGCTGCTGCTCCTGCATAGGAGGGAAAGGATTCCCTTGAAGGATCTCTTCTGTATGTGGACTTACTACGAGATAGATGGAGGCTTTGCTCACTGTAAAGGTAACGGATGGCTGACTAGGGAGTATAAGAAAGGCTATAAAAGAGACAGATAGAGTCAGAGTGGCAATAGATTAATTGCGGTACAAGCTATTAAAGGCCAGTCTGACTAAATCAATCCAGAGAATCCTTGGCAGCTGGAGCAGGAATGGGCTTGTCAGCCTGAAGACTTCACTTACCATAATGATTGATAAGGGGAAATGAAGAGCTTCTCCTAAGGTAGCTGTCCCAGGGAAAGCTTTCCCTCAGATCCCCATTCCTCAGCCCTGTGCCATTGGTACTCTGGTTTGAGACGCACCAAGTGGAACTAAGATGAAGTGACCCGAACCTTCAGACAAAACTCAGACCGAAGCTCCAGCAATTAGCATTATGGTGAAGTTCAGAGAAATGAGGTTAACAGAGTGAATAAATGAAACCAGTGGGAAGTTTCAACAAACACGTGCTGTCACACACCATCACGCCTGCATAAGGACTGGTGAGTCCACCCATCTTGGATGTAATATGGGCCCCTCATCGCAATATCTGAGAATCTCACAAACGGCAATGAATGTATCCTCCCAGCCCCTCCATGACACAGCTCAGAGGGATAAGTGACTTTCCCAAGCTTAGGCAAGTGGTGAGCTGTGACATCTGCTTTTCTGCTAAACCTGATTCATTTTAGTGTTTCTTCATCCATTCAGACCGCCCTGCCCCCCGCCCCCCCCCCCCAAATTGCTAGCCATATCCTGTCTGACATGCAGTCTATAAGCTCTTGGGGACAAGAACTGTCTTACTTGTCTCTTGCTTCTACAGCACCTAACACAATAGGGCTCTGATCTTTGACTGGTGTTCCTAGGTGCCACCGTAATACAAATAATTATAAAGAATGCACCCCACAAAAAGCTTATAGGAGAGCCAGGAATAGAATTCTGATCTCCAGAAACCCATCCCTCAACTACTCGGCCATCTGTCCTCTGCTGAAATTGCCTTCCAGAAGGTTTATCACCACCTCTTGTGATGGTGGCTTTGGTGTGTTGAGGAAAGCAGATTTCTTCTACTAGATTTAAATAAATAAATACTATATGTAAGTTTCAGTGGACGCAATGTGGAGTCTAAAGCTGGGATATAAGTGGGTGAGAGTTACGGACAGGTCTATGGTTATTTTAGGAGACATGTATGAGGTGGGTCATTTCTATACGGAAGACTATGTTTTCAGATGGCTATTAAGTGGGGGAAGCTAACCAGTGCAGGGGGCTGGACTTAATGACCTCTCAAGGTCCTTTCCAGCCCTACATTTCTATGATCCTATGAATCTCCCATGGATTTCCACTCTCCGTATTTTTAATCCAGGGTTGCTCTAATGATGCTTCTCTTCTGATCCCAGGGTTTGAGGAGAAACTTTTCAGAACTAATGATAAACCCTATGTCTCAGGCATATGAAACATTAGACAACAGCTAACAAATGGAAAATGTGAGGGAGACTTTTCCTAGCCCAGAGGGGCAAACTTGTGAAACAACTCTAACAAGGTTATAAAAAAAACCCAGCAACAACATTTATGAACTGAAGCAGCATCTGCAGTGACAATAGATAGTACAGATCCTCGCACTTCAGGGAAGGAAAAAAGAAATCCTTATCTTGAGATCTGGAGGGGGAAAAATATCTACCCACATGGTATGCACACCAGGGTTTTACAGCTTCCTCTAAGGGTATGTCTACACTTGATTCTGGAAAATGTAATTTCCAGCTTTGGTAGACATATACGTGATAGCTTTGATCAAGCTAACACACTAAAAATAGCAGTGTAGCCACAACAGCGGGGGACAGGCTAGCTACTTGAATAAGCACCTCGGGTCCTGGGTGAGATTGTATTTAGGATGACTAGCCTGTCTCACAGCTCATGCCAACAAGGCCACGCTTCTATTTTGAGTGCTCTAGCTTGTACAAAGTTAACACGCAGAAGTCTTCCTGAGCTGGAAAGTGTTAGGAGAATGTGAAGTAAATAGGGTAGAGACTAAACGGTAATAATCTTGCATCCGGCCTTGCTTTTAGCTTAAAGAGGCTGCATAAGCAAGTAAGAGCATATAAGTGAAAGCACAAGGCTGCACCCCTCCTCTCGTTCCCCCCTCCTCCCCTTGCAGCTGGTACCCTTGAAGACAAGGGGCTAATCCAGCAAGGGGTTGCAGTGGTCACCAAGTAGCTGGAAGGGAGGGGAAGGTGTAAGGAGGAGATGCAGAATCTGCAAGAGAGTGACCATGATCAAAAGATACCCCGCTCCTTACCCCTCCCATCAGGTACAAAAGAGACAGCCTTATCGACTCCAGACTCAGGACCCCCGAGAACAGAACATGACCATATATTGGAAGGGGTGGTACCAAGGGAGGGGCACTACAAGTATAATTAAGTTTGCCAAGAAGGGGTGGGGGGGAAGGGAGCCTGTTGGCGTGCGAAGCTAGGGGTTAGGAGAGGAAGGGGTTCTATTGGCATATAGAACAGTCATTGGGGGAGCGGAAGAGGAAATCTCTGTTGGCATATAGCGATAGCCCAGATGATGTGAAGGGCTTCGGAACACGCTGGTTTGTTTAGCTTCAATAAACCCACTGAGTTGCTTGCAGACTGGACTCTGGACTGTTATTTTCTGGCGAAACAGTGTCTGACCCCCACCAACAGAAAGTACAACTCCATCTCTAGTGCAGAGGTAGTCTAAATCATCTGGAGTTGGCCACTGCTGGAGAAAAGAGACTAGATTGGAGGGGTGTCAGGATTCCAGACAAGAGGGACTGGGTGCGGGCAATGTGATCCAGTCAGTAGGGCTTGTAGCCAGAAGACTTGGGTCGTAGTCCCAACCTGTGTGTGACCTTGGGAAAGTCACTTAACCTTCTCAGGGCTCAGTTTTCCCCAAATTTAGATGATGCTCCTTACCCTCCTTGGTCAAGTGCTTGAAGAGATGAATGAAGAGAACAAAGTGTCATCATGATTAGTCTGAGCAGATATAGCAGGAGGTAGCATAGAAGACTAAATGGTCTGTTTGTTCTATCATGGCAGCTTCTTTGTTACTATGCTATACAAAGAAAGAGCCATAGAATCAAGGTACCTATTCCTGTTAGAATCAAATCAAAACTCATATAGACATCTAATTAGGAAGTCGTTAAGGGATGGGTAGCTGGGTCTGGTCTGGTGGGTGTTTCTTCAGCTCAGAGCATTTCCCCACTTAAGCTACTGTTTAACAGGAGACTTGATATCTTCACCCCATCAGCCCTGCCGCTAGATAAATCTATGCCTGGCCTTTTCAAGAAATAAATAACCTTTGTCCTGTTAATTTATCATTTTTGTAACCCAGTAATCAGTTTTGTACAAGCATGGCCATTGTGTTACAATGGAGCATGTCAGAGCAGCCTGAGAGCTTAATGAATAAAAAGCAATTAAACTTCCAAAACCTACACAAATGTCTGTACAAATCCCCCTCTTTTTAATTAATAGTTCTAAGCCATTAAAGAAACTAATTACTTTCTTTTTACATTTGCAGAATAGCCCAAGTCGGACCTCAGTAGGTAAGCACTGATTTGTTAACCGCTTTGACTTTATATCAGCACACATAGAAGCTGCTTTGCTTGATGAGGTTTCTCCTCCTTGCTCAATCTGCAAAGTGAAAAAAAAAGCAGGCCTTCATCATGCCATTAAAAAAAAAAAATCCAACGGAAGAAACCATGGTGCCTCGGTAAAAGGCTTTTACTTAGATTGTAAGCTCTTTGGGAAAGGGGTTCTCTGTTTGTTCTGTTTGTACAGCGCCTAGCACAATGGGACTCTGATCCATGAGGGGAGCTCCTCCATGCTACAGTAATACAAATACTAATACTAATTGTTAGTGCCGTGGCTACCATGCCAAGTGGGATGGCAGAAGGGTGGAGGGATTTGGCAGAAGGGTGGAGGGATTTGGCACAATGGAAGTGACCTCTTGAACTGGATGAAATTACCCCCCCTCCCCTTTTTAAAGCAAAATGTCTATCTTTTCATCTTAAGATGATTTTTTCCCTCAGTTTTTGGACAAAAAAATGAAACATTTTTGGATTGTAGAGGTTGTTTGGGCTTTTATCAATGAGAAAAAAGAGTTGGGAATAGGGCAAATGAACATCAAAAACTAGAAAATATTTGGGTTTTTGTTTCATCAAAAAACTGAAAAAAACCCTAGCTCTAACGTGTGCTCCCTGTGCAGTCTAGGGCAAACCACATCTCTCCGTGCCTCAGTTTCCCCTTTTTACAGTGTGGGTAGCAATGCTTCTTCTTTGTCTTGTCTATTAATAATGCAAGCTCTTCAGAGCAGGGACTGTGTCTGAAAAGCAGCTACCACATTAGGGCTCTGATTTCAGCTGGAGCTGCCGTCACAACAACAATAACCATGATAAAATTCAAGCCTGCACATGTCATTTACATCCCTGATCCCATTATGCAAATGAGACTGGGGAGTAAGATTGCAAAAAAAAAAAAAATCCTTTCTCCTTACCCCAAAGTATTATTAGTGATTTTTTTTAATGGATTGTGTTTACAGTTGCAAAGTCAAGTGACTGACATGCCCTAGAGAATGCAGTAACAGTAGCCTGTTTGCTTGCTACCTGGCTACTCAAAGTAAATGCAACGCAGGCCCGCTGCCCGGATTCTGGGAGACAGGCTAATTACTAGCCATGTTTGTTTCTGGTTAGACATTTGACAGAAGATGCCTCTGCACTCCCAGTTCTCCTCCCAAGCACACACACTGGCTGGTCTAAACAAGATTCAGTTGTATGGCTAGAATAGGAGCAAGGGGGAAGGAGGGCGGGGGGGGGGGGGGATGTGCGAACCTGAGAAAGGCAAAGGGGAGAGCACACACTGGTAAATTGTTAATCAAAGGTGGCGTTGCTGATGTCCCTGGGTTTGCAGTGTTCTCTCATCTCTGCTGAAATGCTTCCAGCTGGAAGAACCCCCTTAACTGACCTCTATGATTTATACATCTATAGCCAGCTGCTGAACACTTGAAGCTAACCGCTGAGGTGCAGAATCATCCATGGGCTTGAAATTTCACTCCTGCTTGGCGTGCTGGGTGGTGAGGTTGGGTTTTCTTTTGTTTCTCTACCACAATCACATGTTATTCCTCCATTTCTCCTACGTTTCCCACATCCGTTTTCTCTCACTCACCTTCTTTCATCAGTCCTCCCTTTCCCCATTCTTCCTCACCCATTCATTCTCTCTGTCTTTCATATTCACTGTCCCATTCACTTTGCCTCTCTCTCATTTTCCTTCCCTTTCCCCTTTATCTCCCTCATCCATCCTCTCTCATTCATTTTCTCTCCCTCTCTCAGATGAGTTCTGGGTTACAGTTTCATGGACGGTAGATATGACACCTGCTCCCCACAATTCCAAAAAACAGATATTTTAGTCAAACACCCAGTTTTGACAGAACATTTCCAACCAGCCTTCTGGGTCAATGGGTCAAGTTCTTGTGACCTGGACTGAGTGCTACCCTGCATGACAGTGCAGAGGTAATTATTGTGAGGTGATGGCACCAAGTGAGAAATCAGCTGTGCAACAGATGAGGTTGGTTCAAGGCTTTTCTGTGGTAGAGATTTTGTTGGGAGGTTGATAATAACTGGTTCTTGCCTGTCACTTACAGACATCAGGATGACTGGGGAGGGGGGTTCCCCAACTCAGAGGAGCCACCATCCCCTTAATGGTGTTGGGAGCCCCCCACCCTCCAGGAAAGAACAGCTCACCTCAATTTTAGATGACAAAATCAGCTCCAGATGCTCTCACACAAAGCCTCTCCCAAGCCCAGTGAGGTCCACAGGAAACTTCCCACTGAATTCAGGCTTTGGAATCAGGCCCAACAACATCAGATCCTCCTTATCTGAGAAAGCAGCTCACTCGTGCTCCGCAGCTCATGCCGTTCAGAGAGCATCCTGGCTCCTCTCTCTCGTAGGAACCCCCTCCATGAACCCCACACATAAACAGGCTGAGCCTTCCTTTGAACTGAAACATTTATTTAGCCCTGTGCATCGATGCAAGTGCTGCTAGTGAGGATGCATTCCACCAACACAAGACCATGGTGTCGACACGCAAGATCGTCTTGCTTACTTCAGAGGCTCAATGTCAACTTACATAAAGTCGACTTAGCTTTGTAGTGTAGACAAGGCCTAAGAGTTGTAGTTTGCTCCCTGCTTGCAATGCCCTGAGTATAAGGAAGATAATGAAACATGTTTTATTTCATTTCAATTTTTTTCTTTAAAGATGGGACTATTTTTCTTGAAGAGACAGGACACTAGGGCAGAGAAAAGGAGTGCTCAGTCCCAGAGTGTATAAATAGCTGTGGCTTGGAGCACAGCACAATAGCTGTTGCTCTGTCCTGCAGAATGGGGCTAATAGCAGAAGAAGGAGCAGCTGACTTTCCTAAGCAACAAAAATCCTGTTTTCCTGCAAATAGCTCTTAGTCATAAAATCCAGAGGAAAAGAAAGGCCGAGGCTGTGTTGTATAAGCAGGATTATCTTGGCATGGAATGTTTCTCTCCATTTTTTTTCCCAGGAGGCAGCAGCAGCCCTTTAAGCTGCTTGACTCGGACTGGAAACAAGAGCGGTATTGAGTGATTTGCCACACAGAATCTGCTTTCATTGCCTTTGAAATGCTGCAAGAGTTTAACGCATGCAGCAGCTAATGTGAATGAGAGTCAGATAAAGTGGCTTTGCAATGATGATACAGCATCTTTTGCCCCACAATTCCAAAGCGCTTTGCAAACATCAGTTAATTAAGTCCTTGAGGTAGGTGTTATCCCTATTTTACAGCTGCAGGGTAGGGACAAGATGTGCCCCGAACTACGTGGTGAGTCAATGTCAGAGCCAGGAATAGAACCCAGGTGCCCCTTCTCTGTGTTCTCTGCTCTAACGGCTAGGACAATGAGAAGTAGAATATGTAATTGTCTTTTAAGCTACCCAGCTCATCTTATCTCGCCAGAGTGGTACATGAAATTTCTATGCAGGCTTCGGCGCCAAATGTACCCCCATCACAGGGCATCTAATATATGAAATTCACATGAACTGGCTATCATTGGTGCAACACTACCCTCTAGTGAACAAAATTGGAGCATATCAACTGTGTGTCATAGATGCTATGCTGCTAATAGCCAGCAGAGATTCTCCTTCAAGTCAAGTAGCTGGGTCCTCTGTATTTGGTGTTTGTGGTGTTGCCATGAAGCTGTGAACAGCCATGGCATGAAGCACAGTGACATCCGTTCAGTCCGTAATGGCAGCAGATTTGTTCATAGATACATAGATCTCTGCCATTGTTGGTATTTGGTCATTGTGAGTTTCAGTGGGGATCTGCACAGGAATGTAAATATACAGCTCACCTCCACCTCCACAATTTTATATTGTACAGGTCACTTTGGGTATGTCTACCCTTTGATGAAACACCCATGGCTGACCTTTGTCAGCTGACTCAGACTTGTGGGCCTGTAAAATTGCTGTGTAGATGTTCGGGCTCAGTCTGGAACCCGAGCTCTGGGACCCTCCCTGCTAGTGAGGTCCCACTACAGAGCTGAGCCCGAATGGCTACATTGCAATTTCACAGCCCTGTAGCCCAAGTCAGTTGACACAGGCCAGCCATGGGAGTTTAATTGCCGGGTAGATGTATCCCTTGTTTATTCTGCTCACAAAACTGATCTCTACTAGCCACCAGAAAAGGAATTCCTGCTATGGGAAAGCATAAAGCATCAGAGGCTATTCATGCCACATACAACATAAGTACCCTGTAAATTATGTAAATCAGACCTTGCCTGCTATTTAAATTAGACCTCACCTTCTAAAAGACAAGCACCTCCCATTTGTCGGAGTAACATGCTTGCACAGTGTGTTGTGTGTTCCCTTTTAGCGGCTGGTTCATAGCGGATAGCTGGTCTTCCCAACCAAAGACAGTCCTTCAGCGCCAATGTTACTGTGGAGGCTTTGAGGTTGAAACCCTACTCATGGCCCCTCGTAGGGCTTCCATAAACCTTCCTGGAGAGAGAAGGGGTAAATCAGGATTTCACTGGGAAAACCTGTACCAAAGAGATTTGCATACAAACTTTGGCTGATCCAAACTTCCATTACCTTTTCCGAACCATAGACCCCTGAGCCCAGCTGACATCACAAACACCCATATATTCCCAGCAAACCTTAAGCTTCTGGATGTAATGTATTTATTTAATTCCTGCCTACTTCCTATTCCTTGTCTCCGAGGTGCCAATCTCTCTCTGTCTCTCCTCCTCTCTCAATCTGCTTGCCGTAACTACGCATGCCCCTAACCCCTGGCTATTTCAGAGGCTTGCTGCACTGGAGAAGAAGAGCCTTGCACATCAGATAAGGCCAGAGTGGCCCTGAGGCCAGAGCTGGAGCTTTGTGCAGTCATGCTGGCTCTGGGATGGATGCCAGTTTCAATCGTCTCAGTTGTTCTCTTTGTATAAGCCCCTTTCCAAAACAGCAGGAGAGCCCTTCAAAGGGACTCCCTGCTTCAAAACAAAAATGTGGGGGGGAAAGAAAAAAGAAACAGCACTGTCCAGAGGACTCTGCTTTGGCTTCCAGATGACAGACTCATGTGCTGATGGACAGCCAACCTGTTCACCTCCCTCACTCTGAACCCTGGCAATTCCCAAATGGAAGGACCAAAAAAAAAAAAAAAAAAACCTGGCCTATGTGATCCTATAAAGGCCAGCAGATAAATTAGTACAAGCTGTTTCTTGGCACAGCATGGGTGAGACACCTGGCCTGTTCCAGCTACCACAGCTCTGCTTTCATGTCCTGTTCTCACCCCACTTCTGGCAAGCTCCCATTTTGCTCTCTCCTCTTGATATTGGTTCAGGAGGAAGGATGATCTTATGGTGAAGGGCTGGGACTCAGGAGCTCCAGCCACACGGAACCAGAACAGCTCTGTATTTAGGCAGGTTTCCTGTCTGTGTTGGCACCAACTGCTTCAGAGGAAGGTCACAAAACCTCCCCAGTGCTGTAACCTGCCCTTAGGGGAAGTTTCTGCCTAACCTCAAACAGTTAGTACTTGGTTTATTACAGGAGATAGAAGGGTTTATATCCCTCGTAATTTCTTATGGCTGTCTAATGTTCCGCTGGATGTTTTCATGACCCATATAAATCTCTACTCTGTTTAAAAAAAACTCCTACTAGGCTCTTGGCTTCAATGATATCTTGTGACAGCAAGTTCCATAGGTCCATGCATTTGTGGTTAAGCCAGAGCCACTGGACGTGGCGCCCTGTCGCGGTGGCGGGCCATATAGAAGTTGATGAGCCGGCTACAGCCTCAGCTGACAGAGGTAGGTCTTTTAGCTCCGGCAGTAGAAGTTCATACATTTAAATTGAGAGGTCCCAGGTCCAATTCTGCTGTCGCCACTGCCCCTTCCAGGGGCTCTGGGATTACATGTGTTTTTCTTTTTGTCGGTTTGGAATGTGCTGCCTTTCCCTCAAGATGCACTTTCCGGTTTTCACATTACAGCAGTGGCTTGAGTTAAAGCGTGCTGTGTCTAATTTCTCAAGGAGATACGGAGCCCTCACCTCACG
This sequence comes from Eretmochelys imbricata, assembly GCF_965152235.1. NCBI lineage: Eukaryota > Metazoa > Chordata > Testudines > Cheloniidae > Eretmochelys > Eretmochelys imbricata. The sequence goes on from NC_135597.1 coordinate 4,718,896, forward strand.
GTTACCACTGGATAGGGAGCTTGTACAATAAATGGTACCTAGCTCTTACACTACCCTTTTAATCATTAGATATCAGAGCACTTAACAAAGGAGGCAAGGTTTTTCATCCCCATTTAAAAAGGAGGAAACTGAGGCACAGAGTGGTAAGGTGACTCACCCAAGGCCACCCAGCAGACCAGTGGCTGAGCTAGGAATAGCACACGGGTCTCCTGAGCTTCAGTCTACTGTTCCATCCACTGGCTCACATGACCAGGGATCAGAAAGCACCGCTGCTCTTTGCCCAACTCGCCCCATGTTTCAGAGTAGCAGCCGTGTTAGTCTGTATCCGCAAAAAGAACAGGAGTACTTGTGGCACCTTAGAGACTAACAAATTTAGTTCCTCAGAGGAACCGCCAAGGACTGAATTGTCAGGGGTAATGAGACACTTACTGAATGTCACAGATAACAAATAATAATTGACCTTATTATTTAATAATTAAGTAGTGAGCTATTATTATTATTTAATATGGGTCACACTTTATATAGTTTATGCCTGTTTAATAAATGATCAGCATTTATTAAAAATTTATGGAGTTCATAATAATAGGTTAACAGATTGCTTATAACATTGCCTTCGGATGTGCTAATAACCAGCTAGAGATGTTACTAAGGGAGGTTGTGGAATCCCCGTCACTGGAGGTTTCTAAGAACAGGCAGGACAAACAGCTGTCAGGGATGGTCTAGGTTTACTTGGTCCTGCCTCAGTGCAGGGGGGTGGACTAAAAGACTTCTCATTATCCCTTCCAGCCCGACATTTCTATGATTCTATGGTCTAAAAACATACTACTCAGACATATACATGTCTGTTACATGCTTATAACATCTATTAAGCCTTTATAAATGATTTATAAAGGGAGCAAGCATAAAGTGCGACCTTAATAGGTATAGCGAGCACCCTAAATGTGCAAAGCTCTTTATGTATAAAATAAAGAACAACTCCTGCCTCAGGAAAACTAGTTGTAACAATGTCGATGGTGGGTGCCACCATTTGAAGAGTAAGTCAAATACATGCCCAATGTGTTGGCACATGTCTACCCAGGGCCATCTGTGTAGCATTCATCATAAAGTGCTTGGCTTTGACTTCCCCCCACTACCACTGGTAAAATAACATGCCTCATTCTGCTGTGGGGATTAATGCAAAAATTGATCTGAAATAGAGTGACTTTTCAAATACAAGAGGGCCTGGAGGCAAACTCTTGATCCAAGCACCCTTGAACACTGGGATTGTCTGATATCTGAATCTCCTCCTAGGTCCTCATCCCAGATCTGATCATCCTTGAATTCTAGGGTATTTAAAAGATGGACCTTGAACTTTGAATCCTGAAATCAACGTGAAAATCACTTGAAAACACCAAATCTTGCTGGATTTTTAACTCCAAAACAGACTCTAGAGCCCCGGCTCACTTTCAGCTTTCAGATTTTCAATTAGGGGAAGGGTATTTTCATTCTTTCATTCTGTTATTTTTTCATTTAAATGGAAGAAGGATCTTTTCTTTCTTTCTTTCTCTTTCCCTCCTGCTGTGATTAAGATCTCTGAATTGGTCGTAACTGGATACATTCACTCTTTACTCAGCCTACCACTGCTGAAATCCTCTCCAAACTGTTACACCTTAGTTTCCAACCAATAACTGTAGCTGCTTGTGCTCACTTCAGAAAGAGTCAACAGAGAAAGGTGAGCCTTCAACTTCCCTCAGTGTGTCGCTTCCTGGGTTATTAATGCACTTGGCTACGATGACATGTTTTCTTGTCGCCCTTAAGAACTGTCATCAAAACCTTTTCTGTAGTTAAAAGGTTTTCTGTGTTGTTTTTAAAAGCCTACATCTCCTCTTTACTCCCCCCGTATCTTACAGGAGCTACCGAATGGGTGTCAATCAGAGAGACAAGGCTCATGCATTTCCATGAAGGAGATATTCATTTGTACCGTCTAGATAAACACAAGTTTGGTGCAAAGTGGTTTCTCTCTCTCTCTCTCTCTCTCTTTCACACACACACAGAAAGACATGGAGTCCAATTCAGAACATACAGAGAGACAAATTATTATGATATCCATAGTTAAGGTTGAAATGTGCTCCTCATTGTAGGTCTGACTTTCAACCCCTCTGTCAACCTCCTGCCACTTCCCCCACCCCCAATTATCTTCCTGACATTTTGCATGCCACATCTCATTCCCAGGGAGGAAATCTGGCTGCTGGCGAGTCTCCTCTCGCTCACACAGGGAGTGACTGCAGTGACCAATGAGAGGGGAGTCAGGCCCACAAGTGTTTTAAAACTTTTAGCTGATTCCTTTATGGTTCACCTGTCACTGGTTCGGTCCTTTTCTTTATTTTCTCTTGCTCTCTTTTGGACCCAAACTCAGTCTATTAGCATCAGAATAAAGAGTCCAGCTTCCCCACCTGCTCTCTGTTTATAAACTAACCCTCCTCAGAACATCTTTGTCTGCTCATAGCATCCTTTCCCTGTCTAGGGATGTAATTACTTCTGAGGCCATTCTTGTTGTTGGTGCAGTAATGCAGACTAGATGAGTTGGTGGTCCCTTCTGGCTTTAAACTCTGTGACCCTATGAAATCAGCACGTAGAAGCTCCAATGAGGATCAGAGCGCCACTATGCTAGGTGTGATACAGACGCATACTGATGGTCTCTGCCCCAAGGAGCTTACAGTCTAGTAAGGTAGGAAGGCTAGTTCAATGGAATGAGCACTTGAGTGGGATTCAGGAGCCCTGGGTTCAAGTCCGGTTCCAGCCACAGATTTGCTGTGTGATATTGGCAAGTCACTCAATCCCTGGTGCACCTCAGTTCCTCAACTGTAACAATGGGGATAATACAACCTTTCCTCATAGGGATGTTCTAAGGATAAAAATCCATTGATGATAATGAGGTGCTCTGATACTGTGGTAGAGGGCCATGTAAGTACTTTAATATCTAGAATCTGAATGGACAAGACAAACAAAGCATCTCTGGAGAGACAGAGGCATGGTGAAGATAAAGCCTAGAGCAGAATCCAGATCTCCTGACACCTAGTCAAATATCCTACTGGACCAGATTGGCATGCACATCTGCTGATTGAAACTCCCAATGTGTATCCATTTTTGTCATTTCTTGTGGCCCTTTCTCATTCATGGAATGTTTCATATTTGTTTATGGGTGATCCCAACTCTTGGCTCTCTGAGGTTTTGACAGTGGCTGGTGACTGGATGAAGGAGCAGGGAGATTTATGTCAGATGAGAATGGGAGCTTCCAATGGCAAAGAGATTTTACTATCTGTATTGTAATCATTGTGGAGGTGGTTGTCATGGTGACTCAAGGTATCAAGAGACTACTCCATGGAGCCTGCTGTGCCGGGAATCAGAGAAAGGAAGGGAGTGAGACAAAGAGTTCTGGAGAAAAAGAGAGATGGAGAGATGGGAAAGACAGAAAGTGAGGGCAGGGCAGGAACAGAGAGAGAGAGAGAGAGAGATGGGGAGAAAGCTGAGGAGACAGTGAGAGGAATGAATTGAGAGAGGAAGAAATGGAGAGAGACAGGGATGTAGGAAAAAGCAGTAGGGAGAGCGAATGACAGAACAAGAGAGCTGCAATAGAAAATGAGGAGATTTACCACTGATTTCCTTTTGTGTACACACTTATGGCTTTAAAGATCAGTGTGGAGATAAGGATGAAGACCATACAGTGGCTGCAATAATTAAGGATCACACTGAGTGCTCTGATTGGTCAGCAGCTCCACTTTGGCCCATGACGGATAGAGCGGGTATGCAGTTAGTGCTCAGCTTGATCCTTAATTATTGTAACTGCTGCGCATTATCCATGTCTATCTCGGCTCTGATCTCTAGTTGTACACGCTGGCTATATGAATAAGAAAGCGGTAACGTTCTCTGTCAGCACCTGCATGTGGGTGAAGGGCAGGACAGGATGTGCTCGGACCATTAGCTACTTTCACTAGACTATGGCTGGTCCAATGAGGTTGAAACAAGACTCCTAAATCTTGTCTTCATTTGAACCCACTGCTGGTGCTCAAGAAGTTTAGTGAGGGACAGAGATCAATGGCCGCGTGCCCAGGAGGGGAGTGGTTGCATTCAGTCACAGGTGGATTCGAGCATGTGTGTGGAGGTCTTAGAATTTGCCAGCTAAGGGGACCCTGAGTTATCCCTGTCGGGGAGCAGGAGAAATACAGTTGTTGGCTTCACAGGATAACGGCAGGTTGTGTTCTTGTTCCTCGTATCCAGCTCAGTCACATCTGGGCAAGCACCCATTGCTCTGGTTCACTACTGGCTACTCCCCTTCAGACTCACTTGTGCTTAGGTGCTGCCTACAGAGAGCCCTACCTCCTTGCAGTGGATTCTGCTGCCAAACCCAAGCCAGCTCCTGTGATCCCCCCTGTTCAGGAGCACTAAATCTACAAAGTAAACTCCAGCGAGAGCACTTTCCGAGGGCTGCTGGCTATGACGGATGTTATTTTATGGAACATGGCACTAGAGATGTGAAAAACATAGTTCATAAATGTCAAGAGGAAGGAAGCAATATCCTGGATTGAGGTCAATTGATTCCCCACCCTCTCCCAGGGAATGCCTCTTTCCTAGCAGACAGTGACCTGAGAGCTGCTGTTTACATGAGGAAGTAGCAACCTTTGGGGAGGATTGCGGTTGCTGGGCTTGGGGGAGCGGGTGGATAGATTTGTAGGAAATTTTAAACCGATGGAAGCAAATGTTTTTCACTCAGTGCATCGTTAGCATATAGGACTCATTGCCACAAGATAGCATTGAAGCAAAGAGTTTAGAATGATTATAAGAACGAATTGGACATTTACGTGGATAACAAGAACATCCAAAGTTAGAGGAGTAAGGGTTAAAACTAACTAGCAATTTGTAAGGGATGTCATCCTTTTTTCTTCCAGGCAAAGGCAATCTCCAAATGACAGGGATCCAGTGATCCGTCTACTCCAGTATCTAGTCTTTAAGAGTGGCCAGTACCAGCTGCTTGAGAGGAATGTGCAACCAATGGATAATTATGGAATAACTTGGCCACATGACGTTTCCTCCTAACTCCCATTAGAGGTAGGATTATCTGCGAAGCTCCAGCATTTCTGTCTCTCCTGAGAAGCTTGATTATTTTTTCAATCCTCTGGATACTCTAATTCTCTATATAAATGTCCAATCATCTTTTGACTTCCACTAATCTCTTGCCCTTGATATCTTGTGGCAATGAGTTCTACAGGCTAATTGCACATTTCACACTGTCATTTTCAGGAGGAAACATTCGGAGAAAACAGCTTTTTTTTCTGCTTGTTAGAAATGGTAATTGAAATTCTCTAACAGCCTATCGGGGGCTGAGTTGAGCAGAGGGACAACCAAGGGACAATCACATCTGCTGGCTTGTCTTCTCTGTGGATCGTATACCTGTTGAAAAGCATTTCCGCCAAGCCCCGGCACCAAAACGAACAGACGCGGTGTTTAACATTAATCCCCCGTGACCAGACTGCCCTTGGCATCCTGCGGCATCCTGCACTGTCACATTGTGTTTTGCACTGCCGGTCAGGCCATGCATAGTGATGCCGCAAAGGCCAAGCTGGAGGAAGTGACAGCCCTGGGTATTTATTCATTATAATATTATGCACCACATGGGGTTGTTTCTCTTCTCATATTGGTGCGAAGCCTGAAGATCCACGAGTGTAAATGAGAGGAGAATCAGGCACCTGTGATTATTTTATCAGAAGAGGCGCATCATCCCTCAGCAGTGGGAATATCACACTGGGTCAGATTATTATTATATGTATTATGGTAGCGTAAAGAGCCTCCAGCCCATGGAGGATCCCACGGTGCTAGCCACTGTGCAGACACGCAGGGTATGTCTAGTCTGCAATCAGGGTGTGTGATTGCCGCATGGGGAGACCAGGTGCACGGTCTAGTGCTCTGAACAAAAGACAGAGACAGGGGCTCCAGGATGCTTCTCTTGGCTCTGCCACTGATTTATTGTATGATTATACTGGTGAGTCTTTGTGTGCCTCATTTTCCTCATTGCAACAGGCAGACAATAATAGCTCCTTCACAGTGCTGTTGGTTTTGAAGGCTAACTAATGGGACCTTATCCCACATGCTCTCTTTATGCAGATGCCTCACTGACTACAGTGGGTTTTCTACACACAGGGACAAGCCCGAGTAGTATTTAGAAGTATTGTACTTCAAGGGTGGGACGTTTTATTGTTCCAGCCAAGAGAAAACCCCTTCCTTTTGGTTTCAGGAGATTTTGCATCCATGAAATTTTGGCCTTTTAAAAAAAAATTACCCCGGCAAAAAATTGTGACTGATTTTTGTCTCAAAGTAGGAAAAATGCAGATTTCCTCATGTTCTCTCAGCAAAGCAGTGTTTGGCTGGAAAATAGGTCAGTTTCCACCTTATCTAATGCCTCCAGCTGCAGTGCAAAAAGCTCCCAGGAAAAGCTACATCTCTCACATTATCTCTTAACTGCAAAGTTTAATTATCCTCAGCTGTTCTACTGAATTATGACTGGCCTTCCCCACCCTGTGCTGTGCGAGGAGAGGAAGACAGACCTGAGGACCACAACACCTGAACTGGACATGAGTGTTCCCGGCAGCCCTCTTGCAAGACACGAGCTCAGTGATTTTGCGGTGTGAGGATTTATGATGACAGCCAGAAGAAAGCTCAGATAGACTCGTTCAGCTCCAGCAACCAGAGACTGCAGGCCATTTGAGGGTGGAGGGGAAAAGCCAGAGAAGAAAGACATATCATTTAAAAGGAGAAATAAAGGAAGAAAGAAATGTAAAGAAAAGAAAAATCCAATTCTCTTTCAAGAGAAACTTAAAGAATAATAAATGAATGATTATTCAGAATATCTGACATTTATATAAGCATTGCATGTTTAGCTGCAGCCGACCCTGCTATTGTGTTCCTGGGCTCCTGTACACAGCTTTGCCAATGCCCCTCAATCCTGACCCTCGGTCACCTCTCCTTTTCCAGTGCTGGGATCCCACACACACAGCTCCCAATGCCCTGAATCTTCACCTGAAATCTCACTCCATCCCCACTTGCTGTTCCAGGCCTGGGCCTTTTCCAGGGTAGATTGCCAGTTGTACTACACTGCAGATTTGATTTCTCATGTAGGCAAATGTCTCATGGGGATTAAATTCCTGTGAACCTTCTTAAGAGGTGACAGTCTCTCCCCAACTGCTCGCAACACAGTCACCAGGGAACGAGCTGTTGGCACAACCTAGCCGGGGCGGTGGGGAGGGGGCTTTGTTTGCACCTGCACCTCTCCATTTTCTCCTTCAAGCAGATCAGCATCTCTGCGCTGGGGAAACAATAATTAATTTTGTCACCGGATGAAGAATGGGGCAGTCCAGTATTACTCTCTGCACTCCTGCGATCAGCAGCCAGTTTCCATGATTGAAAGCACAAATTCCTTCCCATCTCATTCTCTGGGCACTGCGTATTTCACAAAATCTATGTGGGGTTTGCATGTAGCAAAGATGCCCATCAATTATTTATGGAAGAAATATATTCATTTGCTCCTAATTTATTCATCAACAGCTTCATGATACGAAAAGGGCGGGGGGAGGAAGAAAGGGGGAATATATATATATTATATATATATATAAAAAATCTGCCGAATGGTGTGGCAGAAGTAAATCCACTAACTTAGGAGGAATATTAGAGAAAGAGTGGGGTGTGGAGGGGGTGCAAGAGAGAGAGAGCGAGGAGAGAGAAACAGAATGGTTTAATTTAAACAAGGCTTAACTGCACTTTGGAATGTCAAATTCTTAATAGCTTCTCCTAAGTCTCAGCCTGATGGAAAATCTAAATGATGAGGAGGCCCTTCCCTCCCATTATCTATCATCAGTAGTTTCATATATCTCTATTCCTTGATGATATCTGGCCTTTTGCTTTGTTGGTTTTGATTGAATTTAATTAATTATTTTCTGTTTGGGTGAACAGCCCCACTCCCCTGACCTCTTTCGATTTCCCTTTAGAGTTTGGTAAGAAATTGAATTGTCACAGCTAATGCGTTTAGTGGATCTGGGGAGCAATACGGTCTGATGTCTTTTTTAAACAATCCACTCTGCTTTGGCACCACGCTATATTGTGTTAATGAAATATTTAAGATCAACAATGGTGGAGGGAACTTGAGGATTTGTCCCTGGATTTTAATTTATCGAACCCGCTGCTGAACACAGAAGATGTAACTCCTACTGAAGCCAATAAGAGATGCTTGTACCCTGTGAATGGAGAACTGGGCTCCTGCATATTGCAGACTAGAGGGCCTGGATGGTTGCCTAATGGCACTAGCCTGTGTCCACACTACAGAGAGGTTGTATTAGTGGCTGACGAGCTGTGCTCACTCAGGGTCTGACCCTTGATTGTGCTCATCAAGTTGTATTACTAACACCACTGTGCATGAGTGAGGGAGGTTTATGTATGAATGGGATCTAGTTAACAGGAACACCCAAGCTATAAAACATGGTAACTGTCATGAAGACAAGTTCCTAGTGAGCGCTGGATAGTATAGACATGGAATCAAGACAGCTAAGCATCTCAGGAGTTACAGTCAATGATAGGCGAAGTTCATCATATTCTGATCAAATGACCTCATGACTTGTTGCAAATACATTCAGCTAGGATTTTCAAAGGAGCATAAGGAAGTTAGGTGGTGCAGAGTATAGGAATTAGGTAGTATGCCTTTAAATGTCTACCCAGCAAAGAAAAACCCATGGCTGGCCCATGCTAGCTGACTCTGGCTTGCGGGGCTGTTTCATTGCTCTGCAGACTTCCAGGCTTGGGCTCTGGGACCCTCCCACCCTGCAGGGTTTTAGACCCTTCCCCAAGCCTGGAAGTCTGCACAGCAATGAGACAGCCCCACAGCTTGATCTCAGTGAGCCTGAGTGAGCTAGCATGGGCCAGCCACAGGTATCTAGTTGCTGTCTAGACATACCCTTTAGGAGGGTTGAGGGGTTCTGATGCTAGCATTAGACTTAGGAAACCTAGGTTCAATTCCCTGTTCTCCCACAGACTTCTTGGGTAAGTCACTTAGTCTCTCTCTGGGCCTCGGTTCCCCACCTGTAAAATGGGGATAAGAGAACTTATCACGGTGTTAAAAAGGAATGAGGGTCAGATGAGTGTTTTAGATATTTATTGCCCATTCAGTCCACAGCCTCTCTGCTGAGAAGGACAACAGTTAGTACCTGTATTATGTAGGCGGCAGGCAAAACATCTTAACTGCTCTTAGAACTACCAGCTCATTCTGATGATCAATAGTTCATTAGGATCTCTGCCTCAGGGTGGATCCTGATCTTGAATATAATGTGGAATCAAAAAGGCTCCTTAGACTGTTTGCAGCACTGAGAACAAAGATGCACGTTTCCAAAGAACTTCAAATGGATGCAGCTGTGGTGGGATCTCCCGAGTACTCCCTGCTCCCGCTCATCATATAGATTTGCTCCCAGTGTGGTTGGGCAATAATTAAATATGGCATCCACTGCCATTGAAAACAGAGTGGTAGCTTCCAGCTCCCAGGCGGCTGTGATTTGCTTTGCAAATATCCAGGGGAACGTGTCACTTTGACTTTGAAGGGACAAACCTGAGGCAGGTTCTTGTGAGGTTTGAATCATGGGAATGAGGATGGAATAATGTGATGAGTCATCAGAGACAATGAACTGCAGGGCTTGTGATAGGC